>NW_027136315.1:2175763-2486586 GCF_039906515.1 Pseudorca crassidens
AGCTCACAAGAAAGCGAGTTGAAGAAAGGAGCTCAGGGGCACTGTAATTCACAAACCTGCAGAGTTATAAATGACAGCTATCGTCCAAAAATATACTGAAGTAAGGCTGCCAAGAGGACTTGAAAGCGGGGCAGAATTGCAGGAAACCGATTTCAGGAGGTAAACTGGAATTGCATTGAAAGCATAGGAAAAGAGGCAGAACGTCCACAATGATGCACTTGGCCAAAAAGGGCGTATGCGTTTTTTCCTGAATATATTCAGGAAAAAACGCATACGCCCTTTTTGGCCAACCAAGCAAGCTTGCAAAGGAAATCTGCACTACAATGAAGTCTCACTTCCCCCCGGTCAAAAGGGCCATCTGAAAAAAGTGTAAAATGCAGAAAGGCAGGACAGGCCATGGAGAACTGGGAGCCTTGTTATGCTGATGGGCGGGATGTAAATTGCCAACAGACACTCGGGAGAAGTGTATGGTGTTTCCTGAAACATCTAAAAAACAAAGCAACAGAGCCTAGGGCAATTCCACTTATGGTCCTATAGCTTAGGGAAATTAAAATCAAAAAGACACAGCCACCCCAAAGTATGGAATGGCTCTGTTTACAACAACCTAGTTTACAGTAAAAGTTCAACATCGCAGAAAGTGAAAAATGGATAAAGAAGTTGTGGTATTTACTTACAAAGCAATATCACTCAGCAATGAAATCTATGTCATCAGGCCCGTAGCAGCACAATGAGTGGATTCAGGTATGATGATTCTAACTGAAATAAGTCACACAGAAAAAGAAACATCATAAGATATCAGTAATACACGGAATGTAAACTTGGCTACACAGGAACTGAATTACAGAACAGAACAGGGTCTCAAATTTAGAAAACCAACTTATGCTTGCTTAAGGGGAAAGGTGAGTTGGGGTGCTGCATAAAACCAGAGATTGAAATGAGCACAGATAAAGTTCCTTAAGCCAAATATGGAATAGACAAGAGCTACTCCTTGCTCAACGAAATGGACTCAACACCGCATATTAAACGCCTAAGAATGTACCTGACTAGTAAGTATCTTAAAACCTATGGATTGCTATGTCTCCGAAAGAGAATCAAGCATGTGCACAGGGGCATAAACGCAGCAGTGATAGGATTGGAGAGGTTCGGTGAGCAAATGAAGACCCTTTGAAGTCATATTGCATGGTACCCATTCCACGGGTCTCAACTACCCAGGTTTAAGGTATTCTTCCTTCAGCTAAAACATGCATGTGGAACCTAGAGTATGATCAACCATGTGATCGGGAGACGTGTTCAAATATGTCTCAGTTTTCGTACCCTGGTACTCGGGTGCAACATTCCAGACGCTTTACTAACACTCTCCCCACTTGGAGAGTCAGTCCCTTTAACCTCCTGTTTGGCCCAGTTTGCAATTTCTGCGGAAGATGAACAGGAATAGCGAGAACCAATGAGAGACTAGCTGGAGGTGTCTGGACGGGCAAATTTAACTCTCATTTCCCACCAGGAAGAGGAATTAACCAAAGGCTCAGCGTGCCGTGCCGGAACCATATTAGGGCCTGAAGCCATCCTGCGGTGTTGCGGCCAGGTCACAAGAAAGCGAGTTGAAGAAAGGAGCTCAGGGGCACTGTAATTCACAAACCTGCAGAGTTATAAATGACAGCTATCGTCCAAAAATATACTGAAGTAAGGCTGCCAAGAGGACTTGAAAGCGGGGCAGAATTGCAGGAAACCGATTTCAGGAGGTAGACTGGAATTGCATTGAAAGCATAGGAAAGGAGGCAGAACGTCCACAAAGATGCACTTGGCCAAAAAGGGCGTATGCATTTTTTCCTGAATATATTCAGGAAAAAACGCATACGCCCTTTTTGGCCAACCAAGCAAGTTGCAAAGGAAATCTGCACTACAATGAAGTCTCACTTCCCCCCGGTCAAAAGGGCCATCTGAAAAAAGTGTAAAATCCAGAAAGGCAGGACAGGCCATAGAGAACTGGGAGCCTTGTTATGCTGATGGGTGGGATGTAAATTGCCAACAGACACTTGGGAGAAGTGTATGGTGTTTCCTGAAACATCTAAAAAACAAAGCAACAGAGCCTAGGGCACTTCCACTTATGGTCCTATAGCTTAGGGAAATTAAAATAAAAAAGACACAGCCACCCCAAAGTTTGGGACGCCTCTGTTTACAAGAACCTCGTTTACCGTACAAGTTCAGTATCACAGAAAGTGAAAAATGGATAAAGAACTTGTGGTACTTACGTACAATGCAGTATCACTCAGCAATGAAATCTATGTCATCAGGCCCGTAGCAGCATAATGAGTGGATTCAGGTACGATGATTCTAACTGAAATAAGTCACACAGAAAAAGAAACATCATAAGATATCAGTAATACACGGAATGTAAACTTGGCTACACAGGAACTGAATTCCAAAACAGAACAGGGTCTCAAATTGAGAAAACCAAATTATGTTTGCTTAAGGGGAAAGGTGAGTTGGGGTGCTGCATAAAACCAGAGATTGAAATGAGCACAGATAAAGTTCCTTAAGCCAAATATGGAATAGACAATAGCTACTCCTTGCTCAACGAAATGGACTCAACACCACATATTAAACGCCTAAGAATGTACCTGACTAGTAAGTATCTTAAAACCTATGGAATGCTATGTCTCCGAAAGAGAATCAAGCATGTGTACAGGGGCATTAACGCAGCAGTGATAGGATTGGAGAGGTTCGGTGAGCAAATGAAGACCCTTTGAAGTCATATTGCATGGTACCCATTCCACGGGTTTCAACTACCCAGGTTTAAGTTATTCTTCCTTCAGCTAAAACATGCATATGGAACCTAGAGTATGATAAACCATGTGATCGGGAGACGTGTTCAAATATGTCTCAGTTTTCGTACCCTGGTACTCGGGTGCAACATTCCAGACGCTTTACTAACACTCTCCCGACTTGGAGAGTCAGTCCCTTTAACCTCCTGTTTGGCCCAGTTTGCAATTTCTGCGGAAGATGAACAGGAATAGCGAGAACCAATGAGAGACTAGCTGGAGGTGTCTGGACCGTAAATTTAACTCTCATTTCCCACCAGGAAGAGGAATTAACCAAAGGCTCAGCGTGCCGTGCTGGAACCAGATTAGGGCCTGAAGCCATCCTGCGGTGTTTCGGCCAGGTCACAAGAAAGCGAGTTGAAGAAAGGAGCTCAGGGGCACTGTAATTCACAAACCTGCAGAGTTATAAATGACAGCTATCGTCCAAAAATATACTGAAGTAAGGCTGCCAAGAGGACTTGAAAGCGGGGCAGAATTGCAGGAAACCGATTTCAGGAGGTAGACTGGAATTGCATTGAAAGCATAGGAAAAGAGACAGAACGTCCACAATGATGCACTTGGCCAAAAAGGGCGTATGCGTTTTTTCCTGAATATATTCAGGAAAAAACGCATACGCCCTTTTTGACCAACCAAGCAAACTTGCAAAGGAAATCTGCACTACAATGAAGTCTCACTTCCCCCCGGTCAAAAGGGCCATCTGAAAACAGTGTAAATTCCAGAAAGGCAGGACAGGCCATGGAGAACTGGGAGCCTTGTTATGCTGATGGGCGGGATGTAAATTGCCAACAGACACTCGGGAGAAGTGTATGGTGTTTCCTGAAACTTCTAAAAAACAAAGCAACAGAGCCTAGGGCACTTCCACTTATGGTCCTATAGTTAGGGAAATTAAAATCAGAAAGACACAGCCACCCCAAAGTTTGGGACGCCTCTGTTTACAAGAACCTCGTTTACCGTACAAGTTCAGTATCAGAGAAAGTGGAAAATGGATAAAGAATTTGTGGTACTTATGTACAATGCAGTATCACTCAGCAATGAAATCTATGTCATCAGGCCCGTAGCAGCATAATGAGTGGATTCAGGTACGATGATTCTAACTGAAATAAGTCACACAGAAAAAGAAACATCATAAGATATCACTAATACACGGAATGTAAACTTGGCTACACAGGAACTGAATTCCAAAACAGAACAGGGTCTCAAATTAGAAAACCAACTTATGCTTGCTTAAGGGGAAAGGTGAGTTGGGGTGCTGCATAAAACCAGAGATTGAAATGAGCACAGATAAAGTTCCTTAAGCCAAATATGGAATAGACAAGAGCTACTCCTTGCTCAACGAAATGGACTCAACACCCCATATTAAACGCCTAAGAATGTACCTGACTAGTAAGTATCTTAAAACCTATGGATTGCTATGTCTCCAAAAGACAATCAAGCGTGTGTACAGGGGCATAAACGCAGCAGTGATAGGATTGGAGAGGTTCGGTGAGCAAATGAAGACCCTTTGAAGTCTTATTGCATGGTACCCATTCCACGGGTCTCAACTCTCCAGGTTTAAGGTATTCTTCCTTGAGCTAAAACATGCATGTGGAACCCAGAGTATGATCAACCGTGTGAACGGGAGACGTGTTCAAATATGTCTCAGTTTTCCTCCCCTGGTACTCGGGTGCAACATTCCAGACGCTTTAATAACACTCTCCCCACTTGGAGAGTCAGCGCCTTTAACCTCCTGTTTGGCCCAGTTTGCAATTTCTGCGGAAGATGAACAGGAATAGGGAGAACCAATGAGAGACTAGCTGGAGGTGTCTGGACGGGCAAATTTAACTCTCATTTCCCACCAGGAAGACGAAATAACCAAAGGCTCAGCGAGCCGTGCCGGAACCAGATTAGGGCCTGAAGCCATCCTGCGGTGTTGCGGCCAGCTCACAAGAAAGCGAGTTGAAGAAAGGAGCTCAGGGGAACTGTAATTCACAAACCTGCAGAGTTATAAATGACAGCTATCGTCCAAAAATATACTGAAGTAAGGCTGCCAAGAGGACTTGAAAGCGGGGCAGAATTGCAGGAAACCGATTTCAGGAGGTAGACTGGAATTGCATTGAAAGCATAGGAAAAGAGACAGAACGTCCACAATGATGCACTTGGCCAAAAAGGGCGTATGCGTTTTTTCCTGAATATATTCAGGAAAAAACGCATACGCCCTTTTTGGCCAACCAAGCAAGCTTGCAAAGGAAATCTGCACTACAATGAAGTCTCACTTACCCTCAGTCAAAAGGGCCATCTGAAAAAAGTGTAAAATCCAGAAAGGCAGGACAGGCCATGGAGAACTGGGAGCCTTGTTATGCTGATGGGCGGGATGTAAATTGCCAACAGACACTCGGGAGAAGTGTATGGTGTTTCCTGAAACATCTAAAATACAAAGCAACAGAGCCTAGGGCACTTCCACTTATGGTCCTATAGCTTGGGGAAATTAAAATCAAAAAGAAACAGCCACCCCAAAGTATGGAATGGCTTTCTTTACAACAACCTAGTTTAAAGTACAAGTTCAACATCGCAGAAAGTGAAAAATGGATAAAGAAGGTGTGGTATTTACTTACAAAGCAATATCACTCAGCAATGAAATCTATGTCATCAGGCCCTTAGCAGCACAATGAGTGGATTCAGGTATGATGATTCTAACTGAAATAAGTCACACAGAAAAAGAAACATCATAAGATATCAGTAATACACGGAATGTAAACTTGGCTACACAGGAACTGAATTACAGAACAGAACAGGGTCTCAAATTTAGAAAACCAACTTATGCTTGCTTAAGGGGAAAGGTGAGTTGGGGTGCTGCATAAAACCAGAGATTGAAATGAGCACAGATAAAGTTCCTTAAGCCAAATATGGAATAGACAAGAGCTACTCCTTGCTCAACGAAATGGACTCAACACCCCATATTAAACGCCTAAGAATGTACCTGACTAGTAAGTATGTTAAAACCTATGGATTGCTATGTCCCCAAAAGAGAATCAAGCGTGTGTACAGGGGCATAAACGCAGCAGTGATAGGATTGGAGAGGTTCGGTGAGCAAATGAAGACCCTTTGAAGTCTTATTGCATGGTACCCATTCCACGGATCTCAACTACCCAGGATTAAGGTATTCCTCCTTCAGCTAAAACATGCATGTGGAACCCAGAGTATGATCAACCGTGTGAACGGGAGACATGTTCAAATATGTCTCAGTTTTCCTCCCCTGGTACTCGGGTGCAACGTTCCAGACGCTTTACTAACACTCTCCCCACTTGGAGAGTCAGTCCCTTTAACCTCCTGTTTGGCCCAGTTTGCAATTTCTGCGGAAGATGAACAGGAATAGCGAGAACCAATGAGAGACTAGCTGGAGGTGTCTGGACGGGCAAATTTAACTCTCATTTCCCACCAGGAAGAGGAATTAACCAAAGGCTCAGCGTGCCGTGCCGGAACCATATTAGGGCCTGAAGCCATCCTGCGGTGTTGCGGCCAGGTCACAAGAAAGCGAGTTGAAGAAAGGAGCTCAGGGGCACTGTAATTCACAAACCTGCAGAGTTATAAATGACAGCTATCGTCCAAAAATATACTGAAGTAAGGCTGCCAAGAGGACTTGAAAGCGGGGCAGAATTGCAGGAAACCGATTTCAGGAGGTAGACTGGAATTGCATTGAAAGCATAGGAAAGGAGGCAGAACGTCCACAAAGATGCACTTGGCCAAAAAGGGCGTATGCATTTTTTCCTGAATATATTCAGGAAAAAACGCATACGCCCTTTTTGGCCAACCAAGCAAGCTGCAAAGGAAATCTGCACTACAATGAAGTCTCACTTCCCCCCGATCAAAAGGGCCATCTGAAAAAAGTGTAAAATCCAGAAAGGCAGGACAGGCCATGGAGAACTGGGAGCCTTGTTATGCTGATGGGCGGGATGTAAATTGCCAACAGACACTCGGGAGAAGTGTATGGTGTTTCCTGAAACATCTTGAAAACAAAGCAACAGAGCCTAGGGCACTTCCACTTATGGTCCTATAGCTTAGGGAAATTAAAATCAAAAAGACACAGCCACCCCAAAGTATGGAACGGCTCTGTTTACAAGAACCTCATTTACCGTACAAGTTCAGTATCACAGAAAGTGAAAAATGGATAAAGAAGTTGTGGTATTTACTTACAAAGCAATATCACTCAGCAATGAAATCTATGTCATCAGGCCCTTAGCAGCACAATGAGTGGATTCAGGTATGATGATTCTAACTGAAATAAGTCACACAGAAAAAGAAACATCATAAGATATCAGTAATACACGGAATGTAAACTTGGCTACACAGGAACTGAATTACAGAACAGAACAGGGTCTCAAATTTAGAAAACCAACTTATGCTTGCTTAAGGGGAAAGGTGAGTTGGGGTGCTGCATAAAACCAGAGATTGAAATGAGCACAGATAAAGTTCCTTAAGCCAAATATGGAATAGACAAGAGCTACTCCTTGCTCAACGAAATGGACTCAACACCGCATATTAAACGCCTAAGAATGTACCTGACTAGTAAGTATCTTAAAACCTATGGATTGCTATGTCTCCGGAAGAGAATCAAGCATGTGTACAGGGGCATAAACGCAGCAGTGATAGGATTGGAGAGGTTCGGTGAGCAAATGAAGACCCTTTGAAGTCATATTGCATGATACCCATTCCACGGGTCTCAACTCTCCAGGTTTAAGGTATTCTTCCTTCAGCTAAAACATGCATGTGGAACCCAGAGTATGATCAACCGTGTGAACGGGAGACGTGTTCAAATATGTCTCAGTTTTCCTCCCCTGGTACTCGGTTGCAACATTCCAGACGCTTTACTAACACTCTCCCCACTTGGAGAGTCAGCGCCTTTAACCTCCTGTTTGGCCCAGTTTGCAATTTCTGCGGAAGATGAACAGGAATAGGGAGAACCAATCAGAGACTAGCTGGAGGTGTCTGGACGGGCAAATTTAACTCTCATTTCCCACCAGGAAGAGGAAATAACCAAAGGCTCAGCGTGCCGTGCCGGAACCAGATTAGGGCCTGAAGCCATCCTGCGGTGTTGCGGCCAGTTCAAAAGAAAGCGAGTTGAAGAAAGGAGCTCAGGGGCACTGTAATTCACAAACCTGCAGAGTTATAAATGACAGCTATCGTCCAAAAATATACTGAAGTAAGGCTGCCAAGAGGAATTGAATGCGGGGCAGAATTGCAGGAAACCGAGTTCAGGAGGTAGACTGGAATTGCATTGAAAGCATAGGAAAAGAGGCAGAACGTCCACAATGATGCACTTGGCCAAAAAGGGCGTATGCATTTTTTCCTGAATATATTCAGGAAAAAACGCATACGCCCTTTTTGGCCAACCATGGAAGCTTGCAAAGGAAATCTGCACTACAATGAAGTCTCACTTCCTCCCGGTCAAAAGGGCCATCTGAAAAAAGTGTAAAATCCAGAAAGTCAGGACAGGCCATGGAGAACTGGGAGCCTTGTTATGCTGATGGGCGGGATGTAAATTGCCAACAGACACTCTGGAGAAGTGTATGGTGTTTCCTGAAACATCTAAAAATCAAAGCAACAGAGCCTAGGGCACTTCCACTTATGGTCCTATAGCTTAGGGAAATTAAAATCAAAAAGACACAGCCACCTCAAAATTTGGCATGCCTCTGTTTACAAGAACCTCGTTTACCGTAGAAGTTCAGTATCACAGAAAGTGAAAAATAGATAAAGAAGTTGTGGTATTTACTTACAAAACAATATCACTCAGCAATGAAATCTATGTCATCAGGCCCTTAGCAGCACAATGAGTGGATTCAGGTATGATGATTCTAACTGAAATAAGTCACACAGAAAAACAAACATCATAAGATATCAGTAATACACAGAATGTAAACTTGGCTACACAGGAACTGAATTACAGAACAGAACAGGGTCTCAAATTTAGAAAACCAACTTATGCTTGCTTAAGGGGAAAGGTGAGTTGGGGTGCTGCATAAAACCAGAGATTGAAATGAGCACAGATAAAGTTCCTTAAGCCAAATATGGAATAGACAAGAGCTACTCCTTGCTCAACGAAATGGACTCAACACCGCATATTAAACGCCTAAGAATGTACCTGACTAGTAATTATCTTAAAACCTATGGAATGCTATGTCTCCAAAAGAGAATCAAGCATGTGTACAGGGGCATAAACGCAGCAGTGATAGGATTGGAGAGGTTCGGTGAGCAAATGAAGACCCTTTGAAGTCATATTGCATGGTACCCATTCCACGGGTCTCAACTCTCCAGGTTTAAGGTATTCTTCCTTCAGCTAAAACATGCATGTGGAACCCAGAGTATGATCAACCGTGTGAACGGGAGACGTGTTCAAATATGTCTCAGTTTTCCTCCCCTGGTACTCGGGTGCAACATTCCAGACGCTTTACTAACACTCTCCCCACTTGGAGAGTCAGCGCCTTTAACCTCCTGTTTGGCCCAGTTTGCAATTTCTGCGGAAGATGAACAGGAATAGGGAGAACCAATGAGAGACTAGCTGGAGGTGTCTGGACGGGCAAATTTAACTCTCATTTCCACCAGGAAGAGGAAATAACCAAAGGCTCAGCGTGCCGTGCCGGAATCAGATTAGGGCCTGAAGCCATCCTGCGGTGTTGCGGCCAGCTCACAAGAAAGCGAGTTGAAGAAAGGAGCTCAGGGGCACTGTAATTCACAAACCTGCAGAGTTATAAATGACAGCTATCGTCCAAAAATATACTGAAGTAAGTCTGCCAAGAGGACTTGAAAGCGGGGCAGAATTGCAGGAAAACGATTTCAGGAGGTAGACTGGAATTGCATTGAAAGCATAGGAAAAGAGGCAGAACGTCCACAATGATGCACTTGGCCAAAAAGGGCGTATGCGTTTTTTCCTGAATATATTCAGGAAAAAACGCATACGCCCTTTTTGGCCAACCAAGCAAGCTTGCAAAGGAAATCTGCACTACAATGAAGTCTCAATTCCCCCCGGTCAAAAGGGCCATCTGAAAAAAGTGTAAAATCCAGAAAGGCAGGACAGGCCATGGAGAACTGGGAGCCTTGTTATGCTGATGGGCGGGATGTAAATTGCCAACAGACACTCGGGAGAAGTGTATGGTGTTTCCTGAAACATCTAAAAAACAAAGCAACAGAGCTTAGGGCACTTCCACTTATGGTCCTATAGCTTAGGGAAATTAAAATCAAAAAGACACAGCCACCCCAAAGTTTGGGACGCCTCTGTTTACAAGAACCTCGTTTACCGTACAAGTTCAGTATCACAGAAAGTGAAAAATGGATAAAGAACTTGTGGAACTTATGTACAATGCAGTATCACTCAGCAATGAAATCTATGTCATCAGGCCCGTAGCAGCATAATGAGTGGATTCAGGTACGATGATTCTAACTGAAATAAGTCACACAGAAAAAGAAACATCATAAGATATCAGTAATACACAGAATGTAAACTTGGCTACACAGGAAATGAATTCCAAAACAGAAGAGGGTCTCAAATTTAGAAAACCAACTTATGCTTGCTTAAGGGTAAAGGTGAGTTGGGGTGCTGCATGAAACCAGAGATTGAAATGAGCACAGATAAAGTTCCTTAAGCCAAATATGGAATAGAAAAGAGCTACTCCTTGCTCAACGAAATGGACTCAACACCCCATATTAAAGGCCTAAGAATGTACCTGACTAGTAAGTATCTTAAAACCTATGGATTGCTATGTCTCCAAAAGAGAATCAAGCGTGTGTACAGGGGCATAAACGCAGCAGTGATAGGATTGGAGCGGTTCGCTGAGCAAATGAAGACCCTTTGAAGTCATATTGCATGGTACCCATTCCACGGGTCTCAACTCTCCAGGTTTAAGGTATTCTTCCTTCAGCAAAAACATGCATGTGGAACCCAGAGTATGATCAACCGTGTGAACGGGAGACGTTTTCAAATATGTCTCAGTTTTCCTCCCCTGGTACTCGGGTGCAACATTCCAGACGCTTTACTAACACTCTCCCCACTTGGAGAGTCAGCACCTTTAACCTCCTGTTTGGCCCAGTTTGCAATTTCTGCGCAAGATGAACAGGAATAGCGAGAACCAATGAGAGACTAGCTGGAGGTGTCTGGACGGGCAAATTTAACTCTCATTTCCCACCAGGAAGAGGAAATAACCAAAGGCTCAGCGTGCCGTGCCGGAACCAGATTAGGGCCTGAAGCCATCCTGCGGTGTTGCGGCCAGCTCACAAGAAAGCGAGTTGAAGAAAGGAGCTCAGGGGCACTGTAATTCACAAACCTGCAGAGTTATAAATGACAGCTATCGTCCAAAAATATACTGAAGTAAGGCTGCCAAGAGGACTTGAAAGCGGGGCAGAATTGCAGGAAACCGATTTCAGGAGGTAGACTGGAATTGCATTGAAAGCATAGAAAAAGAGGCAGAACGTCCACAATGATGCACTTGGCCAAAAAGGGCGTATGCGTTTTTTCCTGAATATATTCAGGAAAAAACGCATACGCCCTTTTTGGCCAACCAAGCAAGCTTGCAAAGGAAATCTGCACTACAATGAAGTCTCACTTCCCCCCGGTCAAAAGGGCCATCTGAAAAAAGTGTAAAATCCAGAAAGGCAGGACAGGCCATGGAGAACTGGGAGCCTTGTTATGCTGATGGGCGGGATGTAAATTGCCAACAGACACTCGGGAGAAGTGTATGGTGTTTCCTGAAACATCTAAAAAACACAGCAACAGAGCCTAGGGCACTTCCACTTATGGTCCTATAGCTTAGGGAAATTAAAATCAAAAAGACACAGCCACCCCAAAGTATGGAACGGCTCTGTTTACAAGAAACTCGTTTACAGTACAAGTTCAACATTGCAGAAAGTGAAAAATGGATAAAGAAGTTGTGGTATTTACTTACAAAGCAATATCACTCAGCAATGAAATCTATGTCATCAGGCCCTTAGCAGCACAATGAGTGGATTCAGGTATGATGATTCTAACTGAAATAAGTCACACAGAAAAAGAAACATCATAAGATATCAGTAATACACGGAATGTAAACTTGGCTACACAGGAACTGAATTCCAAAACAGAACAGGGTCTCAAATTTAGAAAACCAACTTATGCTTGCTTAAGGGGAAAGGTGAGTTGGGGTGCTGCATAAAACCAGAGATTGAAATGAGCACAGATAAAGTTCCTTAAGCCAAATATGGAATAGACAAGAGCTACTCCTTGCTCAACGAAATGGACTCAACACCGCATATTAAACGCCTAAGAATGTACCTGACTAGTAAGTATCTTAAAACCTATGGATTGCTATGTCTCCGGAAGAGAATCAAGCATGTGTACAGGGGCATAAACGCAGCAGTGATAGGATTGGAGAGGTTCGGTGAGCAAATGAAGACCCTTTGAAGTCATATTGCATGATACCCATTCCACGGGTCTCAACTCTCCAGGTTTAAGGTATTCTTCCTTCAGCTAAAACATGCATGTGGAACCCAGAGTATGATCAACCGTGTGAACGGGAGACGTGTTCAAATATGTCTCAGTTTTCCTCCCCTGGTACTCGGTTGCAACATTCCAGACGCTTTACTAACACTCTCCCCACTTGGAGAGTCAGCGCCTTTAACCTCCTGTTTGGCCCAGTTTGCAATTTCTGCGGAAGATGAACAGGAATAGGGAGAACCAATCAGAGACTAGCTGGAGGTGTCTGGACGGGCAAATTTAACTCTCATTTCCCACCAGGAAGACGAAATAACCAAAGGCTCAGCGTGCCGTGCCGGAACCAGATTAGGGCCTGAAGCCATCCTGCGGTGTTGCGGCCAGGTCAAAAGAAAGCGAGTTGAAGAAAGGAGCTCAGGGGCACTGTAATTCACAAACCTGCAGAGTTATAAATGACAGCTATCGTCCAAAAATATACTGAAGTAAGGCTGCCAAGAGGACTTGAATGCGGGGCAGAATTGCAGGAAACCGAGTTCAGGAGGTAGACTGGAATTGCATTGAAAGCATAGGAAAAGAGGCAGAACGTCCACAATGATGCACTTGGCCAAAAAGGGCGTATGCATTTTTTCCTGAATATATTCAGGAAAAAACGCATACGCCCTTTTTGGGCAACCATGGAAGCTTGCAAAGGAAATCTGCACTACAATGAAGTCTCACTTCCTCCCGGTCAAAAGGGCCATCTGAAAAAAGTGTAAAATCCAGAAAGTCAGGACAGGACATGGAGAACTGGGAGCCTTGTTATGCTGATGGGCGGGATGTAAATTGCCAACAGAAACTCTGGAGAAGTGTATGGTGTTTCCTGAAACATCTAAAAAACAAAGCAACAGAGCCTAGGGCACTTCCACTTATGGTCCTATAGCTTAGGGAAATTAAAATCAAAAAGACACAGCCACCTCAAAATTTGGCATGCCTCTGTTTACAAGAACCTCGTTTACCGTAGAAGTTCAGTATCACAGAAAGTGAAAAATGGATAAAGAAGTTGTGGTATTTACTTACAAAACAATATCACTCAGCAATGAAATCTATGTCATCAGGCCCTTAGCAGCACAATGAGTGGATTCAGGTATGATGATTCTAACTGAAATAAGTCACACAGAAAAACAAACATCATAAGATATCAGTAATACACAGAATGTAAACTTGGCTACACAGGAACTGAATTACAGAACAGAACAGGGTCTCAAATTTAGAAAACCAACTTATGCTTGCTTAAGGGGAAAGGTGAGTTGGGGTGCTGCATAAAACCAGAGATTGAAATGAGCACAGATAAAGTTCCTTAAGCCAAATATGGAATAGACAAGAGCTACTCCTTGCTCAACGAAATGGACTCAACACCGCATATTAAACGCCTAAGAATGTACCTGACTAGTAAGTATCTTAAAACCTATGGAATGCTATGTCTCCAAAAGAGAATCAAGCATGTGTACAGGGGCATAAACGCAGCAGTGATAGGATTGGAGAGGTTCGGTGAGCAAATGAAGACCCTTTGAAGTCATATTGCATGGTACCCATTCCACGGGTCTCAACTCTCCAGGTTTAAGGTATTCTTCCTTCAGCTAAAACATGCATGTGGAACCCAGAGTATGATCAACCGTGTGAACGGGAGACGTGTTCAAATATGTCTCAGTTTTCCTCCCCTGGTACTCGGGTGCAACATTCCAGACGCTTTACTAACACTCTCCCCACTTGGAGAGTCAGCGCCTTTAACCTCCTGTTTGGCCCAGTTTGCAATTTCTGCGGAAGATGAACAGGAATAGGGAGAACCAATGAGAGACTAGCTGGAGGTGTCTGGACGGGCAAATTTAACTCTCATTTCCACCAGGAAGAGGAAATAACCAAAGGCTCAGCGTGCCGTGCCGGAATCAGATTAGGGCCTGAAGCCATCCTGCGGTGTTGCGGCCAGCTCACAAGAAAGCGAGTTGAAGAAAGGAGCTCAGGGGCACTGTAATTCACAAACCTGCAGAGTTATAAATGACAGCTATCGTCCAAAAATATACTGAAGTAAGGCTGCCAAGAGGACTTGAAAGCGGGGCAGAATTGCAGGAAACCGAGTTCAGGAGGTAGACTGGAATTGCATTGAAAGCATAGGAAAAGAGGCAGAACGTCCACAATGATGCACTTGGCCAAAAAGGGCGTATGCGTTTTTTTCCTGAATATATTCAGGAAAAAACGCATATGCCCTTTTTGGCCAACCAAGCAAGCTTGCAAAGGATATCTGCACTACAATGAAGTCTCACTTCCCCCCGGTCAAAAGGGCCATCTGAAAAAAGTGTAAAATCCAGAAAGGCAGGACAGGCCATGGAGAACTGGGAGCCTTGTTATGCTGATGGGCGGGATGTAAATTGCCAACAGACACTCGGGAGAAGTGTATGGTGTTTCCTGAAACATCTAAAAAACAAAGCAACAGAGCTTAGGGCACTTCCACTTATGGTCCTATAGCTTAGGGAAATTAAAATCAAAAAGACACAGCCACCCCAAAGTTTGGGACGCCTCTGTTTACAAGAACCTCGTTTACCATACAAGTTCAGTATCACAGAAAGTGAAAAATGGATAAAGAACTTGTGGTACTTATGTACAATGCAGTATCACTCAGCAATGAAATCTATGTCATCAGGCCCGTAGCAGCATAATGAGTGGATTCAGGTACGATGATTCTAACTGAAATAAGTCACACAGAAAAAGAAACATCATAAGATATCAGTAATACACAGAATGTAAACTTGGCTACACAGGAAATGAATTCCAAAACAGAAGAGGGTCTCAAATTTAGAAAACCAACTTATGCTTGCTTAAGGGTAAAGGTGAGTTGGGGTGCTGCATAAAACCAGAGATTGAAATGAGCACAGATAAAGTTCCTTAAGCCAAATATGGAATAGAAAAGAGCTACTCCTTGCTCAACGAAATGGACTCAACACCCCATATTAAAGGCCTAAGAATGTACCTGACTAGTAAGTATCTTAAAACCTATGGATTGCTATGTCTCCAAAAGAGAATCAAGCGTGTGTACAGGGGCATAAACGCAGCAGTGATAGGATTGGAGCGGTTCGCTGAGCAAATGAAGACCCTTTGAAGTCATATTGCATGGTACCCATTCCACGGGTCTCAACTCTCCAGGTTTAAGGTATTCTTCCTTCAGCAAAAACATGCATGTGGAACCCAGAGTATGATCAACCGTGTGAACGGGAGACGTTTTCAAATATGTCTCAGTTTTCCTCCCCTGTTACTCGGGTGCAACATTCCAGACGCTTTACTAACACTCTCCCCACTTGGAGAGTCAGCACCTTTAACCTCCTGTTTGACCCAGTTTGCAATTTCTGCGCAAGATGAACAGGAATAGCGAGAACCAATGAGAGACTAGCTGGAGGTGTCTGGACGGGCAAATTTAACTCTCATTTCCCACCAGGAAGAGGAAATAACCAAAGGCTCAGCGTGCCGTGCCGGAACCAGATTAGGGCCTGAAGCCATCCTGCGGTGTTGCGGCCAGCTCACAAGAAAGCGAGTTGAAGAAAGGAGCTCAGGGGCACTGTAATTCACAAACCTGCAGAGTTATAAATGACAGCTATCGTCCAAAAATATACTGAAGTAAGGCTGCCAAGAGGACTTGAAAGCGGGGCAGAATTGCAGGAAACCGATTTCAGGAGGTAGACTGGAATTGCATTGAAAGCATAGGAAAAGAGGCAGAACGTCCACAATGATGCACTTGGCCAAAAAGGGCGTATGCGTTTTTTCCTGAATATATTCAGGAAAAAACGCATACGCCCTTTTTGGCCAACCAAGCAAGCTTGCAAAGGAAATCTGCACTACAATGAAGTCTCACTTCCCCCCGGTCAAAAGGGCCATCTGAAAAAAGTGTAAAATCCAGAAAGGCAGGACAGGCCATGGAGAACTGGGAGCCTTGTTATGCTGATGGGCGGGATGTAAATTGCCAACAGACACTCGGGAGAAGTGTATGGTGTTTCCTGAAACATCTAAAAAGCAAAGCAACGGAGCTTAGGGCACTTCCACTTATGGTCCTATAGCTTAGGGAAATTAAAATCAAAAAGACACAGCCACCCCAAAGTTTGGGACGCCTCTGTTTACAAGAACCTCGTTTACCGTACAAGTTCAGTATCACAGAAAGTGAAAAATGGATAAAGAACTTGTGGTACTTATGTACAATGCAGTATCACTCAGCAATGAAATCTATGTCATCAGGCCCGTAGCAGCATAATGAGTGGATTCAGGTACGATGATTCTAACTGAAATAAGTCACACAGAAAAAGAAACATCATAAGATATCAGTAATACACAGAATGTAAACTTGGCTACACAGGAAATGAATTCCAAAACAGAAGAGGGTCTCAAATTTAGAAAACCAACTTATGCTTGCTTAAGGGTAAAGGTGAGTTGGGGTGCTGCATAAAACCAGAGATTGAAATGAGCACAGATAAAGTTCCTTAAGCCAAATATGGAATAGAAAAGAGCTACTCCTTGCTCAACGAAATGGACTCAACACCCCATATTAAAGGCCTAAGAATGTACCTGACTAGTAAGTATCTTAAAACCTATGGATTGCTATGTCTCCAAAAGAGAATCAAGCGTGTGTACAGGGGCATAAACGCAGCAGTGATAGGATTGGAGCGGTTCGCTGAGCAAATGAAGACCCTTTGAAGTCATATTGCATGGTACCCATTCCACGGGTCTCAACTCTCCAGGTTTAAGGTATTCTTCCTTCAGCAAAAACATGCATGTGGAACCCAGAGTATGATCAACCGTGTGAACGGGAGACGTTTTCAAATATGTCTCAGTTTTCCTCCCCTGTTACTCGGGTGCAACATTCCAGACGCTTTACTAACACTCTCCCCACTTGGAGAGTCAGCACCTTTAACCTCCTGTTTGACCCAGTTTGCAATTTCTGCGCAAGATGAACAGGAATAGCGAGAACCAATGAGAGACTAGCTGGAGGTGTCTGGACGGGCAAATTTAACTCTCATTTCACACCAGGAAGAGGAAATAACCAAAGGCTCAGCGTGCCGTGCCGGAACCAGATTAGGGCCTGAAGCCATCCTGCGGTGTTGCGGCCAGCTCAAAAGAAAGCGAGTTGAAGAAAGGAGCTCAGGGGCACTGTAATTCACAAACCTGCAGAGTTATAAATGACAGCTATCGTCCAAAAATATACTGAAGTAAGGCTGCCAAGAGGACTTGAAAGCGGGGCAGAATTGCAGGAAACCGATTTCAGGAGGTAGACTGGAATTGCATTGAAAGCATAGGAAAAGAGGCAGAACGTCCACAATGATGCACTTGGCCAAAAAGGGCGTATGCGTTTTTTCCTGAATATATTCAGGAAAAAACGCATACGCCCTTTTTGGCCAACCAAGCAAGCTTGCAAAGGAAATCTGCACTACAATGAAGTCTCACTTCCCCCCGGTCAAAAGGGCCATCTGAAAAAAGTGTAAAATCCAGAAAGGCAGGACAGGCCATGGAGAACTGGGAGCCTTGTTATGCTGATGGGCGGGATGTAAATTGCCAACAGACACTCGGGAGAAGTGTATGGTGTTTCCTGAAACATCTAAAAAACAAAGCAACAGAGCCTAGGGCACTTCCACTTATGGTCCTATAGCTTAGGGAAATTAAAATCAAAAAGATACAGCCACCCCAAAGTTTGGGACGCCTCTGTTTACAAGAACCTCGTTTACCGTACAAGTTCAGTATCACAGAAAGTGAAAAATGGATAAAGAACTTGTGGTACTTATGTACAATGCAGTATCACTCAGCAATGAAATCTATGTCATCAGGCCCGTAGCAGCATAATGAGTGGATTCAGGTACGATGATTCTAACTGAAATAAGTCACACAGAAAAAGAAACATCATAAGATATCAGTAATACACAGAATGTAAACTTGGCTACACAGGAAATGAATTCCAAAACAGAAGAGGGTCTCAAATTTAGAAAACCAACTTATGCTTGCTTAAGGGGAAAGGTGAGTTGGGGTGCTGCATAAAACCAGAGATTGAAATGAGCACAGATAAAGTTCCTTAAGCCAAATATGGAATAGAAAAGAGCTACTCCTTGCTCAACGAAATGGACTCAACACCCCATATTAAACGCCTAAGAATGTACCTGACTAGTAAGTATCTTAAAACCTATGGATTGCTATGTCTCCAAAAGAGAATCAAGCGTGTGTACAGGGGCATAAACGCAGCAGTGATAGGATTGGAGCGGTTTGCTGAGCAAATGAAGACCCTTTGAAGTCATATTGCATGGTACCCATTCCACGGGTCTCAACTCTCCAGGTTTAAGGTATTCTTCCTTCAGCAAAAACATGCATGTGGAACCCAGAGTATGATCAACCGTGTGAACGGGAGACGTTTTCAAATATGTCTCAGTTTTCCTCCCCTGGTACTCGGGTGCAACGTTCCAGACGCTTTACTAACACTCTCCCCACTTGGAGAGTCAGCGCCTTTAACCTCCTGTTTGGCCCAGTTTGCAATTTCTGCGCAAGATGAACAGGAATAGCGAGAACCAATGAGAGACTAGCTGGAGGTGTCTGGACGGGCAAATTTAACTCTCATTTCCCACCAGGAAGAGGAAATAACCAAAGGCTCAGCGTGCCGTGCCGGAACCAGATTAGGGCCTGAAGCCATCCTGCGGTGTTGCGGCCAGCTCACAAGAAAGCGAGTTGAAGAAAGGAGCTCAGGGGCACTGTAATTCACAAACCTGCAGAGTTATAAATGACAGCTATCGTCCAAAAATATACTGAAGTAAGGCTGCCAAGAGGACTTGAAAGCGGGGCAGAATTGCAGGAAACCGATTTCAGGAGGTAGACTGGAATTGCATTGAAAGCATAGAAAAAGAGGCAGAACGTCCACAATGATGCACTTGGCCAAAAAGGGCGTATGCGTTTCTTCCTGAATATATTCAGGAAAAAACGCATACGCCCTTTTTGGCCAACCAAGCAAGCTTGCAAAGGAAATCTGCACTACAATGAAGTCTCACTTCCCCCCGGTCAAAAGGGCCATCTGAAAAAAGTGTAAAATCCAGAAAGGCAGGACAGGCCATGGAGAACTGGGAGCCTTGTTATGCTGATGGGCGGGATGTAAATTGCCAACAGACACTCGGGAGAAGTGTATGGTGTTTCCTGAAACATCTAAAAAACAAAGCAACAGAGCCTAGGGCACTTCCACTTATGGTCCTATAGCTTAGGGAAATTAAAATCAAAAAGACACAGCCACCCCAAAGTTTGGGACGCCTCTGTTTACAAGAACCTCGTTTACCGTACAAGTTCAGTATCACAGATAGTGAAAAATGGATAAAGAACTTGTGGTACTTATGTACAATGCAGTATCACTCAGCAATGAAATCTATGTCATCAGGCCCGTAGCAGCATAATGAGTGGATTCAGGTACGATGATTCTAACTGAAATAAGTCACACAGAAAAAGAAACATCATAAGATATCAGTAATACACAGAATGTAAACTTGGTTACACAGGAACTGAATTCCAAAACAGAAGAGGGTCTCAAATTTAGAAAACCAACTTATGCTTGCTTAAGGGGAAAGGTGAGTTGGGGTGCTGCATAAAACCAGAGATTGAAATGAGCACAGATAAAGTTCCTTAAGCCAAATATGGAATAGACAAGAGCTACTCCTTGCTCAACGAAATGGACTCAACACCCCATATTAAACGCCTAAGAATGTACCTGACTAGTAAGTATCTTAAAACCTATGGATTGCTATGTCTCCAAAAGAGAATCAAGCGTGTGTACAGGGGCATAAACGCAGCAGTGATAGGATTGGAGAGGTTCGGTGAGCAAATGAAGACCCTTTGAAGTCATATTGCATGGTACCCATTCCACGGGTCTCAACTCTCCAGGTTTAAGGTATTCTTCCTTCAGCTAAAACATGCATGTGGAACCCAGAGTATGATCAACCGTGTGAACGGGAGACGTGTTCAAATATGTCTCAGTTTTCCTCCCCTGGTACTCGGGTGCAACATTCCAGACGCTTTACTAACACTCTCCCCACTTGGAGAGTCAGAGCCTTTAACCTCCTGTTTGGCCCAGTTTGCAATTTCTGCGGAAGATGAACAGGAATAGGGAGAACCAATGAGAGACTAGCTGGAGGTGTCTGGACGGGCAAATTTAACTCTCATTTCCCACCAGGAAGAGGAAATAACCAAAGGCTCAGCGTGCCGTGCCGGAACCAGATTAGGGCCTGAAGCCATCCTGCGGTGTTGCGGCCAGCTCACAAGAAAGCGAGTTGAAGAAAGGAGCTCAGGGGCACTGTAATTCACAAACCTGCAGAGTTATAAATGACAGCTATCGTCCAAAAATATACTGAAGTAAGGCTGCCAAGAGGACTTGAAAGCTGGGCAGAATTGCAGGAAACCGATTTCAGGAGGTAAACTGGAATTGCATTGAAAGCATAGGAAAAGAGGCAGAACGTCCACAATGATGCACTTGGCCAAAAAGGGCGTATGCGTTTTTTCCTGAATATATTCAGGAAAAAACGCATACGCCCTTTTTGGCCAACCAAGCAAGCTTGCAAAGGAAATCTGCACTACAATGAAGTCTCACTTCCCCTCAGTCAAAAGGGCCATCTGAAAAAAGTGTAAAATCCAGAAAGGCAGGACAGGCCATGGAGAACTGGGAGCCTTGTTATGCTGATGGGCGGGATGTAAATTGCCAACAGACACTCGGGAGAAGTGTATGGTGTTTCCTGAAACA
This sequence comes from Pseudorca crassidens, assembly GCF_039906515.1. Taxonomy (NCBI): domain Eukaryota; kingdom Metazoa; phylum Chordata; class Mammalia; order Artiodactyla; family Delphinidae; genus Pseudorca; species Pseudorca crassidens. Next base: position 2,196,783 of record NW_027136315.1, read on the forward strand.
TCTAAAAAACAAAGCAACAGAGCCTAGGGCACTTCCACTTATGGTCCTATAGCTTAGGGAAATTAAAATCAAAAAGACACAGCCACCCCAAAGTTTGGGACACCTCTGTTTACAAGAACCTCGTTTACCGTACAAGTTCAGTATCACAGAAAGTGAAAAATGGATAAAGAACTTGTGGTACTTACGTACAATGCAGTATCACTCAGCAATGAAATCTATGTCATCAGGCCCGTAGCAGCATAATGAGTGGATTCAGGTACGATGATTCTAACTGAAATAAGTCACACAGAAAAAGAAACATCATAAGATATCAGTAATACACGGAAAGTAAACTTGGCTACACAGGAACTGAATTACAGAACAGAACAGGGTCTCAAATTTAGAAAACCAACTTATGCTTGCTTAAGGGGAAAGGTGAGTTGGGGTGCTGCATAAAACCAGAGATTGAAATGAGCACAGATAAAGTTCCTTAAGCCAAATATGGAATAGACAAGAGCTACTCCTTGCTCAACGATATGGCCTCAACACCCCATATTAAACGCCTAACAATGTACCTGACTAGTAAGTATCTTAAAACCTATGGATTGCTATGTCTCCAAAAGAGAATCAAGCGTGTGTACAGGGGCATAAACACAGCTGTGACAGGATTGGAGAGGTTCGGTGAGCAAATGAAGACCCTTTGAAGTCATATTGCATGGTACCCATTACACGGGTCTCAACTCTCCAGGTTTAAGTTATTCTTCCTTCAGCTAAAACATGCATGTGGAACCCAGAGTATGATCAACCGTGTGAACGGGAGACGTGTTCAAGTATGTCTCAGTTTACCTCCCCTGGTACTCGGGTGCAACATTCCAGACGCTTTACTAACACTCTCCCGACTTGGAGAGTCAGCGCCTTTAACCTCCTGTTTGGCCCAGTTTGCAATTTCTGCGGAAGATGAACAGGAATAGGGAGAACCAATGAGAGACTAGCTGGAGGTGTCTGGACGGGCAAATTTAACTCTCATTTCCCACCAGGAAGAGGAATTAACCAAAGGTTCAGCGTGCCGTGCCGGAACCAGATTAGGGCCTGAAGCCATGCTGCGGTGTTGCAGCCAGGTCACAAGAATGCGAGTTGAAGAAAGGAGCTCAGGGGCACTGTAATTCACAAACCTGCAGAGTTATAAATGACAGCTATCGTCCAAAAATATACTGAAGTAAGGCTGCCAAGAGGACTTGAAAGCGGGGCAGAATTGCAGGAAACCGATTTCAGGAGGTAGACTGGAATTGCATTGAAAGCATAGGAAAAGAGGCAGAACGTCCACAATGATGCACTTGGCCAAAAAGGGCGTATGCGTTTTTTCCTGAATATATTCAGGAAAAAACGCATACGCCCTTTTTGGCCAACCAAGCAAGCTTGCAAAGGAAATCTGCACTACAATGAAGTCTCACTTCCCCCCGGTCAAAAGGGCCATCTGAAAAAAGTGTAAAATCCAGAAAGGCAGGACAGGCCATGGAGAACTGGGAGCCTTGTTATGCTGATGGGCGGGATGTAAATTGCCAACAGACACTCGGGAGAAGTGTATGGTGTTTCCTGAAACATCTAAAAAACAAAGCAACAGAGCCTAGGGCACTTCCACTTATGGTCCTATAGCTTAGGGAAATTAAAATCAAAAAGACACAGCCACCCCAAAGTTTGGGACGCCTCTGTTTACAAGAACCTCGTTTACCGTACAAGTTCAGTATCACAGAAAGTGAAAAATGGATAAAGAACTTGTGGTACTTATGTACAATGCAGTATCACTCAGCAATGAAATCTATGTCATCAGGCCCGTAGCAGCATAATGAGTGGATTCAGGTACGATGATTCTAACTGAAATAAGTCACACAGAAAAAGAAACATCATAAGATATCAGTAATACACAGAATGTAAACTTGGCTACACAGGAAATGAATTCCAAAACAGAAGAGGGTCTCAAATTTAGAAAACCAACTTATGCTTGCTTAAGGGGAAAGGTGAGTTGGGGTGCTGCATAAAACCAGAGATTGAAATGAGCACAGATAAAGTTCCTTAAGCCAAATATGGAATAGAAAAGAGCTACTCCTTGCTCAACGAAATGGACTCAACACCCCATATTAAACGCCTAAGAATGTACCTGACTAGTAAGTATCTTAAAACCTATGGATTGCTATGTCTCCAAAAGAGAATCAAGCATGTGTACAGGGGCATAAACGCAGCAGTGATAGGATTGGAGCGGTTCGCTGAGCAAATGAAGACCCTTTGAAGTCATATTGCATGGTACCCATTCCACGGGTCTCAACTCTCCAGGTTTAAGGTATTCTTCCTTCAGCAAAAACATGCATGTGGAACCCAGAGTATGATCAACCGTGTGAACGGGAGACGTTTTCAAATATGTCTCAGTTTTCCTCCCCTGGTACTCGGGTGCAACATTCCAGACGCTTTACTAACACTCTCCCCACTTGGAGAGTCAGCGCCTTTAACCTCCTGTTTGGCCCAGTTTGCAATTTCTGCGCAAGATGAACAGGAATAGCGAGAACCAATGAGAGACTAGCTGGAGGTGTCTGGACGGGCAAATTTAACTCTCATTTCCCACCAGGAAGAGGAAATAACCAAAGGCTCAGCGTGCCGTGCCGGAACCAGATTAGGGCCTGAAGCCATCCTGCGGTGTTGCGGCCAGCTCACAAGAAAGCGAGTTGAAGAAAGGAGCTCAGGGGCACTGTAATTCACAAACCTGCAGAGTTATAAATGACAGCTATCGTCCAAAAATATACTGAAGTAAGGCTGCCAAGAGGACTTGAAAGCGGGGCAGAATTGCAGGAAACCGATTTCAGGAGGTAGACTGGAATTGCATTGAAAGCATAGAAAAAGAGGCAGAACGTCCACAATGATGCACTTGGCCAAAAAGGGCGTATGCGTTTTTTCCTGAATATATTCAGGAAAAAACGCATACGCCCTTTTTGGCCAAAGCAAGCTTGCAAAGGAAATCTGCACTACAATGAAGTCTCACTTCCCCCCGGTCAAAAGGGCCATCTGAAAAAAGTGTAAAATCCAGAAAGGCAGGACAGGCCATGGAGAACTGGGAGCCTTGTTATGCTGATGGGCGGGATGTAAATTGCCAACAGACACTCGGGAGAAGTGTATGGTGTTTCCTGAAACATTTAAAAAACAAAGCAACAGAGCCTAGGGCACTTCCACTTATGGTCCTATAGCCTAGGGAAATTAAAATCAAAAAGTCACAGCCACCCCAAAGTATGGAACGGCTCTGTTTACAAGAACCTCGTTTACAGTACAAGTTCAACATTGCAGAAAGTGAAAAATGGATAAAGAAGTTGTGGTATTTACTTACAAAGCAATATCACTCAGCAATGAAATCTATGTCATCAGGCCCTTAGCAGCACAATGAGTGGATTCAGGTATGATGATTCTAACTGAAATAAGTCACACAGAAAAAGAAACATCATAAGATATCAGTAATACACGGAATGTAAACTTGGCTACACAGGAACTGAATTACAGAACAGAACAGGGTCTCAAATTAGAAAACCAACTTATGCTTGCTTAAGGGGAAAGGTGAGTTGGGGTGCTGCATAAAACCAGAGATTGAAATGAGCACAGATAACGTTCCTTAAGCCAAATATAGAATAGACAAGAGCTACTCCTTGCTCAATGAAATGGACTCAACACCGCATATTAAACGCCTAAGAATGTACCTGACTAGTAAGTATCTTAAAACCTAGGGATTGCTATGTCTCCAAAAGAGAATCAAGCGTGTGTACAGGGGCATAAACGCAGCAGTGATAGGATTGGAGAGGTTCGGTGAGCAAATGAAGATCCTTTGAAGTCATATTGCATGGTACCCATTCCACGGGTTTCAACTACCCAGGTTTAAGGTATTCTTCCTTCAGCTAAAACATGCATGTGGAACCCAGAGTATGATCAACCGTGTGATCGGGAGACGTGTTCAAATATGTCTCAGTTTTCGTACGCTGGTACTCGGGTGCAACATTCCAGACGCTTTACTAACACTCTCCCCACTTGGAGAGTCAGCGCCTTTAACCTCCTGTTTGGCCCAGTTTGCAATTTCTGCGCAAGATGAACAGGAATAGGGAGAACCAATGAGAGACTAGCTGGAGGTGTCTGGACGGGCAAATTTAACTCTCATTTCCCACCAGGAAGAGGAAATAACCAAAGGCTCAGCGTGCCGTGCCGGAACCAGATTAGGGCCTGAAGCCATCCTGCGGTGTTGCGGCCAGCTCACAAGAAAGCGAGTTGAAGAAAGGAGCTCAGGGGCACTGTAATTCACAAACCTGCAGAGTTATAAATGACAGCTATCATCCAAAAATATACTGAAGTAAGGCTGCCAAGAGGACTTGAAAGCGGGGCAGAATTGCAGGAATCCGATTTCAGGAGGTAGACTGGAATTGCATTGAAAGCATAGGAAAAGAGGCAGAACGTCCACAATGATGCACTTGGCCAAAAAGGGCGTATGCGTTTTTTCCTGAATATATTCAGGAAAAAACGCATACGCCCTTTTTGGCCAACCAAGTAAGCTTGCAAAGGAAATCTGCACTACAATGAAGTCTCACTTCCCCCCGGTCAAAAGGGCCATCTGAAAAAAGTGTAAAATCCAGAAAGGCAGGACAGGCCATGGAGAACTGGGAGCCTTGTTATGCTGATGGGCGGGATGTAAATTGCCAACAGACACTCGGGAGAAGTGTATGGTGTTTCCTGAAACATGTAAAAAACAAAGCAACAGAGCCTAGGGAACTTCCACTTATGGTCCTATAGCTTAGGGAAATTAAAATCAAAAAGACACAGCCACCCCAAAGTTTGGGACGCCTCTGTTTACAAGAACCTCGTTTACTGTACAAGTTCAGTATCACAGATAGTGAAAAATGGATAAAGAACTTGTGGTACTTATGTACAATGCAGTATCACTCAGCAATGAAATCTATGTCATCAGGCCCGTAGCAGCATAATGAGTGGATTCAGGTACGATGATTCTAACTGAAATAAGTCACACAGAAAAAGAGACATCATAAGATATCAGTAATACACAGAATGTAAACTTGGTTACACAGGAACTGAATTCCAAAACAGAAGAGGGTCTCAAATTTAGAAAACCAACTTATGCTTGCTTAAGGGGAAAGGTGAGTTGGGGTGCTGCATAAAACCAGAGATTGAAATGAGCACAGATAAAGTTCCTTAAGCCAAATATGGAATAGAAAAGAGCTACTCCTTGCTCAACGAAATGGACTCAACACCCCATATTAAACGCCTAAGAATGTACCTGACTAGTAAGTATCTTAAAACCTATGGATTGCTATGTCTCCGAAAGAGAATCAAGCATTTGTACAGGGGCATAAACGCAGCAGTGATAGGATTGGAGAGGTTCGGTGAGCAAATGAAGACCCTTTGAAGTCATATTGCATGGTACCCATTCCACGGGTCTCAACTCTCCAGGTTTAAGGTATTCTTCCTTCAGCTAAAACATGCATGTGGAACACAGAGTATGATCAACCGTGTGAACGGGAGACGTGTTCAAATATGTCTCAGTTTTCCTCCCCTGGTACTCGGGTGCAACATTCCAGACGCTTTACTAACACTCTCCCCACTTGGAGAGTCAGAGCCTTTAACCTCCTGTTTGGCCCAGTTTGCAATTTCTGCGGAAGATGAACAGGAATAGGGAGAACCAATGAGAGACTAGCTGGAGGTGTCTGGACGGGCAAATTTAACTCTCATTTCCCACCAGGAAGAGGAAATAACCAAAGGCTCAGCGTGCCGTGCCGGAACCAGATTAGGGCCTGAAGCCATCCTGCGGTGTTGCGGCCAGCTCACAAGAAAGCGAGTTGAAGAAAGGAGCTCAGGGGCACTGTAATTCACAAACCTGCAGAGTTATAAATGACAGCTATCGTCCAAAAATATACTGAAGTAAGGCTGCCAAGAGGACTTGAAAGCGGGGCAGAATTGCAGGAAACCGATTTCAGGAGGTAAACTGGAATTGCATTGAAAGCATAGGAAAAGAGGTAGAACGTCCACAATGATGCACTTGGCCAAAAAGGGCGTATGCGTTTTTTCCTGAATATATTCAGGAAAAAACGCATACGCCCTTTTTGGCCAACCAAGCAAGCTTGCAAAGGAAATCTGCACTATAATGAAGTCTCACTTCCCCTCAGTCAAAAGGGCCATCTGAAAAAAGTGTAAAATCCAGAAAGGCAGGACAGGCCATGGAGAACTGGGAGCCTTGTTATGCTGATGGGCGGGATGTAAATTGCCAACAGACACTTGGGAGAAGTGTATGGTGTTTCCTGAAACATCTAAAAAACAAAGCAACAGAGCCTAGGGCACTTCCACTTATGGTCCTATAGCTTAGGGAAATTAAAATCAAAAAGACACAGCCACCCCAAAGTTTGGGACACCTCTGTTTACAAGAACCTCGTTTACCGTACAAGTTCAGTATCACAGAAAGTGAAAAATGGATAAAGAACTTGTGGTACTTACGTACAATGCAGTATCACTCAGCAATGAAATCTATGTCATCAGGCCCGTAGCAGCATAATGAGTGGATTCAGGTACGATGATTCTAACTGAAATAAGTCACACAGAAAAAGAAACATCATAAGATATCAGTAATACACGGAAAGTAAACTTGGCTACACAGGAACTGAATTACAGAACAGAACAGGGTCTCAAATTTAGAAAACCAACTTATGCTTGCTTAAGGGGAAAGGTGAGTTGGGGTGCTGCATAAAACCAGAGATTGAAATGAGCACAGATAAAGTTCCTTAAGCCAAATATGGAATAGACAAGAGCTACTCCTTGCTCAACGATATGGCCTCAACACCCCATATTAAACGCCTAACAATGTACCTGACTAGTAAGTATCTTAAAACCTATGGATTGCTATGTCTCCAAAAGAGAACCAAGCGTGTGTACAGGGGCATAAACGCAGCAGTGATAGGATAGGAGAGGTTCGGTGAGCAAATGAAGACCCTTTGAAGTCATATTGCATGGTACCCATTACACGGGTCTCAACTCTCCAGGTTTAAGTTATTCTTCCTTCAGCTAAAACATGCATGTGGAACCCAGAGTATGATCAACCGTGTGAACGGGAGACGTGTTCAAGTATGTCTCAGTTTTCCTCCCCTGGTACTCGGGTGCAACATTCCAGACGCTTTACTAACACTCTCCCGACTTGGAGAGTCAGCGCCTTTAACCTCCTGTTTGGCCCAGTTTGCAATTTCTGCGGAAGATGAACAGGAATAGCGAGAACCAATGAGAGACTAGCTGGAGGTGTCTGGACGGGCAAATTTAACTCTCATTTCCCACCAGGAAGAGGAAATAACCAAAGGCTCAGCGTGCCGTGCCGGAACCAGATTAGGGCCTGAAGCCATGCTGCGGTGTTGCAGCCAGGTCACAAGAATGCGAGTTGAAGAAAGGAGCTCAGGGGCACTGTAATTCACAAACCTGCAGAGTTATAAATGACAGCTATCGTCCAAAAATATACTGAAGTAAGGCTGCCAAGAGGACTTGAAAGCGGGGCAGAATTGCAGGAAACCGATTTCAGGAGGCAGAGTGGAATTGCATTGAAAGCATAGGAAAAGAGACAGAACGTCCACAATGATGCACTTGGCCAAAAAGGGTGTATGCGTTTTTTCCTGAATATATTCAGGAAAAAACGCATACGCCCTTTTTGGCCAACCAAGCAAACTTGCAAAGGAAATCTGCACTACAATGAAGTCTCACTTCCCCCCGGTCAAAAGGGCCATCTGAAAAAAGTGTAAAATCCAGAAAGGCAGGACAGGCCATGGAGAACTGGGAGCCTTGTTATGCTGATGGGCGGGATGTAAATTGCCAACAGAAACTTGGGAGAAGTGTATGGTGTTTCCTGAAACATCTAAAAAACAAAGCAACAGAGCCTAGGGCACTTCCACTTATGGTCCTATAGCTTAGGGAAATTAAATTCAAAAAGACACAGCCACCCCAAAGTTTGGGACGCCTCTGTTTACAAGAACCTCGTTTACCGTACAAGTTCAGTATCACAGAAAGTGAAAAATGGATAAAGAACTGTGGTACTTATGTACAATGCAGTATCACTCAGCAATGAAATCTATGTCATCAGGCCCGTAGCAGCATAATGAGTGGATTCAGGTACGATGATTCTAACTGAAATAAGTCACACAGAAAAAGAAACATCATAAGATATCAGTAATACACAGAATGTAAACTTGGCTACACAGGAACTGAATTCCAAAACAGAAGAGGGTCTCAAATTTAGAAAACCAACTTATGCTTGCTTAAGGGGAAAGGTGAGTTGGGGTGCTGCATAAAACCAGAGATTGAAATGAGCACAGGTAAAGTTCCTTAAGCCAAATATGGAATAGACAAGAGCTACTCCTTGCTCAACGAAATGGACTCAACACCCCATATTAAACGCCTAAGAATGTACCTGACTAGTAAGTATCTTAAAACCTATGGATTGCTATGTCTCCAAAAGAGAATCAAGCGTGTGTACAGGGGCATAAACGCAGCAGTGATAGGATTGGAGAGGTTCGGTGAGCAAATGAAGACCCTTTGAAGTCATACTGCATGGTACCCATTCCACGGGTCTCAACTCTCCAGGTTTAAGGTATTCTTCCTTCAGCTAAAACATGCATGTGGAACCCAGAGTATGATCAACCGTGTGAACGGGAGACGTGTTCAAATATGTCTCAGTTTTAATCCCCTGGTACTCGGGTGCAACATTCCAGACGCTTTACTAACACTCTCCCCACTTGGAGAGTCAGCGCCTTTAACCTCCTGTTTGGTCCAGTTTGCAATTTCTGCGGAAGATGAACAGGAATAGCGAGAATCAATGAGAGACTAGCTGGAGGTGTATGGACGGGCAAATTTAACTCTCATTTCCCACCAGGAAGAGGAATTAACCAAAGGCTCAGCGTGCCGTGCCGGAACCAGATTAGGGCCTGAAGCCATGCTGCGGTGTTACAGCCAGGTCACAAGAATGCGAGTTGAAGAAAGGAGCTCAGGGGCACTGTAATTCACAAACCTGCAGAGTTATAAATGACAGCTATCGTCCAAAAATATACTGAAGTAAGGCTGCCAAGAGGACTTGAAAGCGGGGCAGAATTGCAGGAAACCGATTTCAGGAGGTAGACTGGAATTGCATTGAAAGCATAGGAAAAGAGGCAGAACGTCCACAATGATGCACTTGGCCAAAAAGGGCGTATGCGTTTTTTCCTGAATATATTCAGGAAAAAACTCATACGCACTTTTTGGCCAACCAAGCAAGCTTGCAAAGGAAATCTGCACTACAATGAAGTCTCACTTCCCCCCAGTCAAAAGGGCCATCTGAAAAAAGTGTAAAATCCAGAAAGGCAGGACAGGCCATGGAGAACTGGGAGCCTTGTTATGCTGATGGGCGGGATGTAAATTGCCAACAGACACTCGGGAGAAGTGTATGGTGTTTCCTGAAACATCTAAAAAACAAAGCAACAGAGCCTAGGGCACTTCCACTTATGGTCCTATAGCTTAGGGAAATTAAAATCAAAAAGACACAGCCACCTCAAAATTTGGCATGCCTCTGTTTACAAGAACCTCGTTTACCGTACAAGTTCAGTATCACAGAAAGTGAAAAATGGATAAAGAAGTTGTGGTATTTACTTACAAAGCAATATCACTCAGCAATGAAATCTATGTCATCAGGCCCTTAGCAGCACAATGAGTGGATTCAGGTATGATGATTCTAACTGAAATAAGTCACACAGAAAAAGAAACATCATAAGATATCAGTAATACACGGAATGTAAACTTGGCTACACAGGAACTGAATTACAGAACAGAACAGGGTCTCAAATTTAGAAAACCAACTTATTCTTGCTTAAGGGGAAAGGTGAGTTGGGGTGCTGCATAAAACCAGAGATTGAAATGAGCACAGATAAAGTTCCTTAAGCCAAATATGGAATAGACAAGAGCTACTCCTTGCTCAATGAAATGGACTCAACACACCATATTAAATGCCTAAGAATGTACCTGACTAGTAAGTATCTTAAAACCTATGGATTGCTATGTCTCCAAAAGAGAATCAAGCGTGTGTACAGGGGCATAAACGCAGCAGTGATAGGATTGGAGAGGTTCGGTGAGCAAATGAAGACCCTTTGAAGTCATATTGCATGATACCCATTCCACGGGTCTCAACTCTCCAGGTTTAAGGTATTCTTCCTTCAGCTAAAACATGCATGTGGAACCCAGAGTATGATCAACCGTGTGAACGGGAGACGTGTTCAAATATGTCTCAGTTTTCCTCCCCTGGTACTCGGGTGCAACATTCCAGACGCTTTACTAACACTCTCCCCACTTGGAGAGTCAGCGCCTTTAACCTCCTGTTTGGCCCAGTTTGCAATTTCTGCGGAAGATGAACAGGAATAGGGAGAACCAATCAGAGACTAGCTGGAGGTGTCTGGACGGGCAAATTTAACTCTCATTTCACACCAGGAAGAGGAAATAACCAAAGGCTCAGCGTGCCGTGCCGGAACCAGATTAGGGCCTGAAGCCATCCTTCGGTGTTGCGGCCAGCTCAAAAGAAAGCGAGTTGAAGAAAGGAGCTCAGGGGCACTGTAATTCACAAACCTGCAGAGTTATAAATGACAGCTATCGTCCAAAAATATACTGAAGTAAGGCTGCCAAGAGGACTTGAAAGCGGGGCAGAATTGCAGGAAACCGATTTCAGGAGGTAGACTGGAATTGCATTGAAAGCATAGGAAAAGAGGCAGAACGTCCACAATGATGCACTTGGCCTAAAAGGGCGTATGCGTTTTTTCCTGAATATATTCAGGAAAAAACGCATACGCCCTTTTTGGCCAACCAAGCAAGCTTACAAAGGAAATCTGCACTACAATGAAGTCTCACTTCCCCCCGGTCAAAAGGGCCATCTGAAAAAAGTGTAAAATCCAGAAAGGCAGGACAGGCCATGGAGAACTGGGAGCCTTGTTATGCTGATGGGCGGGATGTAAATTGCCAACAGACACTCGGGAGAAGTGTATGGTGTTTCCTGAAACATCTAAAAAACAAAGCAACAGAGCCTAGGGCACTTCCACTTATGGTCCTATAGCTTAGGGAAATTAAAATCAAAAAGACACAGCCACCCCAAAGTTTGGGACGCCTCTGTTTACAAGAACCTCGTTTACAGTACAAGTTCAACATCGCAGAAAGTGAAAAATGGATAAAGAAGTTGTGGTATTTACTTACAAAGCAATATCACTCAGCAATGAAATCTATGTCATCAGGCCCTTAGCAGCATAATGAGTGGATTCAGGTATGATGATTCTAACTGAAATAAGTCACACAGAAAAAGAAACATCATAAGATATCAGTAATACACGGAATGTAAAATTGGCTACACAGGAACTGAATTCCAAAACAGAACAGGGTCTCAAATTTAGAAAACCAACTTATGCTTGCTTAAGGGGAAAGGTGAGTTGGGGTGCTGCATAAAACCAGAGATTGAAATGAGCACAGATAAAGTTCCTTAAGCCAAATATGGAATAGACAAGAGCTACTCCTTGCTCAACGAAATGGACTCAACACCGCATATTAAACGCCTAAGAATGTACCTGACTAGTAAGTATCTTAAAACCTATGGATTGCTATGTCTCCGGAAGAGAATCAAGCATGTGTACAGGGGCATAAACGCAGCAGTGATAGGATTGGAGAGGTTCGGTGAGCAAATGAAGACCCTTTGAAGTCATATTGCATGGTACCCATTACATGGGTCTCAACTCTCCAGGTTTAAGGTATTCATCCTTCAGCTAAAACATGCATGTGGAACCCAGAGTATGATCAACCGTGTGAACAGGAGACGTGTTCAAATATGTCTCAGTTTTCCTCCACTGGTACTCGGGTGCAACATTCCAGACGCTTTACTAACACTCTCCCCACTTGGAGAGTCAGCGCCTTTAACCTCCTGTTTGGCCCAGTTTGCAATTTCTGCGGAAGATGAACAGGAATAGGGAGAACCAATCAGAGACTAGCTGGAGGTGTCTGGACGGGCAAATTTAACTCTCATTTCCCACCAGGAAGAGGAAATAACCAAAGGCTCAGCGTGCCGTGCCGGAACCAGATTAGGGCCTGAAGCCATCCTGCGGTGTTGCGGCCAGGTCAAAAGAAAGTGAGTTGAAGAAAGGAGCTCAGGGGCACTGTAATTCACAAACCTGCAGAGTTATAAATGACAGCTATCGTCCAAAAATATACTGAAGTAAGGCTGCCAAGAGGACTTGAAAGCGGGGCAGAATTGCAGGAAACCGAGTTCAGGAGGTAGACTGGAATTGCATTGAAAGCATAGGAAAAGAGGCAGAACGTCCACAATGATGCACTTGGCCAAAAAGGGCGTATGCATTTTTTCCTGAATATATTCAGGAAAAAACGCATACGCCCTTTTTGGCCAACCAAGCAAGCTTGCAAAAGAAATCTGCACTACAATGAAGTCTCACTTCCTCCCGGTCAAAAGGGCCATCTGAAAAAAGTGTAAAATCCAGAAAGTCAGGACAGGCCATGGAGAACTGGGAGCCTTGTTATGCTGATGGGCGGGATGTAAATTGCCAACAGACACTCTGGAGAAGTGTATGGTGTTTCCTGAAACATCTAAAAAACAAAGCAACAGAGCCTAGGGCACTTCCACTTATGGTCCTATAGCTTAGGGAAATTAAAATCAAAAAGACACAGCCACCCCAAATTTTGGGACGCCTCTGTTTACAAGAACCTCGTTTACAGTACAAGTTCAACATCGCAGAAAGTGAAAAATGGATAAAGAAGTTGTGGTATTTACTTACAAAACAATATCACTCAGCAATGAAATCTATGTCATCAGGCCCTTAGCAGCATAATGAGTGGATTCAGGTATGATGATTCTAACTGAAATAAGTCACACAGAAAAAGAAACATCATAAGATATCAGTAATACACGGAATGTAAACTTGGCTACACAGGAACTGAATTCCAAAACAGAACAGGGTCTCAAATTTAGAAAACCAACTTATGCTTGCTTAAGGGGAAAGGTGAGTTGGGGTGCTGCATGAAACCAGAGATTGAAATGAGCACAGATAAAGTTCCTTAAGCCAAATATGGAATAGACAAGAGCTACTCCTTGCTCAACGAAATGGACTCAACACCGCATATTAAACGCCTAAGAATGTACCTGACTAGTAAGTATCTTAAAACCTATGGATTGCTATGTCTCCGGAAGAGAATCAAGCATGTGTACAGGGGCATAAACGCAGCAGTGATAGGATTGGAGAGGTTCGGTGAGCAAATGAAGACCCTTTGAAGTCATATTGCATGGTACCCATTACATGGGTCACAACTCTCCAGGTTTAAGGTATTCATCCTTCAGCTAAAACATGCATGTGGAACCCAGAGTATGATCAACCGTGTGAACGGGAGACGTGTTCAAATATGTCTCAGTTTTCCTCCCCTGGTACTCGGGTGCAACATTCCAGACGCTTTACTAACACTCTCCCCACTTGGAGAGTCAGCGCCTTTAACCTCCTGTTTGGCCCAGTTTGCAATTTCTGCGGAAGATGAACAGGAATAGGGAGAACCAATGAGAGACTAGCTGGAGGTGTCTGGACGGGCAAATTTAACTCTCATTTCACACCAGGAAGAGGAAATAACCAAAGGCTCAGCGTGCCGTGCCGGAACCAGATTAGGGCCTGAAGCCATCCTGCGGTGTTGCGGCCAGGTCACAAGAAAGCGAGTTGAAGAAAGGAGCTCAGGGGCACTGTAATTCACAAACCTGCAGAGTTATAAATGACAGCTATCGTCCAAAAATATACTGAAGTAAGGCTGCCAAGAGGACTTGAAAGCGGGGCAGAATTGCAGGAAACCGAGTTCAGGAGGTAGACTGGAATTGCATTGAAAGCATAGGAAAAGAGGCAGAACGTCCACAATGATGCACTTGGCCAAAAAGGGCGTATGCGTTTTTTCCTGAATATATTCAGGAAAAAACGCATACGCACTTTTTGGCCAACCAAGCAAACTTGCAAAGGAAATCTGCACTACAATGAAGTCTCACTTCCCCCCGGTCAAAAGGGCCATCTGAAAAAAGTGTAAAATCCAGAAAGGCAGGACAGGTCATGGAGAACTGGGAGCCTTGTTATGCTGATGGGCGGGATGTAAATTGCCAACAGACACTCGGGAGAAGTGTATGGTGTTTCCTGAAACATCTAAAAAACAAAGCAACAGAGCCTAGGGCACTTCCACTTATGGTCCTATAGCTTAGGGAAATTAAAATCAAAAAGACACAGCCACCCCAAAGTTTGGGACGCCTCTGTTTACAAGAACCTCGTTTACCGTACAAGTTCAGTATCACAGAAAGTGAAAAATGGATAAAGAACTTGTGGTACTTATGTAAAATGCAGTATCACTCAGCAATGAAATCTATGTCATCAGGCCCGTAGCAGCATAATGAGTGGATTCAGGTACGATGATTCTAACTGAAATAAGTCACACAGAAAAAGAAACATCATAAGATATCACTAATACATGGAATGTAAACTTGGCTACACAGGAACTGAATTCCAAAACAGAACAGGGTCTCAAATTTAGAAAACCAACTTATGCTTGCTTAAGGGGAAAGGTGAGTTGGGGTGCTGCATAAAACCAGAGATTGAAATGAGCACAGATAAAGTTCCTTAAGCCAAATATGGAATAGACAAGAGCTACTCCTTGCTCAACGAAATGGACTCAACACCCCATATTAAAGGCCTAAGAATGTACCTGACTAGTAAGTATCTTAAAACCTATGGATTGCTATGTCTCCAAAAGAGAATCAAGCGTGTGTACAGGGGCATAAACGCAGCAGTGATAGGATTGGAGAGGTTCGGTGAGCAAATGAAGACCCTTTGAAGTCATATTGCATGGTACCCATTCCACGGGTCTCAACTCTCCAGGTTTAAGGTATTCTTCCTTCAGCAAAAACATGCATGTGGAACCCAGAGTATGATCAACCGTGTGAACGGGAGACGTGTTCAAATATGTCTCAGTTTTCCTCCCCTGGTACTCGGGTGCAACATTCCAGGCGCTTTACTAACACTCTCCCGACTTGGAGAGTCAGCGCCTTTAACCTCCTGTTTGGCCCAGTTTGCAATTTCTGTGGAAGATGAACAGGAATAGGGAGAACCAATGAGAGACTAGCTGGATGTGTCTGGACGGGCAAATTTAACTCTCATTTCCCACCAGGAAGAGGAAATAACCAAAGGCTCAGCGTGCCGTGCCGGAACCAGATTAGGGCCTGAAGCCATCCTGCGGTGTTGCGGCCAGCTCACAAGAAAGCGAGTTGAAGAAAGGAGCTCAGGGGCACTGTAATTCACAAACCTGCAGAGTTATAAATGACAGCTATCGTCCAAAAATATACTGAAGTAAGGCTGCCAAGAGGACTTGAAAGCGGGGCAGAATTGCAGGAAACCGATTTCAGGAGGTAGAGTGGAATTGCATTGAAAGCATAGGAAAAGAGGCAGAACGTCCACAATGATGCACTTGGCCAAAAAGGGCGTATGCGTTTTTTCCTGAATATATTCAGGAAAAAACGCATACGCCCTTTTTGGCCAACCAAGCAAGCTTGCAAAGGAAATCTGCACTACAATGAAGTCTCACTTCCCCCTGGTCAAAAGGGCCATCTGAAAAAAGTGTAAAATCCAGAAAGGCAGGACAGGCCATGGAGAACTGGGAGCCTTGTTATGCTGATGGGCGGGATATAAATTGCCAACAGACACTCGGGACAAGTGTATGGTGTTTCCTGAAACATCTAAAAAACAAAGCAACAGAGCCTAGGGCACTTCCACTTATGGTCCTATAGCTTAGGGAAATTAAAATCAAAAAGACACAGCCACCCCAAAATTTGGAACGGCTCTGTTTACAAGAACCTCGGTTACAGTACAAGTTCCACATTGCAGAAAGTGAAAAATGGATAAAGAAGTTGTGGTATTTACTTACAAAGAAATATCACTCAGCAATGAAATCTATGTCATCAGGCCATTAGCAGCACAATGAGTGGATTCAGGTATGATGATTCTAACTGAAATAAGTCACACAGAAAAAGAAACATCATAAGATATCAGTAATACACGGAATGTAAACTTGGCTACACAGGAACTGAATTACAGAACAGAACAGGGTCTCAAATTTAGAAAACCAACTTATGCTTGTTTAAGGGGAAAGGTGATTTGGGGTGCTGCATGAATCCAGAGATTGAAATGAGCACAGATAAAGTTCCTTAAGCCAAATATGGAATAGACAAGAGCTACTCCTTGCTCAACGAAATGGACTCAACACCCCATATTAAACGCCTAAGAATGTACCTGACTAGTAAGTATCTTAAAACCTATGGATTGCTATGTCTCCGAAAGAGAATCAAGCATGTGTACAGGGGCATAAACGCAGCAGTGATAGGATTGGAGAGGTTCGGTGAGCAAATGAAGACCCTTTGAAGTCATATTGCATGGTACCCATTCCACGGGTTTCAACTACCCAGGTTTAAGGTATTCATCCTTCAGCTAAAACATGCATGTGGAACCTAGAGTATGATCAACCGTGTGATCGGGAGACGTGTTCAAATATGTCTCAGTTTTCATACCCTGGTACTCGGGTGCAACATTCCAGACGCTTTACTAACACTCTCCCCACTTGGAGAGTCAGCGCCTTTAACCTCCTGTTTGGCCCAGTTTGCAATTTCTGCGGAAGATGAACAGGAATAGGGAGAACCAATGAGAGACTAGCTGGAGGTGTCTGGACGGGCAAATTTATCTCTCATTTCCCACCAGGAAGAGGAAATAACCAAAGGCTCAGCGTGCCATGCCGGAACCAGATTAGGGCCTGAAGCCATCCTGCGGTGTTGCGGCCAGCTCACAAGAAAGCGAGTTGAAGAAAGGAGCTCAGGGGCACTGTAATTCACAAACCTGCAGAGTTATAAATGACAGCTATCGTCCAAAAATATACTGAAGTAAGGCTGCCAAGAGGACTTGAAAGCGGGGCAGAATTGCAGGAAACCGATTTCAGGAGGTAAACTGGAATTGCATTGAAAGCATAGGAAAAGAGGCAGAACGTCCACAATGATGCACTTGGCCAAAAAGGGCGTATGCGTTTTTTCCTGAATATATTCAGGAAAAAACGCATACGCCCTTTTTGGCCAACCAAGCAAGCTTGCAAAGGAAATCTGCACTACAATGAAGTCTCACTTCCCCCCGGTCAAAAGGGCCATCTGAAAAAAGTGTAAAATGCAGAAAGGCAGGACAGGCCATGGAGAACTGGGAGCCTTGTTATGCTGATGGGCGGGATGTAAATTGCCAACAGACACTCGGGAGAAGTGTATGGTGTTTCCTGAAACATCTAAAAAACAAAGCAACAGAGCCTAGGGCACTTCCACTTATGGTCCTATAGCTTAGGGAAATTAAAATCAAAAAGACACAGCCACCCCAAAGTATGGAATGGCTCTGTTTACAACAACCTAGTTTACAGTAAAAGTTCAACATCGCAGAAAGTGAAAAATGGATAAAGAAGTTGTGGTATTTACTTACAAAGCAATATCACTCAGCAATGAAATCTATGTCATCAGGCCCGTAGCAGCACAATGAGTGGATTCAGGTATGATGATTCTAACTGAAATAAGTCACACAGAAAAAGAAACATCATAAGATATCAGTAATACACGGAATGTAAACTTGGCTACACAGGAACTGAATTACAGAACAGAACAGGGTCTCAAATTTAGAAAACCAACTTATGCTTGCTTAAGGGGAAAGGTGAGTTGGGGTGCTGCATAAAACCAGAGATTGAAATGAGCACAGATAAAGTTCCTTAAGCCAAATATGGAATAGACAAGAGCTACTCCTTGCTCAACGAAATGGACTCAACACCGCATATTAAACGCCTAAGAATGTACCTGACTAGTAAGTATCTTAAAACCTATGGATTGCTATGTCTCCGAAAGAGAATCAAGCATGTGCACAGGGGCATAAACGCAGCAGTGATAGGATTGGAGAGGTTCGGTGAGCAAATGAAGACCCTTTGAAGTCATATTGCATGGTACCCATTCCACGGGTCTCAACTACCCAGGTTTAAGGTATTCTTCCTTCAGCTAAAACATGCATGTGGAACCTAGAGTATGATCAACCATGTGATCGGGAGACGTGTTCAAATATGTCTCAGTTTTCGTACCCTGGTACTCGGGTGCAACATTCCAGACGCTTTACTAACACTCTCCCCACTTGGAGAGTCAGTCCCTTTAACCTCCTGTTTGGCCCAGTTTGCAATTTCTGCGGAAGATGAACAGGAATAGCGAGAACCAATGAGAGACTAGCTGGAGGTGTCTGGACGGGCAAATTTAACTCTCATTTCCCACCAGGAAGAGGAATTAACCAAAGGCTCAGCGTGCCGTGCCGGAACCATATTAGGGCCTGAAGCCATCCTGCGGTGTTGCGGCCAGGTCACAAGAAAGCGAGTTGAAGAAAGGAGCTCAGGGGCACTGTAATTCACAAACCTGCAGAGTTATAAATGACAGCTATCGTCCAAAAATATACTGAAGTAAGGCTGCCAAGAGGACTTGAAAGCGGGGCAGAATTGCAGGAAACCGATTTCAGGAGGTAGACTGGAATTGCATTGAAAGCATAGGAAAGGAGGCAGAACGTCCACAAAGATGCACTTGGCCAAAAAGGGCGTATGCATTTTTTCCTGAATATATTCAGGAAAAAACGCATACGCCCTTTTTGGCCAACCAAGCAAGTTGCAAAGGAAATCTGCACTACAATGAAGTCTCACTTCCCCCCGATCAAAAGGGCCATCTGAAAAAAGTGTAAAATCCAGAAAGGCAGGACAGGCCATGGAGAACTGGGAGCCTTGTTATGCTGATGGGCGGGATGTAAATTGCCAACAGACACTCGGGAGAAGTGTATGGTGTTTCCTGAAACATCTTAAAAACAAAGCAACAGAGCCTAGGGCACTTCCACTTATGGTCCTAAAGCTTAGGGAAATTAAAATCAAAAAGACACAGCCACCCAAAATTTGGGATGCCTCTGTTTACAAGAACCTCATTTACCGTACAAGTTCAGTATCACAGAAAGTGAAAAATGGATAAAGAAGTTGTGGTATTTACTTACAAGGCAATATCACTCAGCAATGAAATCTATGTCATCAGGCCCTTAGCAGCACAATGAGTGGATTCAGGTATGATGATTCTAACTGAAATAAGTCACACAGAAAAAGAAACATCATAAGATATCAGTAATACACGGAATGTAAACTTGGCTACACAGGAACTGAATTACAGAACAGAACAGGGTCTCAAATTTAGAAAACCAACTTATGCTTGCTTAAGGGGAAAGGTGAGTTGGGGTGCTGCATAAAACCAGAGATTGAAATGAGCACAGATAAAGTTCCTTAAGCCAAATATGGAATAGACAAGAGCTACTCCTTGCTCAACGAAATGGACTCAACACCGCATATTAAACGCCTAAGAATGTACCTGACTAGTAAGTATCTTAAAACCTATGGATTGCTATGTCTCCGAAAGAGAATCAAGCATGTGTACAGGGGCATAAAAGCAGCAGTGATAGGATTGGAGAGGTTCGGTGAGCAAATGAAGACCCTTTGAAGTCATATTGCATGGTACCCATTCCACGGGTCTCAACTCTCCAGGTTTAAGGTATTCTTCCTTCAGCTAAAACATGCATGTGGAACCAAGAGTATGATCAACCGTGTGAACGGGAGACGTGTTCAAATATGTCTCAGTTTTCCTCCCCTGGTACTCGGGTGCAACATTCCAGACGCTTTACTAACACTCTCCCCACTTGGAGAGTCAGCGCCTTTAACCTCCTGTTTGACCCAGTTTGCAATTTCTGCGGAAGATGAACAGGAATAGGGAGAACCAATGAGAGACTAGCTGGAGGTGTCTGGACGGGCAAATTTAACTCTCATTTCCCACCAGGAAGAGGAAATAACCAAAGGCTCAGCGTGCCATGCCGGAATCAGATTAGGGCCTGAAGCCATCCTGCGGTGTTGCGGCCAGCTCACAAGAAAGCGAGTTGAAGAAAGGAGCTCAGGGGCACTGTAATTCACAAACCTGCAGAGTTATAAATGACAGCTATCGTCCAAAAATATACTGAAGTAAGGCTGCCAAGAGGACTGGAAAGCGGGGCAGAATTGCAGGAAACCGATTTCAGGAGGTAGACTGGAATTGCATTTAAAGCATAGGAAAAGAGGCAGAACGTCCACAAAGATGCACTTGGCCAAAAAGGGGGTATGCGTTTTTTCCTGAATATATTCAGGAAAAAATGCATACGCCCTTTTTGGCCAACCAAGCAAACTTGCAAAGGAAATCTGCACTACAATGAAGTCTCACTTCCCCCCGGTCAAAAGGGCCATCTGAAAAAAGTGTAAAATCCAGAAAGGGAGAACAGGCCATGGAGAACTGGGAGCCTTGTTATGCTGATGGGCGGGATGTAAATTGCCAACAGACACTCGGGAGAAGTGTATGGTGTTTCCTGAAACATCTTAAAAACAAAGCAACAGAGCCTAGGGCACTTCCACTTATGGTCCTATAGCTTAGGGAAATTAAAATCAAAAAGACACAGCCACCCCAAAGTTTGGGATGCCTCTGTTTACAAGAACCTCGTTTACAGTACAAGTTCAACATCGCAGAAAGTGAAAAATGGATAAAGAAGTTGTGGTATTTACTTACAAAGCAATATCACTCAGCAATGAAATCTATGTCATCAGGCCCTTAGCAGCACAATGAGTGGATTCAGGTATGATGTTTCTAACTGAAATAAGTCACAGAGAAAAAGAAACATCATAAGATATCAGTAATACACGGAATGTAAACTTGGCTACACAGGAACTGAATTACAGAACAGAACAGGGTCTCAAATTAGAAAACCAACTTATGCTTGCTTAAGGGGAAAGGTGAGTTGGGGTGCTGCATAAAACCAGAGATTGAAATGAGCACAGATAAAGTTCCTTAAGCCAAATATGGAATAGACAAGAGCTACTCCTTGCTCAACGAAATGGACTCAACACCGCATATTAAACGCCTAAGAATGTACCTGACTAGTAAGTATCTTAAAACCTATGGATTGCTATGTCTCCGAAAGAGAATCAAGAATATGTACAGGGGCATAAACGCAGCAGTGATAGGATTGGAGAGGTTCGGTGAGCAAATGAAGACCCTTTGAAGTCATATTGCATGGTACGCATTCCACGGGTTTCAACTACCCAGGTTTAAGGTATTCTTCCTTCAGCTAAAACATGCATGTGGAACCTAGAGTATGATCAACCATGTGATCGGGAGACGTGTTCAAATATGTCTCAGTTTTCGTACCTGGTACTCGCGTGCAACATTCCAGACGCTTTACTAACACTCTCCCGACTTGGAGAGTCAGTCCCTTTAACCTCCTGTTTGGCCCAGTTTGCAATTTCTGCGGAAGATGAACAGGAATAGCGAGAACCAATGAGAGACTAGCTGGAGGTGTCTGGACGGGCAAATTTAACTCTCATTTCCCACCAGGAAGAGGAATTAACCAAAGGCTCAGCGTGCCGTGCCGGAACCAGATTAGGGCCTGAAGCCATCCTGCGGTGTTGCGGCCAGCTCAAAAGAAAGCGAGTTGAAGAAAGGAGCTCAGGGGCACTGTAATTCACAAACCTGCAGAGTTATAAATGACAGCTATCGTCCAAAAATATACTGAAGTAAGGCTGCCAAGAGGACTTGAAAGCGGGGCAGAATTGCAGGAAACCGATTTCAGGAGGTAGACTGGAATTGCATTGAAAGCATAGGAAAAGAGGCAGAACGTCCACAATGATGCACTTGGCCAAAAAGGGCGTATGCGTTTTTTCCTGAATATATTCAGGAAAAAACGCATACGCCCTTTTTGGCCAACCAAGCAAGCTTGCAAAGGAAATCTGCACTACAATGAAGTCTCACTTCCCCCCGGTCAAAAGGGCCATCTGAAAAAAGTGTAAAATCCAGAAAGGCAGGACAGGCCATGGAGAACTGGGAGCCTTGTTATGCTGATGGGCGGGATGTAAATTGCCAACAGACACTCGGGAGAAGTGTATGGTGTTTCCTGAAACATCTAAAAAACAAAGGAACAGAGCCTAGGGCACTTCCACTTATGGTCCTATAGCTTAGGGAAATTAAAATCAAAAAGACACAGCCACCCCAAAGTATGGAACGGCTCTGTTTACAAGAACCTCGTTTACAGTACAAGTTCAACATTGCAGAAAGTGAAAAATGGATAAAGAAGTTGTGGTATTTACTTACAAAGCAATATCACTCAGCAATGAAATCTATGTCATCAGGCCCTTAGCAGCACAATGAGTGGATTCAGGTATGATGATTCTAACTGAAATAAGTCACACAGAAAAAGAAACATCATAAGATATCAGTAATACACGGAATGTAAACTTGGCTACACAGGAACTGAATTACAGAACAGAACAGGGTCTCAAATTAGAAAACCAACTTATGCTTGCTTAAGGGGAAAGGTGAGTTGGGGTGCTGCATAAAACCAGAGATTGAAATGAGCACAGATAAAGTTCCTTAAGCCAAATATAGAATAGACAAGAGCTACTCCTTGCTCAATGAAATGGACTCAACACCGCATATTAAACGCCTAAGAATGTACCTGACTAGTAAGTATCTTAAAACCTAGGGATTGCTATGTTTCCAAAAGAGAATCAAGCGTGTGTACAGGGGCATAAACGCAGCAGTGATAGGATTGGAGAGGTTCGGTGAGCAAATGAAGATCCTTTGAAGTCATATTGCATGGTACCCATTCCACGGGTCTCAACTCTCCAGGTTTAAGGTATTCTTCCTTCAGCTAAAACATGCATGTGGAACCAAGAGTATGATCAACCGTGTGAATGGGAGACGTGTTCAAATATGTCTCAGTTTTCCTCCCCTGGTACTCGGGTGCAACATTCCAGACGCTTTACTAACACTCTCCCCACTTGGAGAGTCAGCGCCTTTAACCTCCTGTTTGGCCCAGTTTGCAATTTCTGCGGAAGATGAACAGGAATAGGGAGAACCAATGAGAGACTAGCTGGAGGTGTCTGGACGGGCAAATTTAACTCTCATTTCCACCAGGAAGAGGAAATAACCAAAGGCTCAGCGTGCCGTGCCGGAATCAGATTAGGGCCTGAAGCCATCCTGCGGTGTTGCGGCCAGCTCACAAGAAAGCGAGTTGAAGAAAGGAGCTTAGGGGCACTGTAATTCACAAACCTGCAGAGTTATAAATGACAGCTATCGTCCAAAAATATACTGAAGTAAGGCTGCCAAGAGGACTTGAAAGCGGGGCAGAATTGCAGGAAACCGATTTCAGGAGGTAGACTGGAATTGCATTGAAAGCATAGGAAAAGAGGCAGAACGTCCACAATGATGCACTTGGCCAAAAAAGGGCGTATGCGTTTTTTCCTGAATATATTCAGGAAAAAACGCATACGCCCTTTTTGGCCAACCAAGCAAGCTTGCAAAGGAAATCTGCACTACAATGAAGTCTCACTTCCCCCTGGTCAAAAGGGCCATCTGAAAAAAGTGTAAAATCCAGAAAGGCAGGACAGGCCATGGAGAACTGGGAGCCTTGTTATGCTGATGGGCGGGATGTAAATTGCCAACAGACACTCGGGAGAAGTGTATGGTGTTTCCTGAAACATCTAAAAAACAAAGCAACAGAGCCTAGGGCACTTCCACTTATGGTCCTATAGCTTAGGGAAATTAAAATCAAAAAGACACAGCCACCCCAAAGTTTGGGACGCCTCTGTTTACAAGAACCTCGTTTACCGTACAAGTTCAGTATCACAGAAAGTGAAAAATGGATAAAGAACTTGTGGTACTTATGTGCAATGCAGTATCACTCAGCAATGAAATCTATGTCATCAGGCCCGTAGCAGCATAATGAGTGGATTCAGGTACGATGATTCTAACTGAAATAAGTCACACAGAAAAAGAAACATCATAAGATATCAGTAATACACAGAATGTAAACTTGGCTACACAGGAAATGAATTCCAAAACAGAAGAGGGTCTCAAATTTAGAAAACCAACTTATGCTTGCTTAAGGGGAAAGGTGAGTTGGGGTGCTGCATAAAACCAGAGATTGAAATGAGCACAGATAAAGTTCCTTAAGCCAAATATGGAATAGAAAAGAGCTACTCCTTGCTCAACGAAATGGACTCAACACCCCATATTAAACGCCTAAGAATGTACCTGACTAGTAAGTATCTTAAAACCTATGGATTGCTATGTCTCCAAAAGAGAATCAAGCGTGTGTACAGGGGCATAAACGCAGCAGTGATAGGATTGGAGCGGTTCGCTGAGCAAATGAAGACCCTTTGAAGTCATATTACATGGTACCCATTCCACGGGTCTCAACTCTCCAGGTTTAAGGTATTCTTCCTTCAGCAAAAACATGCATGTGGAACCCAGAGTATGATCAACCGTGTGAACGGGAGACGTTTTCAAATATGTCTCAGTTTTCCTCCCCTGGTACTCGGGTGCAACATTCCAGACGCTTTACTAACACTCTCCCCACTTGGAGAGTCAGCGCCTTTAACCTCCTGTTTGGCCCAGTTTGCAATTTCTGCGCAAGATGAACAGGAATAGCGAGAACCAATGAGAGACTAGCTGGAGGTGTCTGGACGGGCAAATTTAACTCTCATTTCCCACCAGGAAGAGGAAATAACCAAAGGCTCAGCGTGCCGTGCCGGAACCAGATTAGGGCCTGAAGCCATCCTGCGGTGTTGCGGCCAGCTCACAAGAAAGCGAGTTGAAGAAAGGAGCTCAGGGGCACTGTAATTCACAAACCTGCAGAGTTATAAATGACAGCTATCGTCCAAAAATATACTGAAGTAAGGCTGCCAAGAGGACTTGAAAGCGGGGCAGAATTGCAGGAAACCGATTTCAGGAGGTAGACTGGAATTGCATTGAAAGCATAGAAAAAGAGGCAGAACGTCCACAATGATGCACTTGGCCAAAAAGGGCGTATGCGTTTTTTCCTGAATATATTCAGGAAAAAACGCATACGCCCTTTTTGGCCAACCAAGCAAACTTGCAAAGGAAATCTGCACTACAATGAAGTCTCACTTCCCCCCGGTCAAAAGGGCCATCTGAAAAAAGTGTAAAATCCAGAAAGGCAGGACAGGCCATGGAGAACTGGGAGCCTTGTTATGCTGATGGGCGGGATGTAAATTGCCAACAGACACTCAGGAGAAGTGTATGGTGTTTCCTGAAACATCTAAAAAACAAAGCAACAGAGCCTAGGGCACTTCCACTTATGGTCCTATAGCTTAGGGAAATTAAAATCAAAAAGACACAGCCACCCCAAAGTATGGAACGGCTCTGTTTACAAGAACCTCGTTTACAGTACAAGTTCAACATTGCAGAAAGTGAAAAATGGATAAAGAAGTTGTGGTATTTACTTACAAAGCAATATCACTCAGCAATGAAATCTATGTCATCAGGCCCTTAGCAGCACAATGAGTGGATTCAGGTATGATGATTCTAACTGAAATAAGTCACACAGAAAAAGAAACATCATAAGATATCAGTAATACACGGAATGTAAACTTGGCTACACAGGAACTGAATTACAGAACAGAACAGGGTCTCAAATTAGAAAACCAACTTATGCTTGCTTAAGGGGAAAGGTGAGTTGGGGTGCTGCATAAAACCAGAGATTGAAATGAGCACAGATAAAGTTCCTTAAGCCAAATATAGAATAGACAAGAGCTACTCCTTGCTCAATGAAATGGACTCAACACCGCATATTAAACGCCTAAGAATGTACCTGACTAGTAAGTATCTTAAAACCTAGGGATTGCTATGTCTCCAAAAGAGAATCAAGCGTGTGTACAGGGGCATAAACGCAGCAGTGATAGGATTGGAGAGGTTCGGTGAGCAAATGAAGATCCTTTGAAGTCATATTGCATGGTACCCATTCCACGGGTTTCAACTACCCAGGTTTAAGGTATTCTTCCTTCAGCTAAAACATGCATGTGGAACCAAGAGTATGATCAACCGTGTGATCGGGAGACGTGTTCAAATATGTCTCAGTTTTCGTACGCTGGTACTCGGGTGCAACATTCCAGACGCTTTACTAACACTCTCCCCACTTGGAGAGTCAGCGCCTTTAACCTCCTGTTTGGCCCAGTTTGCAATTTCTGCGGAAGATGAACAGGAATAGCGAGAACCAATGAGAGACTAGCTGGAGGTGTCTGGACGGGCAAATTTAACTCTCATTTCCCACCAGGAAGAGGAAATAAGCAAAGGCTCAGCGTGCCGTGCCGGAACCAGATTAGGGCCTGAAGCCATCCTGCGGTGTTGCGGCCAGCTCACAAGAAAGCGAGTTGAAGAAAGGAGCTCAGGGGCACTGTAATTCACAAACCTGCAGAGTTATAAATGACAGCTATCATCCAAAAATATACTGAAGTAAGGCTGCCAAGAGGACTTGAAAGCGGGGCAGAATTGCAGGAATCCGATTTCAGGAGGTAGACTGGAATTGCATTGAAAGCATAGGAAAAGAGGCAGAACGTCCACAATGATGCACTTGGCCAAAAAGGGCGTATGCGTTTTTTCCTGAATATATTCAGGAAAAAACGCATACGCCCTTTTTGGCCAACCAAGTAAGCTTGCAAAGGAAATCTGCACTACAATGAAGTCTCACTTCCCCCCGGTCAAAAGGGCCATCTGAAAAAAGTGTAAAATCCAGAAAGGCAGGACAGGCCATGGAGAACTGGGAGCCTTGTTATGCTGATGGGCGGGATGTAAATTGCCAACAGACACTCGGGAGAAGTGTATGGTGTTTCCTGAAACATCTAAAAAACAAAGCAACAGAGCCTAGGGCACTTCCACTTATGGTCCTATAGCTTAGGGAAATTAAAATCAAAAAGACACAGCCACCCCA
Organism: Pseudorca crassidens; assembly: GCF_039906515.1. Classification (NCBI taxonomy): domain Eukaryota; kingdom Metazoa; phylum Chordata; class Mammalia; order Artiodactyla; family Delphinidae; genus Pseudorca; species Pseudorca crassidens. Next base: position 2,223,722 of record NW_027136315.1, read on the forward strand.
AAGTTTGGGATGGCTCTGTTTACAAGAACCTCGTTTACAGTACAAGTTCAACATCGCAGAAAGTGAAAAATGGATAAAGAAGTTGTGGTATTTACTTACAAAGCAATATCACTCAGCAATGAAATCTATGTCATCAGGCCCTTAGCAGCACAATGAGTGGATTCAGGTATGATGATTCTAACTGAAATAAGTCACACAGAAAAAGAAACATCATAAGATATCAGTAATACACGGAATGTAAACTTGGCTACACAGGAACTGAATTACAGAACAGAACAGGGTCTCAAATTAGAAAACCAACTTATGCTTGCTTAAGGGGAAATGTGAGTTGGGCGGCTGCATAAAACCAGAGATTGAAATGAGCACAGATAAAGTTCCTTAAGCCAAATATGGAATAGACAAGAGCTACTCCTTGCTCAACGAAATGGACTCAACACCCCATATTAAACGCCTAAGAATGTACCTGACTAGTAATATCTTAAAACCTATGGATTGCTATGTCTCCGAAAGAGAATCAAGCATGTGTACAGGGGCATAAACGCAGCAGTGATAGGATTGGAGAGGTTTGGTGAGCAAATAAAGACCCTTTAAAGTCATATTGCATGTTACCCATTTCACGGGTTTCAACTACCCAGGTTTAAGGTATTCTTCCTTCAGCTAAAACATGCATGTGGAACCTAGAGTATGATCAACCATGTGATCGGGTGACGTGTTCAAATATGTCTCAGTTTTCGTACCCTGGTACTCGGGTGCAACATTCCAGACGCTTTACTAACACTCTCCCCACTTGGAGAGTCAGTCCCTTTAACCTCCTGTTTGGCCCAGTTTGCAATTTCTGCGGAAGATGAACAGGAATAGCGAGAACCAATGAGAGACTAGCTGGAGGTGTCTGGACGGGCAAATTTAACTCTCATTTCCCACCAGGAAGAGGAAATAACCAAAGGCTCAGCGTGCCATGCCGGAACCAGATTAGGGCCTGAAGCCATGCTGCGGTGTTGCGGCCAGGTCACAAGAATGCGAGTTGAAGAAAGGAGCTCAGGGGCACTGTAATTCACAAACCTGCAGAGTTATAAATGACAGCTATCGTCCAAAAATATACTGAAGTAAGGCTGCCAAGAGGACTTGAAAGCGGGGCAGAATTGCAGGAAACCGATTTCAGGAGGTAGACTGGAATTGCATTGAAAGCATAGAAAAAGAGGCAGAACGTCCACAATGATGCACTTGGCCAAAAAGGGCGTATGCGTTTTTTCCTGAATATATTCAGGAAAAAACGCATACGCCCTTTTTGGCCAACCAAGCAAGCTTGCAAAGGAAATCTGCACTACAATGAAGTCTCACTTCCCCCCGGTCAAAAGGGCCATCTGAAAAAAGTGTAAAATCCAGAAAGGCAGGACAGGCCATGGAGAACTGGGAGCCTTGTTATGCTGATGGGCGGGATGTAAATTGCCTACAGACACTCGGGAGAAGTGTATGGTGTTTCCTGAAACATCTAAAAAACACAGCAACAGAGCCTAGGGCACTTCCACTTATGGTCCTATAGCTTAGGGAAATTAAAATCAAAAAGACACAGCCACCCCAAAGTATGGAACGGCTCTGTTTACAAGAACCTCGTTTACAGTACAAGTTCAACATTGCAGAAAGTGAAAAATGGATAAAGAAGTTGTGGTATTTACTTACAAAGCAATATCACTCAGCAATGAAATCTATGTCATCAGGCCCTTAGCAGCACAATGAGTGGATTCAGGTATGATGATTCTAACTGAAATAAGTCACACAGAAAAAGAAACATCATAAGATATCAGTAATACACGGAATGTAAACTTGGCTACACAGGAACTGAATTACAGAACAGAACAGGGTCTCAAATTAGAAAACCAACTTATGCTTGCTTAAGGGGAAAGGTGAGTTGGGGTGCTGCATAAAACCAGAGATTGAAATGAGCACAGATAAAGTTCCTTAAGCCAAATATAGAATAGACAAGAGCTACTCCTTGCTCAATGAAATGGACTCAACACCGCATATTAAACGCCTAAGAATGTACCTGACTAGTAAGTATCTTAAAACCTAGGGATTGCTATGTCTCCAAAAGAGAATCAAGCGTGTGTACAGGGGCATAAACGCAGCAGTGATAGGATTGGAGAGGTTCGGTGAGCAAATGAAGATCCTTTGAAGTCATATTGCATGGTACCCATTCCACGGGTTTCAACTACCCAGGTTTAAGGTATTCTTCCTTCAGCTAAAACATGCATGTGGAACCAAGAGTATGATCAACCGTGTGATCGGGAGACGTGTTCAAATATGTCTCAGTTTTCGTACGCTGGTACTCGGGTGCAACATTCCAGACGCTTTACTAACACTCTCCCCACTTGGAGAGTCAGCGCCTTTAACCTCCTGTTTGGCCCAGTTTGCAATTTCTGCGGAAGATGAACAGGAATAGCGAGAACCAATGAGAGACTAGCTGGAGGTGTCTGGACGGGCAAATTTAACTCTCATTTCCCACCAGGAAGAGGAAATAAGCAAAGGCTCAGCGTGCCGTGCCGGAACCAGATTAGGGCCTGAAGCCATCCTGCGGTGTTGCGGCCAGCTCACAAGAAAGCGAGTTGAAGAAAGGAGCTCAGGGGCACTGTAATTCACAAACCTGCAGAGTTATAAATGACAGCTATCATCCAAAAATATACTGAAGTAAGGCTGCCAAGAGGACTTGAAAGCGGGGCAGAATTGCAGGAATCCGATTTTAGGAGGTAGACTGGAATTGCATTGAAAGCATAGGAAAAGAGGCAGAACGTCCACAATGATGCACTTGGCCAAAAAGGGCGTATGCGTTTTTTCCTGAATATATTCAGGAAAAAACGCATACGCCCTTTTTGGCCAACCAAGTAAGCTTGCAAAGGAAATCTGCACTACAATGAAGTCTCACTTCCCCCCGGTCAAAAGGGCCATCTGAAAAAAGTGTAAAATCCAGAAAGGCAGGACAGGCCATGGAGAACTGGGAGCCTTGTTATGCTGATGGGCGGGATGTAAATTGCCAACAGACACTCGGGAGAAGTGTATGGTGTTTCCTGAAACATCTAAAAAACAAAGCAACAGAGCCTAGGGCACTTCCACTTATGGTCCTATAGCTTAGGGAAATTAAAATCAAAAAGACACAGCCACCCCAAAGTTTGGGATGGCTCTGTTTACAAGAACCTCGTTTACAGTACAAGTTCAACATCGCAGAAAGTGAAAAATGGATAAAGAAGTTGTGGTATTTACTTACAAAGCAATATCACTCAGCAATGAAATCTATGTCATCAGGCCCTTAGCAGCACAATGAGTGGATTCAGGTATGATGATTCTAACTGAAATAAGTCACACAGAAAAAGAAACATCATAAGATATCAGTAATACACGGAATGTAAACTTGGCTACACAGGAACTGAATTACAGAACAGAACAGGGTCTCAAATTAGAAAACCAACTTATGCTTGCTTAAGGGGAAATGTGAGTTGGGCGGCTGCATAAAACCAGAGATTGAAATGAGCACAGATAAAGTTCCTTAAGCCAAATATGGAATAGACAAGAGCTACTCCTTGCTCAACGAAATGGACTCAACACCCCATATTAAACGCCTAAGAATGTACCTGACTAGTAATATCTTAAAACCTATGGATTGCTATGTCTCCGAAAGAGAATCAAGCATGTGTACAGGGGCATAAACGCAGCAGTGATAGGATTGGAGAGGTTTGGTGAGCAAATAAAGACCCTTTAAAGTCATATTGCATGTTACCCATTTCACGGGTTTCAACTACCCAGGTTTAAGGTATTCTTCCTTCAGCTAAAACATGCATGTGGAACCTAGAGTATGATCAACCATGTGATCGGGTGACGTGTTCAAATATGTCTCAGTTTTCGTACCCTGGTACTCGGGTGCAACATTCCAGACGCTTTACTAACACTCTCCCCACTTGGAGAGTCAGTCCCTTTAACCTCCTGTTTGGCCCAGTTTCCAATTTCTGCGGAAGATGAACAGGAATAGCGAGAACCAATGAGAGACTAGCTGGAGGTGTCTGGACGGGCAAATTTAACTCTCATTTCCCACCAGGAAGAGGAAATAACCAAAGGCTCAGCGTGCCATGCCGGAACCAGATTAGGGCCTGAAGCCATGCTGCGGTGTTGCGGCCAGGTCACAAGAATGCGAGTTGAAGAAAGGAGCTCAGGGGCACTGTAATTCACAAACCTGCAGAGTTATAAATGACAGCTATCGTCCAAAAATATACTGAAGTAAGGCTGCCAAGAGGACTTGAAAGCGGGGCAGAATTGCAGGAAACCGATTTCAGGAGGTAGACTGGAATTGCATTGAAAGCATAGGAAAAGAGGCAGAACGTCCACAATGATGCACTTGGCCAAAAAGGGCGTATGCGTTTTTTCCTGAATATATTCAGGAAAAAACGCATACGCCCTTTTTGGCCAACCAAGCAAGCTTGCAAAGGAAATCTGCACTACAATGAAGTCTCACTTCCCCCCGGTCAAAAGGGCCATCTGAAAAAAGTGTAAAATCCAGAAAGGCAGGACAGGCCATGGAGAACTGGGAGCCTTGTTATACTGATGGGCGGGATGTAAATTGCCAACAGAAACTTGGGAGAAGTGTATGGTGTTTCCTGAAACATCTAAAAAACAAAGCAACAGAGCCTAGGGCACTTCCACTTATGGTCCTATAGCTTAGGGAAATTAAAATCAAAAAGACACAGCCACCCCAAAGTTTGGGACGCCTCTGTTTACAAGAACCTCGTTTACCGTACAAGTTCAGTATCACAGATAGTGAAAAATGGATAAAGAACTTGTGGTACTTATGTACAATGCAGTATCACTCAGCAATGAAATCTATGTCATCAGGCCCGTAGCAGCATAATGAGTGGATTCAGGTACGATGATTCTAACTGAAATAAGTCACACAGAAAAAGAAACATCATAAGATATCAGTAATACACAGAATGTAAACTTGGTTACACAGGAACTGAATTCCAAAACAGAAGAGGGTCTCATATTTAGAAAACCAACTTATGCTTGCTTAAGGGGAAAGGTGAGTTGGGGTGCTGCATAAAACCAGAGATTGAAATGAGCACAGATAAAGTTCCTTAAGCCATATATGGAATAGACAAGAGCTACTCCTTTCTCAACGATATGGCCTCAACACCCCATATTAAACGCCTAACAATGTACCTGACTAGTAAGTATCTTAAAACCTATGGATTGCTATGTCTCCAAAAGAGAATCAAGCTTGTGTACAGGGGCATAAACACAGCTGTGACAGGATTGGAGAGGTTCGGTGAGCAAATGAAGACCCTTTGAAGTCATATTGCATGGTACCCATTACACGGGTCTCAACTCTCCAGGTTTAAGTTATTCTTCCTTCAGCTAAAACATGCATGTGGAACCCAGAGTATGATCAACCGTGTGAACGGGAGACGTGTTCAAGTATGTCTCAGTTTTCTTGCCCTGGTACTCGGGTGCAACATTCCAGACGCTTTACTAACACTCTCCCGACTTGGAGAGTCAGCGCCTTTAACCTCCTGTTTGGCCCAGTTTGCAATTTCTGCGGAAGATGAACAGGAATAGCGAGAACCAATGAGAGACTAGCTGGAGGTGTCTGGACGGGCAAATTTAACTCTCATTTCCCACCAGGAAGAGGAATTAACCAAAGGCTCAGCGTGCGGTGCCGGAACCAGATTAGGGCCTGAAGCCATGCTGCGGTGTTGCAGCCAGGTCACAAGAATGCGAGTTGAAGAAAGGAGCTCAGGGGCACTGTAATTCACAAACCTGCAGAGTTATAAATGACAGCTATCGTCCAAAAATATACTGAAGTAAGGCTGCCAAGAGGACTTGAAAGCGGGGCAGAATTGCAGGAAACTGATTTCAGGAGGTAGACTGGAATTGCATTGAAAGCATAGGAAAAGAGGCAGAACGTCCACAATGATGCACTTGGCCAAAAAGGGCGTATGCGTTTTTTCCTGAATATATTCAGGAAAAAACGCATACGCCCTTTTTGGCCAACCAAGCAAGCTTGCAAACGAAATGTGCACTACAATGAAGTCTCACTTCCCCCCAGTCAAAAGGGCCATCTGAAAAAAGTGTAAAATCCAGAAAGGCAGGACAGGCCATGGAGAACTGGGAGCCTTGTTATGCTGATGGGCGGGATGTAAATTGCCAACAGACACTCGGGAGAAGTGTATGGTGTTTCCTGAAACATCTAAAAAACAAAGCAACAGAGCCTAGGGCACTTCTACTTATGGTCCTATAGCTTAGGGAAATTAAAATCAAAAAGACACAGCCACCCCAAAGTTTGGGACGCCTCTGTTTACAAGAACCTCGTTTACCGTACAAGTTCAGTATCACAGAAAGTGAAAAATGGATAAAGAACTTGTGGTACTTATGTACAATGCAGTATCACTCAGCAATGAAATCTATGTCATCAGGCCCGTAGCAGCATAATGAGTGGATTCAGGTACGATGATTCTAACTGAAATAAGTCACACAGAAAAAGAAACATCATAAGATATCAGTAATACACAGAATGTAAACTTGGCTACACAGGAAATGAATTCCAAAACAGAAGAGGGTCTCAAATTTAGAAAACCAACTTATGCTTGCTTAAGGGGAAAGGTGAGTTGGGGTGCTGCATAAAACCAGAGATTGAAATGAGCACAGATAAAGTTCCTTAAGCCAAATATGGAATAGAAAAGAGCTACTCCTTGCTCAACGAAATGGACTCAACACCCCATATTAAACGCCTAAGAATGTACCTGACTAGTAAGTATCTTAAAACCTATGGATTGCTATGTCTCCAAAAGAGAATCAAGCGTGTGTACAGGGGCATAAACGCAGCAGTGATAGGATTGGAGCGGTTCGCTGAGCAAATGAAGACCCTTTGAAGTCATATTGTATGGTACCCATTCCACGGGTCTCAACTCTCCAGGTTTAAGGTATTCTTCCTTCAGCAAAAACATGCATGTGGAACCCAGAGTATGATCAACCGTGTGAACGGGAGACGTGTTCAAATATGTCTCAGTTTTCCTCCCCTGGTACTCGGGTGCAACATTCCAGACGCTTTACTAACACTCTCCCCACTTGGAGAGTCAGCGCCTTTAACCTCCTGTTTGGCCCAGTTTGCAATTTCTGTGCAAGATGAACAGGAATAGCGAGAACCAATGAGAGACTAGCTGGAGGTGTCTGGACGGGGAAATTTAACTCTCATTTCCCACCAGGAAGAGGAAATAACCAAAGGCTCAGCGTGCCGTGCCGGAACTAGATTAGGGCCTGAAGCCATCCTGCGGTGTTGCGGCCAGCTCACAAGAAAGCGAGTTGAAGAAAGGAGCTCAGGGGCACTGTAATTCACAAACCTGCAGAGTTATAAATGACAGCTATCGTCCAAAAATATACTGAAGTAAGGCTGCCAAGAGGACTTGAAAGCGGGGCAGAATTGCAGGAAACCGATTTCAGGAGGTAGACTGGAATTGCATTGAAAGCATAGAAAAAGAGGCAGAACGTCCACAATGATGCACTTGGCCAAAAAGGGCGTATGCGTTTTTTCCTGAATATATTCAGGAAAAAACGCATACGCCCTTTTTGGCCAACCAAGCAAGCTTGCAAAGGAAATCTGCACTACAATGAAGTCTCACTTCCCCCCGGTCAAAAGGGCCATCTGAAAAAAGTGTAAAATCCAGAAAGGCAGGACAGGCCATGGAGAACTGGGAGCCTTGTTATGCTGATGGATGGGATGTAAATTGCCAACAGACACTCGGGAGAAGTGTATGGTGTTTCCTGAAACATCTAAAAAACAAAGCAACAGAGCCTAGGGCACTTCCACTTATGGTCCTATAGCTTAGGGAAATTAAAATCAAAAAGACACAGCCACCCCAAAGTATGGAACGGCTCTGTTTACAAGAACCTCGTTTACAGTACAAGTTCAACATCGCAGAAAGTGAAAAATGGATAAAGAAGTTGTGGTATTTACTTACAAAGCAATATCACTCAGCAATGAAATCTATGTCATCAGGCCCTTAGCAGCACAATGAGTGGATTCAGGTATGATGATTCTAACTGAAATAAGTCACACAGAAAAAGAAACATCATAAGATATCAGTAATACACGGAATGTAAACTTGGCTACACAGGAACTGAATTACAGAACAGAACAGGGTCTCAAATTAGAAAACCAACTTATGCTTGCTTAAGGGGAAATGTGAGTTGGGCGGCTGCATAAAACCAGAGATTGAAATGAGCACAGATAAAGTTCCTTAAGCCAAATATGGAATAGACAAGAGCTACTCCTTGCTCAACGAAATGGACTCAACACCCCATATTAAACGCCTAAGAATGTACCTGACTAGTAATATCTTAAAACCTATGGATTGCTATGTCTCCGAAAGAGAATCAAGCATGTGTACAGGGGCATAAACGCAGCAGTGATAGGATTGGAGAGGTTCGGTGAGCAAATGAAGACCCTTTGAAGTCATATTGCATGGTACCCATTCCACGGGTCTCAACTCTCCAGGTTTAAGGTATTCTTCCTTCAGCTAAAACATGCATGTGGAACCCAGAGTATGATCAACCGTGTGAACGGGAGACGTGTTCAAATATGTCTCAGTTTTCCTCCCCTGGTACTCGGGTGCAACATTCCAGACGCTTTACTAACACTCTCCCCACTTGGAGAGTCAGAGCCTTTAACCTCCTGTTTGGCCCAGTTTGCAATTTCTGCGGAAGATGAACAGGAATAGGGAGAACCAATGAGAGACTAGCTGGAGGTGTCTGGACGGGCAAATTTAACTCTCATTTCCCACCAGGAAGAGGAAATAACCAAAGGCTCAGCGTGCCATGCCGGAACCAGATTATGGCCTGAAGCCATCCTGCTGTGTTGCGGCCAGCTCAAAAGAAAGCGAGTTGAAGAAAGGAGCTCAGGGGCACTGTAATTCACAAACCTGCAGAGTTATAAATGACAGCTATCGTCCAAAAATATACTGAAGTAAGGCTGCCAAGAGGACTTGAAAGCGGGGCAGAATTGCAGGAAACCGATTTCAGGAGGTAGACTGGAATTGCATTGAAAGCATAGGAAAAGAGGCAGAACGTCCACAATGATGCACTTGGCCAAAAAGGGCGTATGTGTTTTTTCCTGAATATATTCAGGAAAAAACGCATACGCCCTTTTTGGCCAACCAAGCAAGCTTGCAAAGGAAATCTGCACTACAATGAAGTCTCACTTCCCCCCGGTCAAAAGGGCCATCTGAAAAAAGTGTAAAATCCAGAAAGGCAGGACAGGCCATGGAGAACTGGGAGCCTTGTTATGCTGATGGGCGGGATGTAAATTGCCAACAGACACTCGGGAGAAGTGTATGGTGTTTCCTGAAACATCTAAAAAACAAAGCAACAGAGCCTAGGGCACTTCCACTTATGGTCCTATAGCTTAGGGAAATTAAAATCAAAAAGACACAGCCACCCCAAAGTTTGGGACGCCTCTGTTTACAAGAACCTCGTTTACCGTACAAGTTCAGTATCACAGAAAGTGAAAAATGGATAAAGAACTGTGGTACTTATGTACAATGCAGTATCACTCAGCAATGAAATCTATGTCATCAGGCCCGTAGCAGCATAATGAGTGGATTCAGGTACGATGATTCTAACTGAAATAAGTCACACAGAAAAAGAAACATCATAAGATATCAGTAATACACAGAATGTAAACTTGGCTACACAGGAACTGAATTCCAAAACAGAAGAGGGTCTCAAATTTAGAAAACCAACTTATGCTTGCTTAAGGGGAAAGGTGAGTTGGGGTGCTGCATAAAACCAGAGATTGAAATGAGCACAGATAAAGTTCCTTAAGCCAAATATGGAATAGACAAGAGCTACTCCTTGCTCAACGAAATGGACTCAACACCCCATATTAAACGCCTAAGAATGTACCTGACTAGTAAGTATCTTAAAACCTATGGATTGCTATGTCTCCAAAAGAGAATCAAGTGTGTGTACAGGGGCATAAACGCAGCAGTGATAGGATTGGAGAGGTTCGGTGAGCAAATGAAGACCCTTTGAAGTCATATTGCATGGTACCCATTCCACGGGTCTCAACTCTCCAGGTTTAAGGTATTCTTCCTTCAGCTAAAACATGCATGTGGAACCCAGAGTATGATCAACCGTGTGAACGGGAGACGTGTTCAAATATGTCTCAGTTTTAATCCCCTGGTAGTCGGGTGCAACATTCCAGACGCTTTACTAACACTCTCCCCACTTGGAGAGTCAGCGCCTTTAACCTCCTGTTTGGCCCAGTTTGCAATTTCTGCGGAAGATGAACAGGAATAGCGAGAACCAATGAGAGACTAGCTGGAGGTGTCTGGACGGGCAAATTTAACTCTCATTTCCCACCAGGAAGAGGAATTAACCAAAGGCTCAGCGTGCCGTGCCGGAACGAGATTAGGGCCTGAAGCCATCCTGCGGTGTTGCGGCCAGCTCACAAGAAAGCGAGTTGAAGAAAGGAGCTCAGGGGCACTGTAATTCACAAACCTGCAGAGTTATAAATGACAGCTATCGTCCAAAAATATACTGAAGTAAGGCTGCCAAGAGGACTTGAAAGCGGGGCAGAATTGCAGGAAACCGATTTCAGGAGGTAGACTGGAATTGCATTGAAAGCATAGGAAAAGAGGCAGAACGTCCACAATGATGCACTTGGCCAAAAAGGGCGTATGCGTTTTTTCCTGAATATATTCAGGAAAAAACGCATACGCCCTTTTTGGCCAACCAAGCAAGCTTGCAAAGGAAATCTGCACTACAATGAAGTCTCACTTCCCCCCGGTCAAAAGGGCCATCTGAAAAAAGTGTAAAATCCAGAAAGGCAGGACAGGCCATGGAGAACTGGGAGCCTTGTTATGCTGATGGGCGGGATGTAAATTGCCAACAGACACTCGGGAGAAGTGTATGGTGTTTCCTGAAACATCTAAAAAACAAAGCAACAGAGCCTAGGGCACTTCCACTTATGGTCCTATAGCTTAGGGAAATTAAAATCAAAAAGACACAGCCACCTCAAAATTTGGCATGCCTCTGTTTACAAGAACCTCGTTTACCGTAGAAGTTCAGTATCACAGAAAGTGAAAAATGGATAAAGAACTTGTGGTATTTACTTACAAAACAATATCACTCAGCAATGAAATCTATGTCATCAGGCCCTTAGCAGCACAATGAGTGGATTCAGGTATGATGATTCTAACTGAAATAAGTCACACAGAAAAACAAACATCATAAGATATCAGTAATACACAGAATGTAAACTTGGCTACACAGGAACTGAATTACAGAACAGAACAGGGTCTCAAATTTAGAAAACCAACTTATGCTTGCTTAAGGGGAAAGGTGAGTTGGGGTGCTGCATAAAACCAGAGATTGAAATGAGCACAGATAAAGTTCCTTAAGCCAAATATGGAATAGACAAGAGCTACTCCTTGCTCAACGAAATGGACTCAACACCGCATATTAAACGCCTAAGAATGTACCTGACTAGTAATTATCTTAAAACCTATGGAATGCTATGTCTCCAAAAGAGAATCAAGCATGTGTACAGGGGCATAAACGCAGCAGTGATAGGATTGGAGAGGTTCGGTGAGCAAATGAAGACCCTTTGAAGTCATATTGCATGGTACCCATTCCACGGGTCTCAACTCTCCAGGTTTAAGGTATTCTTCCTTCAGCTAAAACATGCATGTGGAACCCAGAGTATGATCAACCGTGTGAACAGGAGACGTGTTCAAATATGTCTCAGTTTTCCTCCCCTGGTACTCGGGTGCAACATTCCAGACGCTTTACTAACACTCTCCCCACTTGGAGAGTCAGCGCCTTTAACCTCCTGTTTGGCCCAGTTTGCAATTTCTGCGGAAGATGAACAGGAATAGGGAGAACCAATGAGAGACTAGCTGGAGGTGTCTGGACGGGCAAATTTAACTCTCATTTCCACCAGGAAGAGGAAATAACCAAAGGCTCAGCGTGCCGTGCCGGAATCAGATTAGGGCCTGAAGCCATCCTGCGGTGTTGCGGCCAGCTCACAAGAAAGCGAGTTGAAGAAAGGAGCTCAGGGGCACTGTAATTCACAAACCTGCAGAGTTATAAATGACAGCTATCGTCCAAAAATATACTGAAGTAAGTCTGCCAAGAGGACTTGAAAGCGGGGCAGAATTGCAGGAAAACGATTTCAGGAGGTAGACTGGAATTGCATTGAAAGCATAGGAAAAGAGGCAGAACGTCCACAATGATGCACTTGGCCAAAAAGGGCGTATGCGTTTTTTCCTGAATATATTCAGGAAAAAACGCATACGCCCTTTTTGGCCAACCAAGCAAGCTTGCAAAGGAAATCTGCACTACAATGAAGTCTCAATTCCCCCCGGTCAAAAGGGCCATCTGAAAAAAGTGTAAAATCCAGAAAGGCAGGACAGGCCATGGAGAACTGGGAGCCTTGTTATGCTGATGGGCGGGATGTAAATTGCCAACAGACACTCGGGAGAAGTGTATGGTGTTTCCTGAAACATCTAAAAAACAAAGCAACAGAGCTTAGGGCACTTCCACTTATGGTCCTATAGCTTAGGGAAATTAAAATCAAAAAGACACAGCCACCCCAAAGTTTGGGACGCCTCTGTTTACAAGAACCTCGTTTACCGTACAAGTTCAGTATCACAGAAAGTGAAAAATGGATAAAGAACTTGTGGTACTTATGTACAATGCAGTATCACTCAGCAATGAAATCTATGTCATCAGGCCCGTAGCAGCATAATGAGTGGATTCAGGTACGATGATTCTAACTGAAATAAGTCACACAGAAAAAGAAACATCATAAGATATCAGTAATACACAGAATGTAAACTTGGCTACACAGGAAATGAATTCCAAAACAGAAGAGGGTCTCAAATTTAGAAAACCAACTTATGCTTGCTTAAGGGTAAAGGTGAGTTGGGGTGCTGCATGAAACCAGAGATTGAAATGAGCACAGATAAAGTTCCTTAAGCCAAATATGGAATAGAAAAGAGCTACTCCTTGCTCAACGAAATGGACTCAACACCCCATATTAAAGGCCTAAGAATGTACCTGACTAGTAAGTATCTTAAAACCTATGGATTGCTATGTCTCCAAAAGAGAATCAAGCGTGTGTACAGGGGCATAAACGCAGCAGTGATAGGATTGGAGCGGTTCGCTGAGCAAATGAAGACCCTTTGAAGTCATATTGCATGGTACCCATTCCACGGGTCTCAACTCTCCAGGTTTAAGGTATTCTTCCTTCAGCAAAAACATGCATGTGGAACCCAGAGTATGATCAACCGTGTGAACGGGAGACGTTTTCAAATATGTCTCAGTTTTCCTCCCCTGGTACTCGGGTGCAACATTCCAGACGCTTTACTAACACTCTCCCCACTTGGAGAGTCAGCACCTTTAACCTCCTGTTTGGCCCAGTTTGCAATTTCTGCGCAAGATGAACAGGAATAGCGAGAACCAATGAGAGACTAGCTGGAGGTGTCTGGACGGGCAAATTTAACTCTCATTTCCCACCAGGAAGAGGAAATAACCAAAGGCTCAGCGTGCCGTGCCGGAACCAGATTAGGGCCTGAAGCCATCCTGCGGTGTTGCGGCCAGCTCACAAGAAAGCGAGTTGAAGAAAGGAGCTCAGGGGCACTGTAATTCACAAACCTGCAGAGTTATAAATGACAGCTATCGTCCAAAAATATACTGAAGTAAGGCTGCCAAGAGGACTTGAAAGCGGGGCAGAATTGCAGGAAACCGATTTCAGGAGGTAGACTGGAATTGCATTGAAAGCATAGAAAAAGAGGCAGAACGTCCACAATGATGCACTTGGCCAAAAAGGGCGTATGCGTTTTTTCCTGAATATATTCAGGAAAAAACGCATACGCCCTTTTTGGCCAACCAAGCAAGCTTGCAAAGGAAATCTGCACTACAATGAAGTCTCACTTCCCCCCGGTCAAAAGGGCCATCTGAAAAAAGTGTAAAATCCAGAAAGGCAGGACAGGCCATGGAGAACTGGGAGCCTTGTTATGCTGATGGGCGGGATGTAAATTGCCAACAGACACTCGGGAGAAGTGTATGGTGTTTCCTGAAACATCTAAAAAACACAGCAACAGAGCCTAGGGCACTTCCACTTATGGTCCTATAGCTTAGGGAAATTAAAATCAAAAAGACACAGCCACCCCAAAGTATGGAACGGCTCTGTTTACAAGAAACTCGTTTACAGTACAAGTTCAACATTGCAGAAAGTGAAAAATGGATAAAGAAGTTGTGGTATTTACTTACAAAGCAATATCACTCAGCAATGAAATCTATGTCATCAGGCCCTTAGCAGCACAATGAGTGGATTCAGGTATGATGATTCTAACTGAAATAAGTCACACAGAAAAAGAAACATCATAAGATATCAGTAATACACGGAATGTAAACTTGGCTACACAGGAACTGAATTCCAAAACAGAACAGGGTCTCAAATTTAGAAAACCAACTTATGCTTGCTTAAGGGGAAAGGTGAGTTGGGGTGCTGCATAAAACCAGAGATTGAAATGAGCACAGATAAAGTTCCTTAAGCCAAATATGGAATAGACAAGAGCTACTCCTTGCTCAACGAAATGGACTCAACACCGCATATTAAACGCCTAAGAATGTACCTGACTAGTAAGTATCTTAAAACCTATGGATTGCTATGTCTCCGGAAGAGAATCAAGCATGTGTACAGGGGCATAAACGCAGCAGTGATAGGATTGGAGAGGTTCGGTGAGCAAATGAAGACCCTTTGAAGTCATATTGCATGATACCCATTCCACGGGTCTCAACTCTCCAGGTTTAAGGTATTCTTCCTTCAGCTAAAACATGCATGTGGAACCCAGAGTATGATCAACCGTGTGAACGGGAGACGTGTTCAAATATGTCTCAGTTTTCCTCCCCTGGTACTCGGTTGCAACATTCCAGACGCTTTACTAACACTCTCCCCACTTGGAGAGTCAGCGCCTTTAACCTCCTGTTTGGCCCAGTTTGCAATTTCTGCGGAAGATGAACAGGAATAGGGAGAACCAATCAGAGACTAGCTGGAGGTGTCTGGACGGGCAAATTTAACTCTCATTTCCCACCAGGAAGACGAAATAACCAAAGGCTCAGCGTGCCGTGCCGGAACCAGATTAGGGCCTGAAGCCATCCTGCGGTGTTGCGGCCAGGTCAAAAGAAAGCGAGTTGAAGAAAGGAGCTCAGGGGCACTGTAATTCACAAACCTGCAGAGTTATAAATGACAGCTATCGTCCAAAAATATACTGAAGTAAGGCTGCCAAGAGGACTTGAATGCGGGGCAGAATTGCAGGAAACCGAGTTCAGGAGGTAGACTGGAATTGCATTGAAAGCATAGGAAAAGAGGCAGAACGTCCACAATGATGCACTTGGCCAAAAAGGGCGTATGCATTTTTTCCTGAATATATTCAGGAAAAAACGCATACGCCCTTTTTGGGCAACCATGGAAGCTTGCAAAGGAAATCTGCACTACAATGAAGTCTCACTTCCTCCCGGTCAAAAGGGCCATCTGAAAAAAGTGTAAAATCCAGAAAGTCAGGACAGGCCATGGAGAACTGGGAGCCTTGTTATGCTGATGGGCGGGATGTAAATTGCCAACAGAAACTCTGGAGAAGTGTATGGTGTTTCCTGAAACATCTAAAAAACAAAGCAACAGAGCCTAGGGCACTTCCACTTATGGTCCTATAGCTTAGGGAAATTAAAATCAAAAAGACACAGCCACCTCAAAATTTGGCATGCCTCTGTTTACAAGAACCTCGTTTACCGTAGAAGTTCAGTATCACAGAAAGTGAAAAATGGATAAAGAAGTTGTGGTATTTACTTACAAAACAATATCACTCAGCAATGAAATCTATGTCATCAGGCCCTTAGCAGCACAATGAGTGGATTCAGGTATGATGATTCTAACTGAAATAAGTCACACAGAAAAACAAACATCATAAGATATCAGTAAGACACAGAATGTAAACTTGGCTACACAGGAACTGAATTACAGAACAGAACAGGGTCTCAAATTTAGAAAACCAACTTATGCTTGCTTAAGGGGAAAGGTGAGTTGGGGTGCTGCATAAAACCAGAGATTGAAATGAGCACAGATAAAGTTCCTTAAGCCAAATATGGAATAGACAAGAGCTACTCCTTGCTCAACGAAATGGACTCAACACCGCATATTAAACGCCTAAGAATGTACCTGACTAGTAAGTATCTTAAAACCTATGGAATGCTATGTCTCCAAAAGAGAATCAAGCATGTGTACAGGGGCATAAACGCAGCAGTGATAGGATTGGAGAGGTTCGGTGAGCAAATGAAGACCCTTTGAAGTCATATTGCATGGTACCCATTCCACGGGTCTCAACTCTCCAGATTTAAGGTATTCTTCCTTCAGCTAAAACATGCATGTGGAACCCAGAGTATGATCAACCGTGTGAACGGGAGACGTGTTCAAATATGTCTCAGTTTTCCTCCCCTGGTACTCGGGTGCAACATTCCAGACGCTTTACTAACACTCTCCCCACTTGGAGAGTCAGCGCCTTTAACCTCCTGTTTGGCCCAGTTTGCAATTTCTGCGGAAGATGAACAGGAATAGGGAGAACCAATGAGAGACTAGCTGGAGGTGTCTGGACGGGCAAATTTAACTCTCATTTCCACCAGGAAGAGGAAATAACCAAAGGCTCAGCGTGCCGTGCCGGAATCAGATTAGGGCCTGAAGCCATCCTGCGGTGTTGCGGCCAGCTCACAAGAAAGCGAGTTGAAGAAAGGAGCTCAGGGGCACTGTAATTCACAAACCTGCAGAGTTATAAATGACAGCTATCGTCCAAAAATATACTGAAGTAAGGCTGCCAAGAGGACTTGAAAGCGGGGCAGAATTGCAGGAAACCGATTTCAGGAGGTAGACTGGAATTGCATTGAAAGCATAGGAAAAGAGGCAGAACGTCCACAATGATGCACTTGGCCAAAAAGGGCGTATGCGTTTTTTCCTGAATATATTCAGGAAAAAACGCATACGCCCTTTTTGGCCAACCAAGCAAGCTTGCAAAGGAAATCTGCACTACAATGAAGTCTCACTTCCCCCCGGTCAAAAGGGCCATCTGAAAAAAGTGTAAAATCCAGAAAGGCAGGACAGGCCATGGAGAACTGGGAGCCTTGTTATGCTGATGGGCGGGATGTAAATTGCCAACAGACACTCGGGAGAAGTGTATGGTGTTTCCTGAAACATCTAAAAAACAAAGCAACAGAGCTTAGGGCACTTCCACTTATGGTCCTATAGCTTAGGGAAATTAAAATCAAAAAGACACAGCCACCCCAAAGTTTGGGACGCCTCTGTTTACAAGAACCTCGTTTACCGTACAAGTTCAGTATCACAGAAAGTGAAAAATGGATAAAGAACTTGTGGTACTTATGTACAATGCAGTATCACTCAGCAATGAAATCTATGTCATCAGGCCCGTAGCAGCATAATGAGTGGATTCAGGTACGATGATTCTAACTGAAATAAGTCACACAGAAAAAGAAACATCATAAGATATCAGTAATACACAGAATGTAAACTTGGCTACACAGGAAATGAATTCCAAAACAGAAGAGGGTCTCAAATTTAGAAAACCAACTTATGCTTGCTTAAGGGTAAAGGTGAGTTGGGGTGCTGCATAAAACCAGAGATTGAAATGAGCACAGATAAAGTTCCTTAAGCCAAATATGGAATAGAAAAGAGCTACTCCTTGCTCAACGAAATGGACTCAACACCCCATATTAAAGGCCTAAGAATGTACCTGACTAGTAAGTATCTTAAAACCTATGGATTGCTATGTCTCCAAAAGAGAATCAAGCGTGTGTACAGGGGCATAAACGCAGCAGTGATAGGATTGGAGCGGTTCGCTGAGCAAATGAAGACCCTTTGAAGTCATATTGCATGGTACCCATTCCACGGGTCTCAACTCTCCAGGTTTAAGGTATTCTTCCTTCAGCAAAAACATGCATGTGGAACCCAGAGTATGATCAACCGTGTGAACGGGAGACGTTTTCAAATATGTCTCAGTTTTCCTCCCCTGTTACTCGGGTGCAACATTCCAGACGCTTTACTAACACTCTCCCCACTTGGAGAGTCAGCACCTTTAACCTCCTGTTTGACCCAGTTTGCAATTTCTGCGCAAGATGAACAGGAATAGCGAGAACCAATGAGAGACTAGCTGGAGGTGTCTGGACGGGCAAATTTAACTCTCATTTCCCACCAGGAAGAGGAAATAACCAAAGGCTCAGCGTGCCGTGCCGGAACCAGATTAGGGCCTGAAGCCATCCTGCGGTGTTGCGGCCAGCTCACAAGAAAGCGAGTTGAAGAAAGGAGCTCAGGGGCACTGTAATTCACAAACCTGCAGAGTTATAAATGACAGCTATCGTCCAAAAATATACTGAAGTAAGGCTGCCAAGAGGACTTGAAAGCGGGGCAGAATTGCAGGAAACCGATTTCAGGAGGTAGACTGGAATTGCATTGAAAGCATAGGAAAAGAGGCAGAACGTCCACAATGATGCACTTGGCCAAAAAGGGCGTATGCGTTTTTTCCTGAATATATTCAGGAAAAAACGCATACGCCCTTTTTGGCCAACCAAGCAAGCTTGCAAAGGAAATCTGCACTACAATGAAGTCTCACTTCCCCCCGGTCAAAAGGGCCATCTGAAAAAAGTGTAAAATCCAGAAAGGCAGGACAGGTCATGGAGAACTGGGAGCCTTGTTATGCTGATGGGCGGGATGTAAATTGCCAACAGACACTCGGGAGAAGTGTATGGTGTTTCCTGAAACATCTAAAAAGCAAAGCAACAGAGCTTAGGGCACTTCCACTTATGGTCCTATAGCTTAGGGAAATTAAAATCAAAAAGACACAGCCACCCCAAAGTTTGGGACGCCTCTGTTTACAAGAACCTCGTTTACCGTACAAGTTCAGTATCACAGAAAGTGAAAAATGGATAAAGAACTTGTGGTACTTATGTACAATGCAGTATCACTCAGCAATGAAATCTATGTCATCAGGCCCGTAGCAGCATAATGAGTGGATTCAGGTACGATGATTCTAACTGAAATAAGTCACACAGAAAAAGAAACATCATAAGATATCAGTAATACACAGAATGTAAACTTGGCTACACAGGAAATGAATTCCAAAACAGAAGAGGGTCTCAAATTTAGAAAACCAACTTATGCTTGCTTAAGGGGAAAGGTGAGTTGGGGTGCTGCATAAAACCAGAGATTGAAATGAGCACAGATAAAGTTCCTTAAGCCAAATATGGAATAGAAAAGAGCTACTCCTTGCTCAACGAAATGGACTCAACACCCCATATTAAAGGCCTAAGAATGTACCTGACTAGTAAGTATCTTAAAACCTATGGATTGCTATGTCTCCAAAAGAGAATCAAGCGTGTGTACAGGGGCATAAACGCAGCAGTGATAGGATTGGAGCGGTTTGCTGAGCAAATGAAGACCCTTTGAAGTCATATTGCATGGTACCCATTCCACGGGTCTCAACTCTCCAGGTTTAAGGTATTCTTCCTTCAGCAAAAACATGCATGTGGAACCCAGAGTATGATCAACCGTGTGAACGGGAGACGTTTTCAAATATGTCTCAGTTTTCCTCCCCTGTTACTCGGGTGCAACATTCCAGACGCTTTACTAACACTCTCCCCACTTGGAGAGTCAGCACCTTTAACCTCCTGTTTGACCCAGTTTGCAATTTCTGCGCAAGATGAACAGGAATAGCGAGAACCAATGAGAGACTAGCTGGAGGTGTCTGGACGGGCAAATTTAACTCTCATTTCCCACCAGGAAGAGGAAATAACCAAAGGCTCAGCGTGCCGTGCCGGAACCAGATTAGGGCCTGAAGCCATCCTGCGGTGTTGCGGCCAGCTCACAAGAAAGCGAGTTGAAGAAAGGAGCTCAGGGGCACTGTAATTCACAAACCTGCAGAGTTATAAATGACAGCTATCGTCCAAAAATATACTGAAGTAAGGCTGCCAAGAGGACTTGAAAGCGGGGCAGAATTGCAGGAAACCGATTTCAGGAGGTAGACTGGAATTGCATTGAAAGCATAGAAAAAGAGGCAGAACGTCCACAATGATGCACTTGGCCAAAAAGGGCGTATGCGTTTCTTCCTGAATATATTCAGGAAAAAACGCATACGCCCTTTTTGGCCAACCAAGCAAGCTTGCAAAGGAAATCTGCACTACAATGAAGTCTCACTTCCCCCCGGTCAAAAGGGCCATCTGAAAAAAGTGTAAAATCCAGAAAGGCAGGACAGGCCATGGAGAACTGGGAGCCTTGTTATGCTGATGGGCGGGATGTAAATTGCCAACAGACACTCGGGAGAAGTGTATGGTGTTTCCTGAAACATCTAAAAAACAAAGCAACAGAGCCTAGGGCACTTCCACTTATGGTCCTATAGCTTAGGGAAATTAAAATCAAAAAGACACAGCCACCCCAAAGTTTGGGACGCCTCTGTTTACAAGAACCTCGTTTACCGTACAAGTTCAGTATCACAGATAGTGAAAAATGGATAAAGAACTTGTGGTACTTATGTACAATGCAGTATCACTCAGCAATGAAATCTATGTCATCAGGCCCGTAGCAGCATAATGAGTGGATTCAGGTACGATGATTCTAACTGAAATAAGTCACACAGAAAAAGAAACATCATAAGATATCAGTAATACACAGAATGTAAACTTGGTTACACAGGAACTGAATTCCAAAACAGAAGAGGGTCTCAAATTTAGAAAACCAACTTATGCTTGCTTAAGGGGAAAGGTGAGTTGGGGTGCTGCATAAAACCAGAGATTGAAATGAGCACAGATAAAGTTCCTTAAGCCAAATATGGAATAGACAAGAGCTACTCCTTGCTCAACGAAATGGACTCAACACCCCATATTAAACGCCTAAGAATGTACCTGACTAGTAAGTATCTTAAAACCTATGGATTGCTATGTCTCCAAAAGAGAATCAAGCGTGTGTACAGGGGCATAAACGCAGCAGTGATAGGATTGGAGAGGTTCGGTGAGCAAATGAAGACCCTTTGAAGTCATATTGCATGGTACCCATTCCACGGGTCTCAACTCTCCAGGTTTAAGGTATTCTTCCTTCAGCTAAAACATGCATGTGGAACCCAGAGTATGATCAACCGTGTGAACGGGAGACGTGTTCAAATATGTCTCAGTTTTCCTCCCCTGGTACTCGGGTGCAACATTCCAGACGCTTTACTAACACTCTCCCCACTTGGAGAGTCAGAGCCTTTAACCTCCTGTTTGGCCCAGTTTGCAATTTCTGCGGAAGATGAACAGGAATAGGGAGAACCAATGAGAGACTAGCTGGAGGTGTCTGGACGGGCAAATTTAACTCTCATTTCCCACCAGGAAGAGGAAATAACCAAAGGCTCAGCGTGCCGTGCCGGAACCAGATTAGGGCCTGAAGCCATCCTGCGGTGTTGCGGCCAGCTCACAAGAAAGCGAGTTGAAGAAAGGAGCTCAGGGGCACTGTAATTCACAAACCTGCAGAGTTATAAATGACAGCTATCGTCCAAAAATATACTGAAGTAAGGCTGCCAAGAGGACTTGAAAGCTGGGCAGAATTGCAGGAAACCGATTTCAGGAGGTAAACTGGAATTGCATTGAAAGCATAGGAAAAGAGGCAGAACGTCCACAATGATGCACTTGGCCAAAAAGGGCGTATGCGTTTTTTCCTGAATATATTCAGGAAAAAACGCATACGCCCTTTTTGGCCAACCAAGCAAGCTTGCAAAGGAAATCTGCACTACAATGAAGTCTCACTTCCCCTCAGTCAAAAGGGCCATCTGAAAAAAGTGTAAAATCCAGAAAGGCAGGACAGGCCATGGAGAACTGGGAGCCTTGTTATGCTGATGGGCGGGATGTAAATTGCCAACAGACACTCGGGAGAAGTGTATGGTGTTTCCTGAAACATCTAAAAAACAAAGCAACAGAGCCTAGGGCACTTCCACTTATGGTCCTATAGCTTAGGGAAATTAAAATCAAAAAGACACAGCCACCCCAAAGTTTGGGACACCTCTGTTTACAAGAACCTCGTTTACCGTACAAGTCCAGTATCACAGAAAGTGAAAAATGGATAAAGAACTTGTGGTACTTACGTACAATGCAGTATCACTCAGCAATGAAATCTATGTCATCAGGCCCGTAGCAGCATAATGAGTGGATTCAGGTACGATGATTCTAACTGAAATAAGTCACACAGAAAAAGAAACATCATAAGATATCAGTAATACACGGAAAGTAAACTTGGCTACACAGGAACTGAATTACAGAACAGAACAGGGTCTCAAATTTAGAAAACCAACTTATGCTTGCTTAAGGGGAAAGGTGAGTTGGGGTGCTGCATAAAACCAGAGATTGAAATGAGCACAGATAAAGTTCCTTAAGCCAAATATGGAATAGACAAGAGCTACTCCTTGCTCAACGATATGGCCTCAACACCCCATATTAAACGCCTAACAATGTACCTGACTAGTAAGTATCTTAAAACCTATGGATTGCTATGTCTCCAAAAGAGAATCAAGCGTGTGTACAGGGGCATAAACACAGCTGTGACAGGATTGGAGAGGTTCGGTGAGCAAATGAAGACCCTTTGAAGTCATATTGCATGGTACCCATTACACGGGTCTCAACTCTCCAGGTTTAAGTTATTCTTCCTTCAGCTAAAACATGCATGTGGAACCCAGAGTATGATCAACCGTGTGAACGGGAGACGTGTTCAAGTATGTCTCAGTTTACCTCCCCTGGTACTCGGGTGCAACATTCCAGACGCTTTACTAACACTCTCCCGACTTGGAGAGTCAGCGCCTTTAACCTCCTGTTTGGCCCAGTTTGCAATTTCTGCGGAAGATGAACAGGAATAGGGAGAACCAATGAGAGACTAGCTGGAGGTGTCTGGACGGGCAAATTTAACTCTCATTTCCCACCAGGAAGAGGAATTAACCAAAGGTTCAGCGTGCCGTGCCGGAACCAGATTAGGGCCTGAAGCCATGCTGCGGTGTTGCAGCCAGGTCACAAGAATGCGAGTTGAAGAAAGGAGCTCAGGGGCACTGTAATTCACAAACCTGCAGAGTTATAAATGACAGCTATCGTCCAAAAATATACTGAAGTAAGGCTGCCAAGAGGACTTGAAAGCGGGGCAGAATTGCAGGAAACCGATTTCAGGAGGTAGACTGGAATTGCATTGAAAGCATAGGAAAAGAGGCAGAACGTCCACAATGATGCACTTGGCCAAAAAGGGCGTATGCGTTTTTTCCTGAATATATTCAGGAAAAAACGCATACGCCCTTTTTGGCCAACCAAGCAAGCTTGCAAAGGAAATCTGCACTACAATGAAGTCTCACTTCCCCCCGGTCAAAAGGGCCATCTGAAAAAAGTGTAAAATCCAGAAAGGCAGGACAGGCCATGGAGAACTGGGAGCCTTGTTATGCTGATGGGCGGGATGTAAATTGCCAACAGACACTCGGGAGAAGTGTATGGTGTTTCCTGAAACATTTAAAAAACAAAGCAACAGAGCCTAGGGCACTTCCACTTATGGTCCTATAGCCTAGGGAAATTAAAATCAAAAAGTCACAGCCACCCCAAAGTATGGAACGGCTCTGTTTACAAGAACCTCGTTTACAGTACAAGTTCAACATTGCAGAAAGTGAAAAATGGATAAAGAACTGTGGTACTTATGTACAATGCAGTATCACTCAGCAATGAAATCTATGTCATCAGGCCCGTAGCAGCATAATGAGTGGATTCAGGTACGATGATTCTAACTGAAATAAGTCACACAGAAAAAGAAACATCATAAGATATCAGTAATACACAGAATGTAAACTTGGCTACACAGGAACTGAATTCCAAAACAGAAGAGGGTCTCAAATTTAGAAAACCAACTTATGCTTGCTTAAGGGGAAAGGTGAGTTGGGGTGCTGCATAAAACCAGAGATTGAAATGAGCACAGGTAAAGTTCCTTAAGCCAAATATGGAATAGACAAGAGCTACTCCTTGCTCAACGAAATGGACTCAACACCCCATATTAAACGCCTAAGAATGTACCTGACTAGTAAGTATCTTAAAACCTATGGATTGCTATGTCTCCAAAAGAGAATCAAGCGTGTGTACAGGGGCATAAACGCAGCAGTGATAGGATTGGAGAGGTTCGGTGAGCAAATGAAGACCCTTTGAAGTCATACTGCATGGTACCCATTCCACGGGTCTCAACTCTCCAGGTTTAAGGTATTCTTCCTTCAGCTAAAACATGCATGTGGAACCCAGAGTATGATCAACCGTGTGAACGGGAGACGTGTTCAAATATGTCTCAGTTTTAATCCCCTGGTACTCGGGTGCAACATTCCAGACGCTTTACTAACACTCTCCCCACTTGGAGAGTCAGCGCCTTTAACCTCCTGTTTGGTCCAGTTTGCAATTTCTGCGGAAGATGAACAGGAATAGCGAGAATCAATGAGAGACTAGCTGGAGGTGTATGGACGGGCAAATTTAACTCTCATTTCCCACCAGGAAGAGGAATTAACCAAAGGCTCAGCGTGCCGTGCCGGAACCAGATTAGGGCCTGAAGCCATGCTGCGGTGTTACAGCCAGGTCACAAGAATGCGAGTTGAAGAAAGGAGCTCAGGGGCACTGTAATTCACAAACCTGCAGAGTTATAAATGACAGCTATCGTCCAAAAATATACTGAAGTAAGGCTGCCAAGAGGACTTGAAAGCGGGGCAGAATTGCAGGAAACCGATTTCAGGAGGTAGACTGGAATTGCATTGAAAGCATAGGAAAAGAGGCAGAACGTCCACAATGATGCACTTGGCCAAAAAGGGCGTATGCGTTTTTTCCTGAATATATTCAGGAAAAAACTCATACGCACTTTTTGGCCAACCAAGCAAGCTTGCAAAGGAAATCTGCACTACAATGAAGTCTCACTTCCCCCCAGTCAAAAGGGCCATCTGAAAAAAGTGTAAAATCCAGAAAGGCAGGACAGGCCATGGAGAACTGGGAGCCTTGTTATGCTGATGGGCGTGATGTAAATTGCCAACAGACACTCGGGAGAAGTGTATGGTGTTTCCTGAAACATCTAAAAAACAAAGCAACAGAGCCTAGGGCACTTCCACTTATGGTCCTATAGCTTAGGGAAATTAAAATCAAAAAGACACAGCCACCTTAAAATTTGGCATGCCTCTGTTTACAAGAACCTCGTTTACCGTACAAGTTCAGTATCACAGAAAGTGAAAAATGGATAAAGAAGTTGTGGTATTTACTTACAAAGCAATATCACTCAGCAATGAAATCTATGTCATCAGGCCCTTAGCAGCACAATGAGTGGATTCAGGTATGATGATTCTAACTGAAATAAGTCACACAGAAAAAGAAACATCATAAGATATCAGTAATACACGGAATGTAAACTTGGCTACACAGGAACTGAATTACAGAACAGAACAGGGTCTCAAATTTAGAAAACCAACTTATGCTTGCTTAAGGGGAAAGGTGAGTTGGGGTGCTGCATAAAACCAGAGATTGAAATGAGCACAGATAAAGTTCCTTAAGCCAAATATGGAATAGACAAGAGCTACTCCTTGCTCAACGAAATGGACTCAACACCGCATATTAAACGCCTAAGAATGTACCTGACTAGTAAGTATCTTAAAACCTATGGAATGCTATGTCTCCAAAAGAGAATCAAGCATGTGTACAGGGGCATAAACGCAGCAGTGATAGGATTGGAGAGGTTCGGTGAGCAAATGAAGACCCTTTGAAGTCATATTGCATGGTACCCATTCCACGGGTCTCAACTCTCCAGGTTTAAGGTATTCTTCCTTCAGCTAAAACATGCATGTGGAACCCAGAGTATGATCAACCGTGTGAACGGGAGACGTGTTCAAATATGCCTCAGTTTTTGTACCCTGGTACTCGGGTGCAACATTCCAGACGCTTTACTAACACTCTCCCGACTTGGAGAGTCAGTCCCTTTAACCTCCTGTTTGGCCCAGTTTGCAATTTCTGCGGAAGATGAACAGGAATAGCGAGAACCAATGAGAGACTAGCTGGAGGTGTCTGGACGGGAAAATTTAACTCTCATTTCCCACCAGGAAGAGGAAATAACCAAAGGCTCAGCGTGCCATGCCGGAACCAGATTGGGGCCTGAAGCCATCCTGTGGTGTTGCGGCCAGCTCAAAAGAAAGCGAGTTGAAGAAAGGAGCTCAGGGGCACTGTAATTCACAAACCTGCAGAGTTATAAATGACAGCTATCGTCCAAAAATATACTGAAGTAAGGCTGCCAAGAGGACTTGAAAGCGGGGCAGAATTGCAGGAAACCGATTTCAGGAGGTAGACTGGAATTGCATTGAAAGCATAGGAAAAGAGGCAGAACGTCCACAATGATGCACTTGGCCATAAAGGGCGTATGCGTTTTTTCCTGAATATATTCAGGAAAAAACGCATACGCCCTTTTTGGCCAACCAAGCAAGCTTGCAAACGAAATCTGCACTACAATGAAGTCTCACTTCCCCCCGGTCAAAAGGACCATCTGAAAAAAGTGTAAAATCCAGAAAGGCAGGACAGGCCATGGAGAACTGGGAGCATTGTTATGCTGATGGGAGGGATGTAAATTGCCAACAGACACTCCGGAGAAGTGTATGGTGTTTCCTGAAACATCTAAAAAACAAAGCAACAGAGCCTAGGGCACTTCTACTTATGGTCCTATAGCTTAGGGAAATTAAAATCAAAAAGACACAGCCACCCCAAAGTTTGGGACGCCTCTGTTTACAAGAACGTCGTTTACCATACAAGTTCAGTATCACAGAAAGTGAAAAATGGATAAAGAACTTGTGGTACTTACATACAATGCAGTATCACTCAGCAATGAAATCTATGTCATCAGGCCCGTAGCAGCATAATGAATGGATTCAGGTACGATGATTCTAACTGAAATAAGTCACACAGAAAAAGAAACATCATAAGATATCAGTAATACACGGAATGTAAACTTGGCTACACAGGAACTGAATTACAGAACAGAACAGGGTCTCAAATTTAGAAAACCAACTTATTCTTGCTTAAGGGGAAAGGTGAGTTGGGGTGCTGCATAAAACCAGAGATTGAAATGAGCACAGATAAAGTTCCTTAAGCCAAATATGGAATAGACAAGAGCTACTCCTTGCTCAATGAAATGGACTCAACACACCATATTAAATGCCTAAGAATGTACCTGACTAGTAAGTATCTTAAAACCTATGGATTGCTATGTCTCCAAAAGAGAATCAAGCGTGTGTACAGGGGCATAAACGCAGCAGTGATAGGATTGGAGAGGTTCGGTGAGCAAATGAAGACCCTTTGAAGTCATATTGCATGATACCCATTCCACGGGTCTCAACTCTCCAGGTTTAAGGTATTCTTCCTTCAGCTAAAACATGCATGTGGAACCCAGAGTATGATCAACCGTGTGAACGGGAGACGTGTTCAAATATGTCTCAGTTTTCCTCCCCTGGTACTCGGGTGCAACATTCCAGACGCTTTACTAACACTCTCCCCACTTGGAGAGTCAGCGCCTTTAACCTCCTGTTTGGCCCAGTTTGCAATTTCTGCGGAAGATGAACAGGAATAGGGAGAACCAATCAGAGACTAGCTGGAGGTGTCTGGACGGGCAAATTTAACTCTCATTTCACACCAGGAAGAGGAAATAACCAAAGGCTCAGCGTGCCGTGCCGGAACCAGATTAGGGCCTGAAGCCATCCTGCGGTGTTGCGGCCAGCTCAAAAGAAAGCGAGTTGAAGAAAGGAGCTCAGGGGCACTGTAATTCACAAACCTGCAGAGTTATAAATGACAGCTATCGTCCAAAAATATACTGAAGTAAGGCTGCCAAGAGGACTTGAAAGCGGGGCAGAATTGCAGGAAACCGATTTCAGGAGGTAGACTGGAATTGCATTGAAAGCATAGGAAAAGAGGCAGAACGTCCACAATGATGCACTTGGCCTAAAAGGGCGTATGCGTTTTTTCCTGAATATATTCAGGAAAAAACGCATACGCCCTTTTTGGCCAACCAAGCAAGCTTACAAAGGAAATCTGCACTACAATGAAGTCTCACTTCCCCCCGGTCAAAAGGGCCATCTGAAAAAAGTGTAAAATCCAGAAAGGCAGGACAGGCCATGGAGAACTGGGAGCCTTGTTATGCTGATGGGCGGGATGTAAATTGCCAACAGACACTCGGGAGAAGTGTATGGTGTTTCCTGAAACATCTAAAAAACAAAGCAACAGAGCCTAGGGCACTTCCACTTATGGTCCTATAGCTTAGGGAAATTAAAATCAAAAAGACACAGCCACCCCAAAGTTTGGGACGCCTCTGTTTACAAGAACCTCGTTTACAGTACAAGTTCAACATCGCAGAAAGTGAAAAATGGATAAAGAAGTTGTGGTATTTACTTACAAAGCAATATCACTCAGCAATGAAATCTATGTCATCAGGCCCTTAGCAGCATAATGAGTGGATTCAGGTATGATGATTCTAACTGAAATAAGAAACACAGAAAAAGAAACATCATAAGATATCAGTAATACACGGAATGTAAAATTGGCTACACAGGAACTGAATTCCAAAACAGAACAGGGTCTCAAATTTAGAAAACCAACTTATGCTTGCTTAAGGGGAAAGGTGAGTTGGGGTGCTGCATAAAACCAGAGATTGAAATGAGCACAGATAAAGTTCCTTAAGCCAAATATGGAATAGACAAGAGCTACTCCTTGCTCAACGAAATGGACTCAACACCGCATATTAAACGCCTAAGAATGTACCTGACTAGTAAGTATCTTAAAACCTATGGATTGCTATGTCTCCGGAAGAGAATCAAGCATGTGTACAGGGGCATAAACGCAGCAGTGATAGGATTGGAGAGGTTCGGTGAGCAAATGAAGACCCTTTGAAGTCATATTGCATGGTACCCATTACATGGGTCTCAACTCTCCAGGTTTAAGGTATTCATCCTTCAGCTAAAACATGCATGTGGAACCCAGAGTATGATCAACCGTGTGAACAGGAGACGTGTTCAAATATGTCTCAGTTTTCCTCCACTGGTATTCGGGTGCAACATTCCAGACGCTTTACTAACACTCTCCCCACTTGGAGAGTCAGCGCCTTTAACCTCCTGTTTGGCCCAGTTTGCAATTTCTGCGGAAGATGAACAGGAATAGGGAGAACCAATCAGAGACTAGCTGGAGGTGTCTGGACGGGCAAATTTAACTCTCATTTCCCACCAGGAAGAGGAAATAACCAAAGGCTCAGCGTGCCGTGCCGGAACCAGATTAGGGCCTGAAGCCATCCTGCGGTGTTGCGGCCAGGTCAAAAGAAAGTGAGTTGAAGAAAGGAGCTCAGGGGCACTGTAATTCACAAACCTGCAGAGTTATAAATGACAGCTATCGTCCAAAAATATACTGAAGTAAGGCTGCCAAGAGGACTTGAAAGCGGGGCAGAATTGCAGGAAACCGAGTTCAGGAGGTAGACTGGAATTGCATTGAAAGCATAGGAAAAGAGGCAGAACGTCCACAATGATGCACTTGGCCAAAAAGGGCGTATGCATTTTTTCCTGAATATATTCAGGAAAAAACGCATACGCCCTTTTTGGCCAACCAAGCAAGCTTGCAAAAGAAATCTGCACTACAATGAAGTCTCACTTCCTCCCGGTCAAAAGGGCCATCTGAAAAAAGTGTAAAATCCAGAAAGTCAGGACAGGCCATGGAGAACTGGGAGCCTTGTTATGCTGATGGGCGGGATGTAAATTGCCAACAGACACTCTGGAGAAGTGTATGGTGTTTCCTGAAACATCTAAAAAACAAAGCAACAGAGCCTAGGGCACTTCCACTTATGGTCCTATAGCTTAGGGAAATTAAAATCAAAAAGACACAGCCACCCCAAATTTTGGGACGCCTCTGTTTACAAGAACCTCGTTTACCGTACAAGTTCAGTATCACAGAAAGTGAAAAATGGATAAAGAACTTGTGGTACTTATGTAAAATGCAGTATCACTCAGCAATGAAATCTATGTCATCAGGCCCGTAGCAGCATAATGAGTGGATTCAGGTACGATGATTCTAACTGAAATAAGTCACACAGAAAAAGAAACATCATAAGATATCACTAATACATGGAATGTAAACTTGGCTACACAGGAACTGAATTCCAAAACAGAACAGGGTCTCAAATTTAGAAAACCAACTTATGCTTGCTTAAGGGGAAAGGTGAGTTGGGGTGCTGCATAAAACCAGAGATTGAAATGAGCACAGATAAAGTTCCTTAAGCCAAATATGGAATAGACAAGAGCTACTCCTTGCTCAACGAAATGGACTCAACACCCCATATTAAAGGCCTAAGAATGTACCTGACTAGTAAGTATCTTAAAACCTATGGATTGCTATGTCTCCAAAAGAGAATCAAGCGTGTGTACAGGGGCATAAACGCAGCAGTGATAGGATTGGAGAGGTTCGGTGAGCAAATGAAGACCCTTTGAAGTCATATTGCATGGTACCCATTCCACGGGTCTCAACTCTCCAGGTTTAAGGTATTCTTCCTTCAGCAAAAACATGCATGTGGAACCCAGAGTATGATCAACCGTGTGAACGGGAGACGTGTTCAAATATGTCTCAGTTTTCCTCCCCTGGTACTCGGGTGCAACATTCCAGGCGCTTTACTAACACTCTCCCGACTTGGAGAGTCAGCGCCTTTAACCTCCTGTTTGGCCCAGTTTGCAATTTCTGTGGAAGATGAACAGGAATAGGGAGAACCAATGAGAGACTAGCTGGATGTGTCTGGACGGGCAAATTTAACTCTCATTTCCCACCAGGAAGAGGAAATAACCAAAGGCTCAGCGTGCCGTGCCGGAACCAGATTAGGGCCTGAAGCCATCCTGCGGTGTTGCGGCCAGCTCACAAGAAAGCGAGTTGAAGAAAGGAGCTCAGGGGCACTGTAATTCACAAACCTGCAGAGTTATAAATGACAGCTATCGTCCAAAAATATACTGAAGTAAGGCTGCCAAGAGGACTTGAAAGCGGGGCAGAATTGCAGGAAACCGATTTCAGGAGGTAGAGTGGAATTGCATTGAAAGCATAGGAAAAGAGGCAGAACGTCCACAATGATGCACTTGGCCAAAAAGGGCGTATGCGTTTTTTCCTGAATATATTCAGGAAAAAACGCATACGCCCTTTTTGGCCAACCAAGCAAGCTTGCAAAGGAAATCTGCACTACAATGAAGTCTCACTTCCCCCTGGTCAAAAGGGCCATCTGAAAAAAGTGTAAAATCCAGAAAGGCAGGACAGGCCATGGAGAACTGGGAGCCTTGTTATGCTGATGGGCGGGATATAAATTGCCAACAGACACTCGGGACAAGTGTATGGTGTTTCCTGAAACATCTAAAAAACAAAGCAACAGAGCCTAGGGCACTTCCACTTATGGTCCTATAGCTTAGGGAAATTAAAATCAAAAAGACACAGCCACCCCAAAATTTGGAACGGCTCTGTTTACAAGAACCTCGGTTACAGTACAAGTTCCACATTGCAGAAAGTGAAAAATGGATAAAGAAGTTGTGGTATTTACTTACAAAGAAATATCACTCAGCAATGAAATCTATGTCATCAGGCCCTTAGCAGCACAATGAGTGGATTCAGGTATGATGATTCTAACTGAAATAAGTCACACAGAAAAAGAAACATCATAAGATATCAGTAATACACGGAATGTAAACTTGGCTACACAGGAACTGAATTACAGAACAGAACAGGGTCTCAAATTTAGAAAACCAACTTATGCTTGTTTAAGGGGAAAGGTGATTTGGGGTGCTGCATGAATCCAGAGATTGAAATGAGCACAGATAAAGTTCCTTAAGCCAAATATGGAATAGAAAAGAGCTACTCCTTGCTCAACGAAATGGACTCAACACCCCATATTAAACGCCTAAGAATGTACCTGACTAGTAAGTATCTTAAAACCTATGGATTGCTATGTCTCCGAAAGAGAATCAAGCATGTGTACAGGGGCATAAACGCAGCAGTGATAGGATTGGAGAGGTTCGGTGAGCAAATGAAGACCCTTTGAAGTCATATTGCATGGTACCCATTCCACGGGTTTCAACTACCCAGGTTTAAGGTATTCATCCTTCAGCTAAAACATGCATGTGGAACCTAGAGTATGATCAACCGTGTGATCGGGAGACGTGTTCAAATATGTCTCAGTTTTCATACCCTGGTACTCGGGTGCAACATTCCAGACGCTTTACTAACACTCTCTCGACTTGGAGAGTCAGTCCCTTTAACCTCCTGTTTGGCCCAGTTTGCAATTTCTGCGGAAGATGAACAGGAATAGCGAGAACCAATGAGAGACTAGCTGGAGGTGTCTGGACGGGCAAATTTAACTCTCATTTCCCACCAGGAAGAGGAATTAACCAAAGGCTCAGCGTGCCGTGCCGGAATCAGATTAGGGCCTGAAGCCATCCTGCGGTATTGCGGCCAGCTCAAAAGAAAGCGAGTTGAAGAAAGGAGCTCAGGGGCACTGTAATTCACAAACCTGCAGAGTTATAAATGACAGGTATCGTCCAAAAATATACTGAAGTAAGGCTGCCAAGAGGACTTGAAAGCGGGGCAGAATTGCAGGAAACCGATTTCAGGAGGTAGACTGGAATTGCATTGAAAGCATAGGAAAAGAGGCAGAACGTCCACAATGATGCACTTGGCCAAAAAGGGCGTATGAGTTTTTTCCTGAATATATTCAGGAAAAAACGCATACGCACTTTTTGGCCAACCAAGAAAGCTTGCAAAGGAAATCTGCACTACAATGAAGTCTCACTTCCCCCCGGTCAAAAGGGCCATCTGAAAAAAGTGTAAAATCCAGAAAGGCAGGACAGGCCATGGAGAACTGGGAGCCTTGTTATGCTGATGGGCGGGATGTAAATTGCCAACAGACACTCAGGAGAAGTGTATGGTGTTTCCTGAAACATCTAAAAAACAAAGCAACAGAGCCTAGGGCACTTCCACTTATGGTCCTATAGCTTAGGGAAATTAAAATCAAAAAGACACAGCCACCCCAAAGTTTGGGACGCCTCTGTTTACAAGAACCTCGTTTACCGTACAAGTTCAGTATCACAGAAAGTGAAAAATGGATAAAGAATTTGTGGTACTTATGTACAATGCAGTATCACTCAGCAATGAAATCTATGTCATCAGGCCCATAGCAGCATAATGAGTGGATTCAGGTACGATGATTCTAACTGAAATAAGTCACACAGAAAAAGAAACATCATAAGATATCACTAATACACGGAATGTAAACTTGGCTACACAGGAAATGAATTCCAAAACAGAACAGGGTCTCAAATTAGAAAACCAACTTATGCTTGCTTAAGGGGAAAGGTGAGTTGGGGTGCTGCATAAAACCAGAGATTGAAATGAGCACAGATAAAGTTCCTTAAGGCAAATATGGAATAGAAAAGAGCTACTCCTTGCTCAACGAAATGGACTCAACACCCCATATTAAACGCCTAAAAATGTACCTGACTAGTAAGTATCTTAAAACCTATGGATTGCTATGTCTCCAAAAGAGAATCAAGCGTGTGTACAGGGGCATAAACGCAGCAGTGATAGGATTGGAGAGGTTCGGTGAGCAAATGAAGACCCTTTGAAGTCTTACTGCATGGTACCCATTCCACGGGTCTCAACTCTCCAGGTTTAAGGTATTCTTCCTTCAGCTAAAACATGCATGTGGAACCCAGAGTATGATCAACCGTGTGAACGGGAGACGTGTTCAAATATGTCTCAGTTTTCCTCCCCTGGTACTCGGGTGCAACATTCCAGACGCTTTACTAACACTCTCCCCACTTGGAGAGTCAGCGCCTTTAACCTCCTGTTTGGCCCAGTTTGCAATTTCTGCGGAAGATGAACAGGAATAGCGAGAACCAATGAGAGACTAGCTGGAGGTGTCTGGACGGGCAAATTTAACTCTCATTTCCCACCAGGAAGACGAAATAACCAAAGGGTCAGCGAGCCGTGCCGGAACCAGATTAGGGCCTGAAACCATCCTGCGGTGTTGCGGCCAGCTCACAAGAAAGCGAGTTGAAGAAAGGAGCTCAGGGGCACTGTAATTCACAAACCTGCAGAGTTATAAATGACAGCTATCGTCCAAAAATATACTGAAGTAAGGCTGCCAAGAGGACTTGAAAGCGGGGCAGAATTGAAGGAAACCGATTTCAGGAGGTAGACTGGAATTGCATTGAAAGCATAGGAAAAGAGACAGAACGTCCACAATGATGCACTTGGCCAAAAAGGGCGTATGCGTTTTTTCCTGAATATATTCAGGAAAAAACGCATACGCCCTTTTTGGCCAACCAAGCAAGCTTGCAAAGGAAATCTGCACTACAATGAAGTCTCACTTCCCCTCAGTCAAAAGGGCCATCTGAAAAAAGTGTAAAATCCAGAAAGGCAGGACAGGCCATGGAGAACTGGGAGCCTTGTTATGCTGATGGGCGGGATGTAAATTGCCAACAGACACTCTGGAGAAGTGTATGGTGTTTCCTGAAACATCTAAAAAACAAAGGAACAGAGCCTAGGGCACTTCCACTTATGGTCCTATAGCTTAGGGAAATTAAAATCAAAAAGACACAGCCACCCCAAAGTTTGGGACGGCTCTGTTTACAAGAACCTCGTTTACAGTACAAGTTCAACAACGCAGAAAGTGAAAAATGGATAAAGAAGTTGTGGTATTTACTTACAAAACAATATCACTCAGCAATGAAATCTATGTCATCAGGCCCTTAGCAGCATAATGAGTGGATTCAGGTATGATGATTCTAACTGAAATAAGTCACACAGAAAAAGAAACATCATAAGATATCAGTAATACACGGAATGTAAACTTGGCTACACAGGAACTGAATTCCAAAACAGAACAGGGTCTCAAATTTAGAAAACCAACTTATGCTTGCTTAAGGGGAAAGGTGAGTTGGGGTGCTGCATAAAACCAGAGATTGAAATGAGCACAGATAAAGTTCCTTAAGCCAAATATGGAATAGACAAGAGCTACTCCTTGCTCAACGAAATGGACTCAACACCGCATATTAAACGCCTAAGAATGTACCTGACTAGTAAGTATCTTAAAACCTATGGATTGCTATGTCTCCGGAAGAGAATCAAGCATGTGTACAGGGGCATAAACGCAGCAGTGATAGGATTGGAGAGGTTCGGTGAGCAAATGAAGACCCTTTGAAGTCATATTGCATGGTACCCATTACATGGGTCACAACTCTCCAGGTTTAAGGTATTCATCCTTCAGCTAAAACATGCATGTGGAACCCAGAGTATGATCAACCGTGTGAACGGGAGACGTGTTCAAATATGTCTCAGTTTTCCTCCCCTGGTACTCGGGTGCAACATTCCAGACGCTTTACTAACACTCTCCCCACTTGGAGAGTCAGCGCCTTTAACCTCCTGTTTGGCCCAGTTTGCAATTTCTGCGGAAGATGAACAGGAATAGGGAGAACCAATGAGAGACTAGCTGGAGGTGTCTGGACGGGCAAATTTAACTCTCATTTCCCACCAGGAAGAGGAAATAACCAAAGGCTCAGCGTGCCGTGCCGGAACCAGATTAGGGCCTGAAGCCATCCTGCGGTGTTGCGGCCAGCTCAAAAGAAAGCGAGTTGAAGAAAGGAGCTCAGGGGCACTGTAATTCACAAACCTGCAGAGTTATAAATGACAGTTATCGTCCAAAAATATACTGAAGTAAGGCTGCCAAGAGGACTTGAAAGCGGGGCAGAATTGCAGGAAACCGATTTCAGGAGGTAGACTGGAATTGCATTGAAAGCATAGGAAAAGAGGCAGAACGTCCACAATGATGCACTTGGCCAAAAAGGGCGTATGCATTTTTTCCTGAATATATTCAGGAAAAAACGCATACGCCCTTTTTGGCCAACCAAGCAAGCTTGCAAAGGAAATCTGCACTACAATGAAGTCTCACTTCCCAGCAGTCAAAAGGGCCATCTGAAAAAAGTGTAAAATCCAGAAAGGCAGGACAGGCCATGGAGAACTGGGAGCCTTGTTATGCTGATGGGCGGGATGTAAATTGCCAACAGACACTCAGGAGAAGTGTATGGTGTTTCCTGAAACATCTAAAAAACAAAGCAACAGAGCCTAGGGCACTTCCACTTATGGTCCTATAGCTTAGGGAAATTAAAATCAAAAAGACACAGCCACCCCAAAGTTTGGGACGCCTCTGTTTACAAGAACCTCGTTTACCGTACAAGTTCAGTATCACAGAAAGTGAAAAATGGATAAAGAACTTGTGGTACTTACGTACAATGCAGTATCACTCAGCAATGAAATCTATGTCATCAGGCCCATAGCAGCATAATGAGTGGATTCAGGTACGATGATTCTAACTGAAATAAGTCACACAGAAAAAGAAACATCATAAGATATCACTAATACACGGAATGTAAACTTGGCTACACAGGAACTGAACTCCAAAACAGAACAGGGTCTCAAATTTAGAAAACCAACTTATGTTTGCTTAAGAGAAAAGGTGAGTTGGGGTGCTGCATAAAACCAGAGATTGAAATGAGCACAGATAAAGTTCCTTAAGCCAAATATGGAATAGACAAGAGCTACTCCTTGCTCAATGAAATGGACTCAACACCCCATATTAAACGCCTAAGAATGTACCTGACTAGTAAGTATCTTAAAACCTATGGATTGCTATGTCTCCAAAAGAGAATCAAGCATGTGTACAGGGGCATAAACGCAGCAGTGATAGGATTGGAGAGGTTCGGTGAGCAAATGAAGACCCTTTGAAGTCATATTGCATGGTACCCATTCCACGGGTCTCAACTCTCCAGGTTTAAGGTATTCTTCCTTCAGCTAAAACATGCATGTGGAACCCAGAGTATGATCAACCGTGTGAACGGGAGACGTGTTCAAATATGTCTCAGTTTTCGTACCCTGGTACTCGGGTGCAACATTCCAGACGCTTTACTAACACTCTCCCAACTTGGAGAGTCAGTTCCTTTTAACCTCTTGTTTGGCCCAGTTTGCAATTTCTGTGGAAGATGAACAGGAATAGGGAGAACCAATGAGAGACTAGCTGAAGGTGTCTGGACGGGCAAATTTAACTCTCATTTCCCACCAGGAAGAGGAATTAACCAAAGGCTCAGCGTGCCGTGCCGGAACCAGATTAGGGCCTGAAGCCATCCTGCGGTGTTGAGACCAGGTCACAAGAAAGCGAGTTGAAGAAAGGAGCTCAGGGGCACTGTAATTCACAAAACTGCAGAGTTATAAATGACAGCTATCGTCCAAAAATATACTGAAGTAAGGCTGCCAAGAGGACTTGAAAGCGGTGCAGAATTGCAGGAAACCGATTTCAGGAGGTAGACTGGAATTGCATTGAAAGCATAGGAAAAGAGGCAGAACGTCCACAATGATGCACTTGGCCAAAAAGGGCGTATGCGTTTTTTCCTGAATATATTCAGGAAAAAACGCATACGCCCTTTTTGGCCAACCAAGCAAACTTGCAAAGGAAATCTGCACTACAATGAAGTCTCACTTCCCCCCGGTCAAAAGGGCCATCTGAAAAAAGTGTAAAATCCAGAAAGGCAGGACAGGCCATGGAGAACTGGGAGCCTTGTTATGCTGATGGGCGGGATGTAAATTGCCAACAGACACTCGGGAGAAGTGTATGGTGTTTCCTG
Organism: Pseudorca crassidens; assembly: GCF_039906515.1. Classification (NCBI taxonomy): domain Eukaryota; kingdom Metazoa; phylum Chordata; class Mammalia; order Artiodactyla; family Delphinidae; genus Pseudorca; species Pseudorca crassidens. The sequence continues at coordinate 2,261,536 of NW_027136315.1, forward strand.
AAACATCTAAAAAACAAAGCAACAGAGCCTAGGGCACTTCCACTTATGGTCCTATAGCTTAGGGAAATTAAAATCAAAAAGACACAGCCACCCCAAAGTTTGGGACGCCTCTGTTTACAAGAACCTCATTTACCGTACAAGTTCAGTATCACAGAAAGTGAAAAATGGATAAAGAACTTGTGGTACTTACGTACAATGCAGTATCACTCAGCAATGAAATCTATGTCATCAGGCCCGTAGCAGCATAATGAGTGGATTCAGGTACGATGATTCTAACTGAAATAAGTCACACAGAAAAAGAAACATCATAAGATATCACTAATACACGGAATGTAAACTTGGCTACACAGGAACTGAACTCCAAAACAGAACAGGGTCTCAAATTTAGAAAACCAACTTATGTTTGCTTAAGAGAAAAGGTGAGTTGGGGTGCTGCATAAAACCAGAGATTGAAATGAGCACAGATAAAGTTCCTTAAGCCAAATATGGAATAGACAAGAGCTACTCCTTGCTCAATGAAATGGACTCAACACCCCATATTAAACGCCTAAGAATGTACCTGACTAGTAAGTATCTTAAAACCTATGGATTGCTATGTCTCCAAAAGAGAATCAAGCATGTGTACAGGGGCATAAACGCAGCAGTGATAGGATTGGAGAGGTTCGGTGAGCAAATGAAGACCCTTTGAAGTCATATTGCATGGTACCCATTCCACGGGTCTCAACTCTCCAGGTTTAAGGTATTCTTCCTTCAGCTAAAACATGCATGTGGAACCCAGAGTATGATCAACCGTGTGAACGGGAGACGTGTTCAAATATGTCTCAGTTTTCGTACCCTGGTACTCGGGTGCAACATTCCAGACGCTTTACTAACACTCTCCCAACTTGGAGAGTCAGTTCCTTTTAACCTCTTGTTTGGCCCAGTTTGCAATTTCTGTGGAAGATGAACAGGAATAGGGAGAACCAATGAGAGACTAGCTGAAGGTGTCTGGACGGGCAAATTTAACTCTCATTTCCCACCAGGAAGAGGAAATAACCAAAGGCTCAGCATGCCGTGCCGGAACCAGATTAGGGCCTGAAGCCATCCTGCGGTGTTGCGGCCAGCTCACAAGAAAGCGAGTTGAAGAAAGGAGCTCAGGGGCACTGTAATTCACAAACCTGCAGAGTTATAAATGACAGGTATCGTCCAAAAATATACTGAAGTAAGGCTGCCAAGAGGACTTGAAAGCGGTGCAGAATTGCAGGAAACCGATTTCAGGAGGTAGACTGGAATTGCATTGAAAGCATAGGAAAAGAGGCAGAACGTCCACAATGATGCACTTGGCCAAAAAGGGCGTATGCGTTTTTTCCTGAATATATTCAGGAAAAAACGCATACGCACTTTTTGGCCAACCAAGCAAGCTTGCAAAGGAAATCTGCACTACAATGAAGTCTCACTTCCCCCCGGTCAAAAGGGCCATCTGAAAAAAGTGTAAAATCCAGAAAGGCAGGACAGGCCATGGAGAACTGGGAGCCTTGTTATGCTGATGGGCGGGATGTACATTGCCAACAGACACTCGGGAGAAGTGTATGGTGTTTCCTGAAACACCTAGAAAACAAAGGAACAGAGCCTAGGGCACTTCCACTTATGGTCCTATAGCTTAGGGAAATTAAAATCAAAAAGACACAGCCACCCCAAAGTTTGGGACGGCTCTGTTTACAAGAACCTCGTTTACAGTACAAGTTCAACAACGCAGAAAGTGAAAAATGGATAAAGAAGTTGTGGTATTTACTTACAAAACAATATCACTCAGCAATGAAATCTATGTCATCAGGCCCTTAGCAGCATAATGAGTGGATTCAGGTATGATGATTCTAACTGAAATAAGTCACACAGAAAAAGAAACATCATAAGATATCAGTAATACACGGAATGTAAACTTGGCTACACAGGAACTGAATTCCAAAACAGAACAGGGTCTCAAATTTAGAAAACCAACTTATGCTTGCTTAAGGGGAAAGGTGAGTTGGGGTGCTGCATAAAACCAGAGATTGAAATGAGCACAGATAAAGTTCCTTAAGCCAAATATGGAATAGACAAGAGCTACTCCTTGCTCAACGAAATGGACTCAACACCGCATATTAAACGCCTAAGAATGTACCTGACTAGTAAGTATCTTAAAACCTATGGATTGCTATGTCTCCGGAAGAGAATCAAGCATGTGTACAGGGGCATAAACGCAGCAGTGATAGGATTGGAGAGGTTCGGTGAGCAAATGAAGACCCTTTGAAGTCATATTGCATGGTACCCATTACATGGGTCACAACTCTCCAGGTTTAAGGTATTCATCCTTCAGCTAAAACATGCATGTGGAACCCAGAGTATGATCAACCGTGTGAACGGGAGACGTGTTCAAATATGTCTCAGTTTTCCTCCCCTGGTACTCGGGTGCAACATTCCAGACGCTTTACTAACACTCTCCCCACTTGGAGAGTCAGCGCCTTTAACCTCCTGTTTGGCCCAGTTTGCAATTTCTGCGGAAGATGAACAGGAATAGGGAGAACCAATGAGAGACTAGCTGGAGGTGTCTGGACGGGCAAATTTAACTCTCATTTCCCACCAGGAAGAGGAAATAACCAAAGGCTCAGCGTGCCGTGCCGGAACCAGATTAGGGCCTGAAGCCATCCTGCGGTGTTGCGGCCAGCTCAAAAGAAAGCGAGTTGAAGAAAGGAGCTCAGGGGCACTGTAATTCACAAACCTGCAGAGTTATAAATGACAGTTATCGTCCAAAAATATACTGAAGTAAGGCTGCCAAGAGGACTTGAAAGCGGGGCAGAATTGCAGGAAACCGATTTCAGGAGGTAGACTGGAATTGCATTGAAAGCATAGGAAAAGAGGCAGAACGTCCACAATGATGCACTTGGCCAAAAAGGGCGTATGCATTTTTTCCTGAATATATTCAGGAAAAAACGCATACGCCCTTTTTGGCCAACCAAGCAAGCTTGCAAAGGAAATCTGCACTACAATGAAGTCTCACTTCCCAGCAGTCAAAAGGGCCATCTGAAAAAAGTGTAAAATCCAGAAAGGCAGGACAGGCCATGGAGAACTGGGAGCCTTGTTATGCTGATGGGCGGGATGTAAATTGCCAACAGACACTCAGGAGAAGTGTATGGTGTTTCCTGAAACATCTAAAAAACAAAGCAACAGAGCCTAGGGCACTTCCACTTATGGTCCTATAGCTTAGGGAAATTAAAATCAAAAAGACACAGCCACCCCAAAGTTTGGGACGCCTCTGTTTACAAGAACCTCGTTTACCGTACAAGTTCAGTATCACAGAAAGTGAAAAATGGATAAAGAACTTGTGGTACTTACGTACAATGCAGTATCACTCAGCAATGAAATCTATGTCATCAGGCCCATAGCAGCATAATGAGTGGATTCAGGTACGATGATTCTAACTGAAATAAGTCACACAGAAAAAGAAACATCATAAGATATCACTAATACACGGAATGTAAACTTGGCTACACAGGAACTGAACTCCAAAACAGAACAGGGTCTCAAATTTAGAAAACCAACTTATGTTTGCTTAAGAGAAAAGGTGAGTTGGGGTGCTGCATAAAACCAGAGATTGAAATGAGCACAGATAAAGTTCCTTAAGCCAAATATGGAATAGACAAGAGCTACTCCTTGCTCAATGAAATGGACTCAACACCCCATATTAAACGCCTAAGAATGTACCTGACTAGTAAGTATCTTAAAACCTATGGATTGCTATGTCTCCAAAAGAGAATCAAGCATGTGTACAGGGGCATAAACGCAGCAGTGATAGGATTGGAGAGGTTCGGTGAGCAAATGAAGACCCTTTGAAGTCATATTGCATGGTACCCATTCCACGGGTCTCAACTCTCCAGGTTTAAGGTATTCTTCCTTCAGCTAAAACATGCATGTGGAACCCAGAGTATGATCAACCGTGTGAACGGGAGACGTGTTCAAATATGTCTCAGTTTTCGTACCCTGGTACTCGGGTGCAACATTCCAGACGCTTTACTAACACTCTCCCAACTTGGAGAGTCAGTTCCTTTTAACCTCTTGTTTGGCCCAGTTTGCAATTTCTGTGGAAGATGAACAGGAATAGGGAGAACCAATGAGAGACTAGCTGAAGGTGTCTGGACGGGCAAATTTAACTCTCATTTCCCACCAGGAAGAGGAATTAACCAAAGGCTCAGCGTGCCGTGCCGGAACCAGATTAGGGCCTGAAGCCATCCTGCGGTGTTGAGACCAGGTCACAAGAAAGCGAGTTGAAGAAAGGAGCTCAGGGGCACTGTAATTCACAAAACTGCAGAGTTATAAATGACAGCTATCGTCCAAAAATATACTGAAGTAAGGCTGCCAAGAGGACTTGAAAGCGGTGCAGAATTGCAGGAAACCGATTTCAGGAGGTAGACTGGAATTGCATTGAAAGCATAGGAAAAGAGGCAGAACGTCCACAATGATGCACTTGGCCAAAAAGGGCGTATGCGTTTTTTCCTGAATATATTCAGGAAAAAACGCATACGCCCTTTTTGGCCAACCAAGCAAACTTGCAAAGGAAATCTGCACTACAATGAAGTCTCACTTCCCCCCGGTCAAAAGGGCCATCTGAAAAAAGTGTAAAATCCAGAAAGGCAGGACAGGCCATGGAGAACTGGGAGCCTTGTTATGCTGATGGGCGGGATGTAAATTGCCAACAGACACTCGGGAGAAGTGTATGGTGTTTCCTGAAACATCTAAAAAACAAAGGAACAGAGCCTAGGGCACTTCCACTTATGGTCCTATAGCTTAGGGAAATTAAAATCAAAAAGACACAGCCACCCCAAAGTTTGGGACGCCTCTGTTTACAAGAACCTCATTTACCGTACAAGTTCAGTATCACAGAAAGTGAAAAATGGATAAAGAACTTGTGGTACTTACGTACAATGCAGTATCACTCAGCAATGAAATCTATGTCATCAGGCCCGTAGCAGCATAATGAGTGGATTCAGGTACGATGATTCTAACTGAAATAAGTCACACAGAAAAAGAAACATCATAAGATATCACTAATACACGGAATGTAAACTTGGCTACACAGGAACTGAACTCCAAAACAGAACAGGGTCTCAAATTTAGAAAACCAACTTATGTTTGCTTAAGAGAAAAGGTGAGTTGGGGTGCTGCATAAAACCAGAGATTGAAATGAGCACAGATAAAGTTCCTTAAGCCAAATATGGAATAGACAAGAGCTACTCCTTGCTCAATGAAATGGACTCAACACCCCATATTAAACGCCTAAGAATGTACCTGACTAGTAAGTATCTTAAAACCTATGGATTGCTATGTCTCCAAAAGAGAATCAAGCATGTGTACAGGGGCATAAACGCAGCAGTGATAGGATTGGAGAGGTTCGGTGAGCAAATGAAGACCCTTTGAAGTCATATTGCATGGTACCCATTCCACGGGTCTCAACTCTCCAGGTTTAAGGTATTCTTCCTTCAGCTAAAACATGCATGTGGAACCCAGAGTATGATCAACCGTGTGAACGGGAGACGTGTTCAAATATGTCTCAGTTTTCGTACCCTGGTACTCGGGTGCAACATTCCAGACGCTTTACTAACACTCTCCCAACTTGGAGAGTCAGTTCCTTTTAACCTCTTGTTTGGCCCAGTTTGCAATTTCTGTGGAAGATGAACAGGAATAGGGAGAACCAATGAGAGACTAGCTGAAGGTGTCTGGACGGGCAAATTTAACTCTCATTTCCCACCAGGAAGAGGAAATAACCAAAGGCTCAGCATGCCGTGCCGGAACCAGATTAGGGCCTGAAGCCATCCTGCGGTGTTGCGGCCAGCTCACAAGAAAGCGAGTTGAAGAAAGGAGCTCAGGGGCACTGTAATTCACAAACCTGCAGAGTTATAAATGACAGGTATCGTCCAAAAATATACTGAAGTAAGGCTGCCAAGAGGACTTGAAAGCGGTGCAGAATTGCAGGAAACCGATTTCAGGAGGTAGACTGGAATTGCATTGAAAGCATAGGAAAAGAGGCAGAACGTCCACAATGATGCACTTGGCCAAAAAGGGCGTATGCGTTTTTTCCTGAATATATTCAGGAAAAAACGCATACGCACTTTTTGGCCAACCAAGCAAGCTTGCAAAGGAAATCTGCACTACAATGAAGTCTCACTTCCCCCCGGTCAAAAGGGCCATCTGAAAAAAGTGTAAAATCCAGAAAGGCAGGACAGGCCATGGAGAACTGGGAGCCTTGTTATGCTGATGGGCGGGATGTACATTGCCAACAGACACTCGGGAGAAGTGTATGGTGTTTCCTGAAACACCTAGAAAACAAATCAACAGAGCCAAGGGCACTTCCACTTATGGTCCTATAGCTTAGGGAAATTAAAATCAAAAAGACACAGCCACCCCAAAATTTGGGACGGCTCTTTTTACAGAAATCTCTTCTACGGCACAAGTTTAATATCCCAGAGAGCAAATAATGGATAAAGAAGTTGCGGTACTTATGTACAACAGAATACCACTCAGCAATGAAATCTATGTCACCAGGCCCATGCCAGCATAATGAGTGGATTGAGGCACGATGATTCTAAGTGAAATAAGTCACACAGAAGAAGAAACATCATAAGGTATCACTAATACACGGAATGTGAACTTGGCTACACATGAACTGAATTACAAAACAGAACAGGGTCTCAAGTTTAGAAAACCAACTTATGCCTGCTTAAGGGGGAAGGTGAGTTGGGGTGCTGCATGAAAGCAGAGTTTGAAATTAGCACAGATACCGTTCCATAAGCCAAATATGTAATAGACAAGACCTACCCCTTGCTCAACGAAATGGATTCAACAATGAGATATCACCTCACACCTGGTAGAATAGGCATCATAGAAAATCTACAAACAAAAAATGCTGGAAAGGGTGTGGCGAAAAGGAACCCTCTTCCACTATTGTTGGGAATATAAATTGATACAGTCATTATGGAGAACAATATGGAATTTCTTAAGAAACTAACAATAGAATTACCATATGATACAGCAATCCCAGTACTGGACATATACCCAGACAAAACCATAAATCAAAAAGAGTCATTCACCGCAATGTTCATTGCATCACTATTTACAATATCGAGGTAATGGAAGCAACCTAAATGCCCACAGACAGACGAATGCATAAAGCTGTGGTACATATATAAAATGGAATATTACTAAGCCATGAAAAGGAATGAAATTGGGTCATTTGTAGAGACGTCGATGGATCTAGAGACTGTCATACAGAGTGAAGTAAGTCAGAAAGAGAAAAACAAATCTTGTATATTCATGCATATATGTGGAACCTAGAAAAACTGTACAGATTAACCATTTTGCAAGGCATAAATAGAGCAACAGATGTAGACAACAAACGTATGGACAACAAGGGGGGAAAGCTGTTGGGGGGGTGGTGGTGGGAGGAGTTGAGAGACTGGGATTGGCATGTATACATTTATATGTATAAAATAGATAACCAATAAGAACCTGCTGTATAAAAATATAAAATAAAATTCAAAATTAAAAAGAAATAAAATTTAAAAAATAAAACAGAAAAAACAATTATTCCCTGCACATACATGTATTTATATGAATAAATTATTTCCATGCTTATATCTGTAAATACAAAAAAGAGGAATAAAATCTACCTTGAACCAAAAACGAAAAAGAGAAAAAAACACAGAACCCACCAGTTACACAGAGGAAAACCGTATCAGGGCACTTGCTCCAGTTGTAAACAATTCTGAAGTTGGTCAGTGGTGGGGAATCGTCTCCCATTCAGCCAGCAGCCCCCACGCAACAAGCGTCCTCATTGCAAAGCTGGGGCACCGTGCCGAGGCATCTGTGAGTAAACGTGAGCTGAGCCCCAGGCCAGTTGCTGCTGAACTATTCCCACCCGTCCCAGGTAAAACACCTGAATATATACAAGGACTTGAAAGCCTAGAGGAAGGGCCATAGAGCCACACGAGTGACAGCATGCCGGCCGACTTGGTGCCTGCAGGCCAGCCAGGATGGTCCTGGCCCTGGGTGCTCTTCTGGAAGATTTCCATTTCCCTGCCTGAGATACCCGTCCTGTCCCTGCCCCCACTGCTTTTTTCCTTCCTCACCTCTGCCCAGGGAGAAATTCCAGCAGCAGGTATGGGTGACACATCCTCTTCTTTAGCAGGTGGCAGCCTGGCAACTGCTGCAGAAAGTCCAGCAGAGCCCCACTCACACTGGGCCACCCACAAAGCCGTGGCCTCTCACTCCCTCCCACCAGCCCAGCCCCGAGACTGCTGACAGGGCAGAGAAAATGGCATCAGGCACGGCTGCAGGGGCTCTTGCTGCCTGGAGTGGTATTTATATTGATCTCAACCCAGGCACACCTGGGGAGGGCTGGCCGGCACGGTAAGGCTGCCCAGGTCAGCCAATCATCACCCCTCAGGGGCTCACAGTTGCAGAAAATGGAACTTGCTGAACCGGCCAGGTCCAAGGAACAGGTGTGGGCTCCTGAGAGTCAGGATAGACAAGGGGCTGCAGCTTTGGCTTGTTTTCTAATCATTTTATCTGGCCCATGAGTGGGAGACAACTTCAAGAAAACCCTCTCCTAATGAGAGGAACCCAGGAGTCAGGGAGAGGAGGGGTGGGTGGTGGTTGGAGACAGAGGCCTGGTGCCCCGGGTGCAGTGGAAGTCTCTGGAAGACCAGGTGGAGGGAGGCCTCACGGAGTGATGCCCAGGGTTACAGACCTGTCGCAGCTGCTGTTTGTTAGTTCAAGTCCTGCTCTGAGGTGCTCTGTGTCAGCTCTGAGCGACAGGTGAGCTGGGGGTGCTCTGCAATGAGGGCTATGTGCACGGTTCCTGTGTGCCCAGCCCTGCCACGGTACCTGCAAGGGTAGCTCTGTATCCTGGGAGGGGCCTGACCACGAGAGCTCCGTGGGCTGGGGTGGGGGTGGGGTACCTGCCCAGGTGAGCTCCATATTCTGGGATTGGTCTGACCACGAGAGTCCCATGGGCTGCTGGGGACCTGGTAAAGGATGTCAGGACAGTCAGTGAAGCCACCGAGGATATACCTCCAGTTGCTCCTAATTCCTACACCCTGCTGGTCATTCTACCAACCACCAGGACATGGTATTCTGTATTAGTCTTCAATGATGCCTTCTTTTGTATTCCATTAGTCCCAGAGTCACAAGAAATTTTGGCTTGTGAGTGGCAGGACTCAACATACAACTAAAACAATACTTCCGGGCCGTTCGGCCCCAAGGGTGCAAAAATTCCCACACCATCTTTGGGGAAAGCTTAGCTAAAGACCTAAAAGTTCTACCTCTGGAAAAGGAAACCCTCCTTCAATATGCAGGCGACATTCTGATCGCTAGCCCTACTAAGGAGGCCTCTGAACTACCAAGCCAATAAAGGATAGAAGCTGTCCAAGAAAAAGCTCAAATATCACAGACTGCAGTGACCTGCCTGGGCTTCATTCTCACAGAAGGTCGGAGAAGCCCATCCCAGGAAAGGGAAGAAACCATTTTCAGCCTTACCCCTTTCTAAAACTAGAAGACAGCTTAGGGGTTCCTGGGGAGGCCAGGGTTTGCTGCTTCTGGATCCCTAACTACAGTCTACTAGCTGGGCCTCTATATGAAACACTGAAAGGAAAAGATGATGATCCTTTTGAATAGAATCCAGAAGTGGCCTTTCAAGAATGGAAAGAGCAGTCAATTCAGACCCTTGCCCTGGAACTCCCTAATTTAGCTAAACCCTTTGACCTTTACATTCCCGGTGAAAGGTGAATCGCCATTGGAGAATTAGTGCAAAAACTGGGACCACTTGAAATGGAACAATGCAAGAATGCCATCCAGGTAGGATAAACTACGGTCACTAAGGGGCTTGGCCCACTGCCACATCTGGCCAAGATACTGGCGGTATCTAAAAACCTGGAAATCAGCAGCCCAAAAGGCCACCTCCCTCCTAAGGGAAAAGGACCCCACGTGGTGATCCTAACCACCAACCATGCCCTGAAGTTGCAGGGTTCGCTCCGTGGGCACACCGACCTCGAGTGAGGAGGCCCTCCAACTCCAACATCCAGAGAGATAACCGGGGGCAACAGGGCACCATGACGACTCGTGTGAACATCACTTGACCTGGAGTTTCTCTCATAAAACAACAAGAGTGTGTCCCAAAAGAGTAGACTACTGCTTGCAGGACTTACTGCACCCAGAGGGGAGCTAATAATCTTGGCGGGGGAACAGTATACCACACTGTCACCATAGAAAAGCCTACAGACACCGTGATGATGGTGGCCAATAAGACCGGCTGGACTCCTGTTTACTTCAAAAGGCTGTTGACTCAGTGGCCATCATGGTCCTTGATCACCACTGACCCTGGACTGTCTGGGAGTTGAGCGGGCAGGGCTCTGACACCTGGTGCTGTTTGTACGTTAATTCAGGGGCCTAATTGAAGAAAGTGCAGACTACTGGTCAGAGCATCTAGGCTGGCAGAAACGGTCAGCCTAAGGTGGCCAAACAAATGTGGGGCGGGGTGAAACCGGCCCCCACAGCGTCTCTGCACATCTCTTTCCTGGACCCTTAAAGGTCATTAGAATCTATAACACTTCCAATGCTGGTGCTCAGGTGGACGAGCAGGGAGGCAGGGGTCCTGGGGACAATCAACGTCACCGGGAGGCTGCTGGGGAGAAGCTCTGACCCTCGCCCCAGGGTATGAGGGCTCCCAACTCAGCACTCAGCAGTTACAGAAGAAGGGTCTGCACCCTCAGCACTCCAAGAATGAGGAACGGGACAAAAAGCAGAGGAGGGGTTTGTCCCCAGCAAAGCCCATTAAAAATCCCTGGGAGATAAAAATAGAATCTGGGCAATAAAGTCAAGTCTAACCTTTTTTATCCTTTGTGCTTTGTCTAATTTCACGTGCTCCTAGGGTCCCGCATGCAGAGGTTCCACACCCGGCACTTCAGACCAGATTTCCTAGTGCAGAATGGCTGGGTCGACACCTCAGCTCCTGGGGCCCAGTGCAGACTCCACGATATAGAGCCTGAGCTACAGCCAACCCGGCCCTCGAGAGCTCCGCCCCCTCCCTCCCTCCCACTGACTCTGACAGGATCTCTACACAGCAGCCCAGCCCACAGCCCACGGGGTAGTGCATGCTCTCACTTCTCCATTCTCTGATCAAAATATAAAGTTTCCTTTGCTTGTGAACCAAACTCAGTCTCGATCTGTTGGCCCCAATGACACTGGGCAGGGGGACACTTGTTGGGGTCCACTCTGGAGGATCAGTAACAGAAATTGAGACTATTGTAACCTCAATGAACAGATGTGTGAGCCAAACTGTAGTTAACATAGAACAGTGTATAAGGCTCGGGTAAAATAAGATGTTTTTAACACTTCCATTTGATATTTCCATCACTTTTTATAAGCAAGTTCAGTGAAAAGGTTTGTCTTATTTGTCAGGTCAATATTAGAGAAACGAAGTGATTTCTTTCCAAGGATGTACATCTAATAATCTTGGTTAAACCTTCAATCCTGTTTTAAATGCTTTTCCATTGAAAATGATACCTCTCTTTCAGCTCCCCCATTTCTGAGAAGTATAAAATCTTATAATTTATTATTACCAAAGGGGAAAGGTGGGAGGAGGGATAAATTAACAGTTTGGAATTAACACATACACACTGCTATGTATAAAATAGATCATCAACAAGGAACTACTGTATAGCACAGGGAACTACACTCAACATTTTGCAATAACCTATAAGGGGAAATAATCTGAAAAAGAATAGATATTTTTATTGACATCATCTATCAATGACAGTTAAAGTGTAGCCTAAGGGAAGCTGGTGGTGAGTGCTTCTGACCCTGAAGACTTCAATTATCTAAAGTTTGGACTCTGCCTACTTCCCAAGGCCCTTAATGAACATATGTGTAGCCGTAGCTTAAAAACTTCCCCAGTTTGGGTTTCGGGGAGACACTGATTTTGAAAAAGCCCTGGTGTTCTCCTTACATGAATGGGACTCTTCCTACTGCTAAAACATGTCTGTCACACCCAGAGGATGGTATACCGTCTGATCGGGAAGAGTTTGGAAAAGGCATCTCATCTCCTCATCTCCTGGTGCTCGGGTTCACCCCTCCAGCGTCTTTACTAACAGTCTCCCCACTTGGAGATGTCAGCACTGTCAACATCCTGTTGCGTACAGTTTGGAATTTGTCCAGAGGATGAAGCGGAAGGATGAGGAACAATGAGAGACAAGTCCTAGGTGTTCAGACAGGCACATGTCACTCTAATTTCCAATCAGGAAGACGAATTGACCAAAGGCTAGGGTTGCCCATGGAAACAGTATAGGGCTTGAGGAAATCCCGCTGCTTTGTGGCCAGTTCCCATAAACACAAGTTGAACAATGGAACTCAGGGGCAGTAAAATTCACAAAACTGCAGAGTTGAAAATATCCATCACTGAAAAATGTCTTGAGGAAAGTCAAAGAAAAGGACTTGTAAGCAAGGGAGAATGGCAGGAAAGGGATTTGAGGAGGTAGAAAGGACTCGCCATTAAGCACAAGAAAAGGAGCTGAACATTGCCAACATTGCAGTTGGCCAAAAAGGGTGTATGCGTTTTTTTCTGTATATATTCAAGAAAAGGGCATACACTTTTTTAGCCAACCAAACAGGTGGGCACTGGAAGTCAATACTACAAAAGATATCACTTCGCATCAGTCAGAAGAGCCATCCTCATAAAGCGTAAACAACAGAAATGCAGGACAGGGCAACGAGAAGAGGGAGCCCTGTGAGACTTATAGTGGAAATGTATATTGCCAACGGCCATTCTGGAGAAGTGTATTGTGTTTACTAAAGCATCTAAAAAATGAGCTACAGAGCATAGGGCACTTGCACTCATGGGCGTATATCTTGGGAAAAACAAAAATCGAGAGGACACAGGCACCCCAATGTTTACCCCCTCTCTGTTTAAAAGATCCTCGACTAGGATATAACTTAAATGTCTCTGGAGGGAAAAAATGGATAGAGATGTGGTACTTAGGTAGAGTGGAATATTATTCAGCCTGGAAATCAATGAAATATGGCCAGTTGTAACAACTCCCGAGGAGTTACGTATGATCATTCTAAGTGACAGAATTCAAAAAGAAAAAGACACATATCATAAGCTATCACTTAAAGGTGGAATCCAAAATGGCTACACATGAAATAAATTACAAAACAAAAACATAGTCAAATATGTAGAAAACACGCATAAGGCTGCTAAACGGGAAAGGTGGGGAGGGGTGAGGCATCATCCAGGAGGTTGAAATTAGCAAAGATACCATTCCAAATACCAAACTGATAATCAACAAGGCCTACACGGTAGCTAAAAGAACTGCACTCAGCACACTCAAGTCACCGGAAAAGAATATATACGACTGGTAAGAATCTGAAAAAGAATTTATTGATGTCTCTCTGTACGTGAATCAAGTGGATGTACAGCAGCAAGAAACAGCGCTTTGAAAATCAGCTGTAACCAATATAGTAATAAATTGAAAAAAATAAACGACAGAGAGACAGAGAAAACCTCTTACAACTTTTCCTCAGGGACGGTGATGCAACATGGATTGAACACATCTAGACCCACAGCAGGATGAGACATAAGGCTGGAAACTGTTTGCGCTAAGAGAAATGTGAGGTTGGGTGAGGAAATGCACACCCTTTAAAGTAATACTACCTGGTACCCATTCAATGGGTCCCAAATCTGCAGGTTCAAGGGATCTTCCTACAGCTAAAACATGCATGGAAAACCCAGAGGACTGTACACCATGTGATCGGGAGATGTGTCTAAAATGCACCTCATTTATCCTCTCCTGGTGCTCCTGTTCACCATTCCAGCCACGCTACTTAGAATCTCCCCACTTGGAGAATCAGCACATTTAAACTTCTGTTTCACACATTTTGCAAATTGTGAGGAGGATGAACGGGAAGAGGGGGAACCAATGAGAGAATAGTTGTAGGGGTTTGGACGGGCACATATCACTCTAATTTCCCATTAAGAATAAGAATTAAAGAAAGGCTCAGCCTGCCTCGCCGGAGCCAAAATAGGGCCTGAAGCAATCCTGCGGGTTTGAGGCCAGCTCACAAAAGAGCAACTTAAAAAATGGAGCTCAGGGTCACTGCAATTCACAAACCTGCAGAGTTATAAATGAAAACTAACGTCCAAAAATATGTTGAGGTAAGGCAAAGAAGAGGATCTGAATGCAAGACAGAATTGCAAGAAACAGATTTCAAGAGATAGATTGGACTCGTCTTTAACGCACATGAAAAGCGGCAGAATTTCGACAATGATGCAGTTGGCCCAAAAGGGCGTATGCGTTTTTTCCTGATTATATCCAGGAAAAAAACGCATACGCACTTTATGGGCAACGAAGCAAGCAAGCAATGCAAATGTGCACAACAAAGAAGTCTCATTTCCCACCAGTCAAAAGGGCCATCCTAAAAAATTGTAAAAACCAGAAATGCAGGACAGGCCATGGAGAACAGGGAGCCTTTATACGCTGATGGGCAGTGTGTGAACTGCCGAGAGCCACTCTGGAGAAGTGTATGGTGGTTCCTAAATCATCTAAAAAACAGAGCTACAGAGCATAGGACACTTCCAATCATGGGAGTATATCTAGGGAAGTCTAAAAATCAACAAGACACAAGCACACCACAGTTTAGGGCTACTCTGTTTACAAGAACCTCAACTTCAGTACACCTTAAATATCCCAGGAAAGAGAACAATGGATAAAGAAGATGTGGTACTTATGTACAATGGAATATCTCTTCACCATGAAATCAATGTAATAAGGCTAGTAGAAGGATAAAGAGTGGATTTAGGTCCGATAATACTACTTGAAATAAGTCAAACAGAAAAAGAAACATATCATAAGATATCACTTATAGAGGGAGGGTAAATATGGCTGCACAAGAAATGAATTACAGAACAGAACAGTGTCTCACATTTAGAAAACACACTTATGTCAGCTTAAGGGGAAAGGAGAGGTGGGGTGATGCATAAAACCAGAGTTTGAAATTAGCACAGATACCGTTCAATAAACCAAATAGGTATTAGACAAGATCTACACCTTGCTCAATGAACTGGCCTCAACACACCCTATACACCGCAGAGAAATATATCTGAGTAATAAGAATCTTAAAACCCATGTATTGATATATCTCCATAAGGGAATCAAGTGTGTGCAGAGCGGCACAAACACAGCAGTGAAAATGAGCTAAACCCCATTATAGAAATAAATTTTAAAAACAAAACGCTGAAACAATGAAAGAGAGAAAAATTCTTACAAAATTCGCTCAGGGGCTGTGATGCAACCTGGATTGACCACATATAAACCCACAGCTGGATAAGACATAAGGCTGGACACTTGGGGCTGAGAGGATTGGTGAGCTTTGGTGAGCAACTGCCGAAAGTTTAATGCAATACTTCATGCTACTCATTCCAAGGGTCCCAACACTCCAGGTTGAAGGGAATCTTCCTACAGCTAAACCATGCTTGGGAAACCCAGCGACTGGTATACCATATGATCGGGAAAGGTTTCTAAAACGCACCTCATTTTTCCTCTCCTGGGGCTCCGGATCGACATTCCAGCCACTTTACTAACAACATCCCCACATGGAGAGTCAATGCCTTTAAGTTCTGGTATTGCACAGTCTGCAGTTAGTGCGGAGGATGAATGGGAATAGGGGGAACCAGTGAGAAACTAGCTGTAGCGGTTTCAATGGGCACATGTCACTCTAATGTCACATCAGTAAGAAGAATTAACCAAAGGCACAGCAAGGTGCCCCAGAAGAAAAATAGGGCTTCAAGGTATCCTGTGGTTATGGGGCAAGACCACAAAAATAAGAGCTGAAAAATGGAGCTAAGGGCGACTGCAATTCAAAAACCTACAGAGTTATAAAGGCCAACTATTTTCAAAAAATATATTGAGGTAAGGCTATGAAGAGGCATTGAAAGCAAGGCAGAATTGCAGGAAACCGATTTCAGGAGGTAGACTGGAATTGCATTGAAAACATATGAAGAGAGTCAGAACCTCGACAATGATGCACTTGGCCAAAAAGGGCGTATGCGTTTTTTCCTGAATATATTCAGGAAAAAACGCATACGCACTTTTTGGCCAACCAAGTAAGCTTGCAAAGGAAATCTGCACTACAATGAAGTCTCACTTCCACTGGGTCAAAAGGGCCATCTGAAAAAAGTGTAAAATCCATAAAGGCACCAAAGGCCATGGAGAACTGGGAGCCTTCTTATGCTGATGGGCGGGATGTAAATTGCCAACAGCCACTCGGGAGAAGTGTATGGTGTTTCCTGAAACATCTAAAAAACAAAGCAACAGAGCCTAGGGCACTTCCACTTATGGTCCTATAGCTTAGGGAAATTAAAATCAAAAAGACACAGCCACCCCAAAGTTTGGGACGGCTCTGTTTACAAGAACCTCGTTTACGGTACAAGTTCAATATCGCAGAAAGTGAAAAATGGATAAAGAAGTTGTGGTACTTACGTACAATGCAATAACACTCAGCAATGAAATCTATGTCATCAGGCCCGTAGCACCATAATGAGTGGATTCAGGTATGATGATTCGAACTGAAATAAGTCACACAGAAAAGAAACATCATAAGGTATCACTAATACACAGAATGTGAACTTGGCTACACATGAACTGAATTACAAAACAGAACAGGGTCTCAAGTTTAGAAAACCAACTTATGCTTGCTTAAGGGGGAAGGTTAGTTGGGGTGCTGCATAAAACTAGAGTTTGAAATGAGCACAGATAAAGTTCCTTAAGCCAAATATGGAATAGACAAGAGCTACTGCTTGCTCAACGAAATGGACTCAACACCCCATATTAAACGCCTAAGAATATACCTGACTAGTAAGAATCTTAAAACGTATGGATGGCTATGTCTGAAAGAGAATCAAGCGTGTGTACAGGGGCATAAACACAGCTGTGACAGGATTGGAGAGGTTCAGTGAGCAAATGAAGACCCTTTGAAGTCATATTGCATGGTACCCATTCCACGGGTCTCAACTCTCCAGGTTTAAGTTATTCTTCCTTCAGCTAAAATCTGCATGTGGAACCCAGAGTATGATCAACCGTGTGATCGGGAGACGTGTTCAAATATGTCTCAGTTTTTGTCCCCTGGTACTCGGGTGCAACATTCCAGACGCTTTACTAACACTCTCCCGACTTGGAGAGTCAGTGCCTTTAAACTCCTGTTTGGCCCAGTTTGTAATTTCTGCGGAAGATGAATAGGAATAGGGAGAACCAATGAGAGACTAGCTGGAGGTGTCTGGACGGGCAAATTTAACTGTCATTTCCCACCAGGAAGAGGAATTAACCAAAGGCTCAGCGTGCCATGCCGGAACCAGATTAGGGCCTGAAGCAATCCTGCGGTGTTGCGGCCAGCTCACAAAAAAGCGAGTTGAAGAAAGGAGCTCAGGGGCACTGTAATTCACAAACCTGCAGAGTTATAAATGACAGCTATCGTCCAAAAATATACTGAAGTAAGGCTGCCAAGAGGACTTGAAAGGGGGCAGAATTGCAGGAAACCGATTTCAGGAGGTAGACAGGAATTGCATTGAAAGCATAGGAAAAGAGGCAGAACGTCCACAATGATGCAGTTGGCCAAAAAGGGCGTATGCATTTTTTCCTGAATATATTCAGGAAAAAACGCATACGCACTTTTTGGCCAACCAAGCAAGCTTGCAAAGGAAATCTGCACTACAATGAAGTCTCACTTCCCCCCCCCGTCAAAAGGGCCATCTGAAAAAAGTGTAAAATCCAGAAAGGCAGGACAGGCCATGGAGAACTGGGAGCCTTGTTATGCTGATGGGCGGGATGTACATTGCCAACAGCCACTCGGGAGAAGTGTATGGTGTTTCCTGAAACATCTAAAAAACAAAGCAACAGAGCCTAGGGCACTTCCACTTATGGTCCTATAGCTTAGGGAAATTAAAATCAAAAAGACACAGCCACCCCAAAGTTTGGAATGGCTCTGTTTACAAGAACCTCGTTTACAGTACAAGTTCAACATCGCAGAAAGTGAAAAATGGATAAAGAAGTTGTGGTATTTACTTACAAAGCAATATGACTCAGCAATGAAATCTATGTCATCAGGCCCTTAGCAGCACAATGAGTGGATTTAGGGATGATGATTCTAACGGAAATAAGTCACACAGAAAAAGAAACATCATAAGATATCAGTAATACATGGAATGTAAACTTGGCTACACAGGAACTGAATTACAGAACAGAACAGGGTCTCAAATTTAGAAACCCAACTTATGCTTGTTTAAGGGGAAAGGAGAGTTGGGGTGCTGCATAAAACCAGAGATTGAAATGAGCACAGATAAAGTTCCTTAAGCCAAATATGGAATAGACAAGAGCTACTCCTTGCTCAACGAAATGGACTCAACACCGCATATTAAACGACTAAGAATGTACCTGACTAGTAAGTATCTTAAAACCTATGGATTGCTATGTCTCCAAAAGAGAATGAAGCATGTGTACAGGGTCATAAAGGCAGCAATGATAGGATTGGAGAAGTTCGGTGAGCAAATGAAGACCCTTTGAAGTCATATTGCATGGTACCCAACCACGGGTTTCAACTACCCAGGTTTAAGGTATTCTTCCTTCAGCTAAAACATGCATGTGGAACCTAGAGTATAATCAACCATGTGATCGGGAGACGTGTTCAAATATGTCTCAGTTTTCGTACCCTGGTACTCGCGTGCAACATTCCAGACGCTTTACTAACACTCTCCCGACTTGGAGAGTCAGTCCCTTTAACCTCCTGTTTGGCCCAGTTTGCAATTTCTGCGGAAGATGAACAGGAATAGCGAGAACCAATGAGAGACTAGCTGGAGGTGTCTGGACGGGCAAATTTAACTCTCATTTCCCACCAGGAAGAGGAAATAAACAAAGGCTCAGCGTGCCATGCCGGAACCAGATTAGGGCCTGAAGCCATCCTGCGGTGTTGCGGCCAGGTCACAAGAAAGCGAGTTGAAGAAAGGAGCTCAGGGGCACTGTCATTCACAAACCTGCAGAGTTATAAATGACAGCTATCGTCCAAAAATATACTGAAGTAAGGCTGCCAAGAGGACTTGAAAGCGGGGCAGAATTGCAGGAAACTGATTTCAGGAGGTAGACTGGAATTGCATTGAAAGCATAGGAAAAGAGGCAGAACGTCCACAATGATGCACTTGGCCAAAAAGGGCGTATGCGTTTTTTCCTGAATATATTCAGGAAAAAACGCATACGCCCTTTTTGGCCAACCAAGCAAGCTTGCAAAGGAAATCTGCACTACAATGAAGTCTCACTTCCCCCCGGTCAAAAGGGCCATCTGAAAAAAGTGTAAAATCCAGAAAGGCAGGACAGGCCATGGAGAACTGGGAGCCTTTTTATGCTGATGGGCGGGATGTACATTGCCAACAGACACTCGGGAGAAGTGTATGGTGTTTCCTGAAACACCTAGAAAACAAAGCAACAGAGCCAAGGGCACTTCCACTTATGGTCCTATAGCTTAGGGAAATTAAAATCAAAAAGACACAGCCACCCCAAAATTTGGGACAGCTCTTTTTACAGAAATCTCTTCTACGGCACAAGTTAAATATCCCAGAGAGCAAATAATGGATAAAGAAGTTGCGGTACTTATGTACAACAGAATACCACTCAGCAATGAAATCTATGTCATCAGGCCCGTGCCAGCATAATGAGTGGATTGAGGCACGATGATTCTAAGTGAAATAAGTCACACAGAAAAAGAAACATCATAAGGTATCACTAATACACGGAATGTGAACTTGGCTACACATGAACTGAATTACAAAACAGAACAGGGTCTCAAGTTTAGAAAACCAACTTATGCCTGCTTAAGGGGAAGGTGAGTTGCGGTGCTGCATGAAAGCAGAGTTTGAAATTAGCACAGATACCGTTCCATAAGCCAAATATGTAATAGACAAGACCTACCCCTTGCTCAACGAAATGGATTCAACAATGAGGTATCACCTCACACCTGGTAGAATAGGCATCATAGAAAATCTACAAACAAAAAATGCTGGAAAGGGTGTGGCGAAAAGGAACCCTCTTCCACTATTGTTGGGAATATAAATTGATACAGTCATTATGGAGAACAATATGGAATTTCTTAAGAAACTAACAATAGAATTACCATATGATACAGCAATCCCAGTACTGGACATATACCCAGACAAAACCATAAATCAAAAAGAGTCATTCACCGCAATGTTCATTGCATCACTATTTACAATATCGAGGTAATGGAAGCAACCTAAATGCCCACAGACAGACGAATGCATAAAGCTGTGGTACATATATAAAATGGAATATTACTAAGCCATGAAAAGGAATGAAATTGGGTCATTTGTAGAGACGTCGATGGATCTAGAGACTGTCATACAGAGTGAAGTAAGTCAGAAAGAGAAAAACAAATCTTGTATATTCATGCATATATGTGGAACCTAGAAAAACTGTACAGATTAACCATTTTGCAAGGCATAAATAGAGCAACAGATGTAGACAACAAACGTATGGACAACAAGGGGGGAAAGCTGTTGGGGGGGGTGGTGATGGGAGGAGTTGAGAGACTGGGATTGGCATGTATACATTTATATGTATAAAATAGATAACCAATAAGAACCTGCTGTATAAAAATATAAAATAAAATTCAAAATTAAAAAGAAATAAAATTTAAAAAATAAAACAGAAAAAACAATTATTCCCTGCACATACATGTATTTATATGAATAAATTATTTCCATGCTTATATCTGTAAATACAAAAAAGAGGAATAAAATCTACCTTGAACCAAAAACGAAAAAGAGAAAAAAACACAGAACCCACCAGTTACACAGAGGAAAACCGTATCAGGGCACTTGCTCCAGTTGTAAACAATTCTGAAGTTGGTCAGTGGTGGGGAATCATCTCCCATTCAGCCAGCAGCCCCCACGCAACAAGCGTCCTCATTGCAAAGCTGGGGCACCGTGCCGAGGCATCTGTGAGTAAACGTGAGCTGAGCCCCAGGCCAGTTGCTGCTGAACTATTCCCACCCGTCCCAGGTAAAACACCTGAATATATACAAGGACTTGAAAGCCTAGAGGAAGGGCCATAGAGCCACACGAGTGACAGCATGCCGGCCGACTTGGTGCCTGCAGGCCAGCCAGGATGGTCCTGGCCCTGGGTGCTCTTCTGGAAGATTTCCATTTCCCTGCCTGAGATACCCGTCCTGTCCCTGCCCCCACTGCTTTTTTCCTTCCTCACCTCTGCCCAGGGAGAAATTCCAGCAGCAGGTATGGGTGACACATCCTCTTCTTTAGCAGGTGGCAGCCTGGCAACTGCTGCAGAAAGTCCAGCAGAGCCCCACTCACACTGGGCCACCCACAAAGCCGTGGCCTCTCACTCCCTCCCACCAGCCCAGCCCCGAGACTGCTGACAGGGCAGAGAAAATGGCATCAGGCACGGCTGCAGGGGCTCTTGCTGCCTGGAGTGGTATTTATATTGATCTCAACCCAGGCACACCTGGGGAGGGCTGGCCGGCACGGTAAGGCTGCCCAGGTCAGCCAATCATCACCCCTCAGGGGCTCACAGTTGCAGAAAATGGAACTTGCTGAACCGGCCAGGTCCAAGGAACAGGTGTGGGCTCCTGAGAGTCAGGATAGACAAGGGGCTGCAGCTTTGGCTTGTTTTCTAATCATTTTATCTGGCCCATGAGTGGGAGACAACTTCAAGAAAACCCTCTCCTAATGAGAGGAACCCAGGAGTCAGGGAGAGGAGGGGTGGGTGGTGGTTGGAGACAGAGGCCTGGTGCCCCGGGTGCAGTGGAAGTCTCTGGAAGACCAGGTGGAGGGAGGCCTCACGGAGTGATGCCCAGGGTTACAGACCTGTCACAGCTGCTGTTTGTTAGTTCAAGTCCTGCTCTGAGGTGCTCTGTGTCAGCTCTGAGCAACAGGTGAGCTGGGGGTGCTCTGCAATGAGGGCTATGTGCACGGTTCCTGTGTGCCCAGCCCTGCCACGGTACCTGCAAGGGTAGCTCTGTATCCTGGGAGGGGCCTGACCACGAGAGCTCCGTGGGCTGGGGTGGGGGTGGGGTACCTGCCCAGGTGAGCTCCATATTCTGGGATTGGTCTGACCACGAGAGTCCCATGGGCTGCTGGGGACCTGGTAAAGGATGTCAGGACAGTCAGTGAAGCCACCGAGGATATACCTCCAGTTGCTCCTAATTCCTACACCCTGCTGGTCATTCTACCAACCACCAGGACATGGTATTCTGTATTAGTCTTCAATGATGCCTTCTTTTGTATTCCATTAGTCCCAGAGTCACAAGAAATTTTGGCTTGTGAGTGGCAGGACTCAACATACAACTAAAACAATACTTCCGGGCCGTTCGGCCCCAAGGGTGCAAAAATTCCCACACCATCTTTGGGGAAAGCTTAGCTAAAGACCTAAAAGTTCTACCTCTGGAAAAGGAAACCCTCCTTCAATATGCAGGCGACATTCTGATCGCTAGCCCTACTAAGGAGGCCTCTGAACTACCAAGCCAATAAAGGATAGAAGCTGTCCAAGAAAAAGCTCAAATATCACAGACTGCAGTGACCTGCCTGGGCTTCATTCTCACAGAAGGTCGGAGAAGCCCATCCCAGGAAAGGGAAGAAACCATTTTCAGCCTTACCCCTTTCTAAAACTAGAAGACAGCTTAGGGGTTCCTGGGGAGGCCAGGGTTTGCTGCTTCTGGATCCCTAACTACAGTCTACTAGCTGGGCCTCTATATGAAACACTGAAAGGAAAAGATGATGATCCTTTTGAATAGAATCCAGAAGTGGCCTTTCAAGAATGGAAAGAGCAGTCAATTCAGACCCTTGCCCTGGAACTCCCTAATTTAGCTAAACCCTTTGACCTTTACATTCCCGGTGAAAGGTGAATCGCCATTGGAGAATTAGTGCAAAAACTGGGACCACTTGAAATGGAACAATGCAAGAATGCCATCCAGGTAGGATAAACTACGGTCACTAAGGGGCTTGGCCCACTGCCACATCTGGCCAAGATACTGGCGGTATCTAAAAACCTGGAAATCAGCAGCCCAAAAGGCCACCTCCCTCCTAAGGGAAAAGGACCCCATGTGGTGATCCTAACCACCAACCATGCCCTGAAGTTGCAGGGTTCGCTCCGTGGGCACACCGACCTCGAGTGAGGAGGCCCTCCAACTCCAACATCCAGAGAGATAACCGGGGGCAACAGGGCACCATGACGACTCGTGTGAACATCACTTGACCTGGAGTTTCTCTCATAAAACAACAAGAGTGTGTCCCAAAAGAGTAGACTACTGCTTGCAGGACTTACTGCACCCAGAGGGGAGCTAATAATCTTGGCGGGGGAACAGTATACCACACTGTCACCATAGAAAAGCCTACAGACACCGTGATGATGGTGGCCAATAAGACCGGCTGGACTCCTGTTTACTTCAAAAGGCTGTTGACTCAGTGGCCATCATGGTACTTGATCAACACTGACCCTGGACTGTCTGGGAGTTGAGCGGGCAGGGCTCTGACACCTGGTGCTGTTTGTACGTTAATTCAGGGGCCTAATTGAAGAAAGCGCAGACTACTGGTCAGAGCATCTAGGCTGGCAGAAACGGTCAGCCTAAGGTGGCCAAACAAATGTGGGGCGGGGTGAAACCGGCCCCCACAGCGTCTCTGCACATCTCTTTCCTGGACCCTTAAAGGTCATTAGAATCTATAACACTTCCAATGCTGGTGCTCAGGTGGACGAGCAGGGAGGCAGGGGTCCTGGGGACAATCAACGTCACCGGGAGGCTGCTGGGGAGAAGCTCTGACCCTCGCCCCAGGGTATGAGGGCTCCCAACTCAGCACTCAGCAGTTACAGAAGAAGGGTCTGCACCCTCAGCACTCCAAGAATGAGGAACGGGACAAAAAGCAGAGGAGGGGCTTGTCCCCAGCAAAGCCCATTAAAAATCCCTGGGAGATAAAAATAGAATCTGGGCAATAAAGTCAAGTCTAACCTTTTTTATCCTTTGTGCTTTGTCTAATTTCACGTGCTCCTAGGGTCCCGCATGCAGAGGTTCCACACCCGGCACTTCAGACCAGATTTCCTAGTGCAGAATGGCTGGGTCGACACCTCAGCTCCTGGGGCCCAGTGCAGACTCCACGATATAGAGCCTGAGCTACAGCCAACCCGGCCCTCGAGAGCTCCGCCCCCTCCCTCCCTCCCACTGACTCTGACAGGATCTCTACACAGCAGCCCAGCCCACAGCCCACGGGGTAGTGCATGCTCTCACCTCTCCATTCTCTGATCAAAATATAAAGTTTCCTTTGCTTGTGAACCAAACTCAGTCTCGATCTGTTGGCCCCAATGACACTGGGCAGGGGGACACTTGTTGGGGTCCACTCTGGAGGATCAGTAACAGAAATTGAGACTATTGTAACCTCAATGAACAGATGTGTGAGCCAAACTGTAGTTAACATAGAACAGTGTATAAGGCTCGGGTAAAATAAGATGTTTTTAACACTTCCATTTGATATTTCCATCACTTTTTATAAGCAAGTTCAGTGAAAAGGTTTGTCTTATTTGTCAGGTCAATATTAGAGAAACGAAGTGATTTCTTTCCAAGGATGTACATCTAATAATCTTGGTTAAACCTTCAATCCTGTTTTAAATGCTTTTCCATTGAAAATGATACCTCTCTTTCAGCTCCCCCATTTCTGAGAAGTATAAAATCTTATAATTTATTATTACCAAAGGGGAAAGGTGGGAGGAGGGATAAATTAACAGTTTGGAATTAACACATACACACTGCTATGTATAAAATAGATCATCAACAAGGAACTACTGTATAGCACAGGGAACTACACTCAACATTTTGCAATAACCTATAAGGGGAAATAATCTGAAAAAGAATAGATATTTTTATTGACATCATCTATCAATGACAGTTAAAGTGTAGCCTAAGGGAAGCTGGTGGTGAGTGCTTCTGACCCTGAAGACTTCAATTATCTAAAGTTTGGACTCTGCCTACTTCCCAAGGCCCTTAATGAACATATGTGTAGCCGTAGCTTAAAAACTTCCCCAGTTTGGGTTTCGGGGAGACACTGATTTTGAAAAAGCCCTGGTGTTCTCCTTACATGAATGGGACTCTTCCTACTGCTAAAACATGTCTGTCACACCCAGAGGATGGTATACCGTCTGATCGGGAAGAGTTTGGAAAAGGCATCTCATCTCCTCATCTCCTGGTGCTCGGGTTCACCCCTCCAGCGTCTTTACTAACAGTCTCCCCACTTGGAGATGTCAGCACTGTCAACATCCTGTTGCGTACAGTTTGGAATTTGTCCAGAGGATGAAGTGGAAGGATGAGGAACAATGAGAGACAAGTCCTAGGTGTTCAGACAGGCACATGTCACTCTAATTTCCAATCAGGAAGACGAATTGACCAAAGGCTAGGGTTGCCCATGGAAACAGTATAGGGCTTGAGGAAATCCCGCTGCTTTGTGGCCAGTTCCCATAAACACAAGTTGAACAATGGAACTCAGGGGCAGTAAAATTCACAAAACTGCAGAGTTGAAAATATCCATCACTGAAAAATGTCTTGAGGAAAGTCAAAGAAAAGGACTTGTAAGCAAGGGAGAATGGCAGGAAAGGGATTTGAGGAGGTAGAAAGGACTCGCCATTAAGCACAAGAAAAGGAGCTGAACATTGCCAACATTGCAGTTGGCCAAAAAGGGTGTATGCGTTTTTTTCTGTATATATTCAAGAAAAGGGCATACACTTTTTTAGCCAACCAAACAGGTGGGCACTGGAAGTCAATACTACAAAAGATATCACTTCGCATCAGTCAGAAGAGCCATCCTCATAAAGCGTAAACAACAGAAATGCAGGACAGGGCAACGAGAAGAGGGAGCCCTGTGAGACTTATAGTGGAAATGTATATTGCCAACGGCCATTCTGGAGAAGTGTATTGTGTTTACTAAAGCATCTAAAAAATGAGCTACAGAGCATAGGGCACTTGCACTCATGGGCGTATATCTTGGGAAAAACAAAAATCGAGAGGACACAGGCACCCCAATGTTTACCCCCTCTCTGTTTAAAAGATCCTCGACTAGGATATAACTTAAATGTCTCTGGAGGGAAAAAATGGATAGAGATGTGGTACTTAGGTAGAGTGGAATATTATTCAGCCTGGAAATCAATGAAATATGGCCAGTTGTAACAACTCCCGAGGAGTTACGTATGATCATTCTAAGTGACAGAATTCAAAAAGAAAAAGACACATATCATAAGCTATCACTTAAAGGTGGAATCCAAAATGGCTACACATGAAATAAATTACAAAACAAAAACATAGTCAAATATGTAGAAAACACGCATAAGGCTGCTAAACGGGAAAGGTGGGGAGGGGTGAGGCATCATCCAGGAGGTTGAAATTAGCAAAGATACCATTCCAAATACCAAACTGATAATCAACAAGGCCTACACGGTAGCTAAAAGAACTGCACTCAGCACACTCAAGTCACCGGAAAAGAATATATACGACTGGTAAGAATCTGAAAAAGAATTTATTGATGTCTCTCTGTACGTGAATCAAGTGGATGTACAGCAGCAAGAAACAGAGCTTTGAAAATCAGCTGTAACCAATATAGTAATAAATTGAAAAAAATAAACGACAGAGAGACAGAGAAAACCTCTTACAACTTTTCCTCAGGGACGGTGATGCAACATGGATTGAACACATCTAGACCCACAGCAGGATGAGACATAAGGCTGGAAACTGTTTGCGCTAAGAGAAATGTGAGGTTGGGTGAGGAAATGCACACCCTTTAAAGTAATACTACCTGGTACCCATTCAATGGGTCCCAAATCTGCAGGTTCAAGGGATCTTCCTACAGCTAAAACATGCATGGAAAACCCAGAGGACTGTACACCATGTGATTGGGAGATGTGTCTAAAATGCACCTCATTTATCCTCTCCTGGTGCTCCTGTTCACCATTCCAGCCACGCTACTTAGAATCTCCCCACTTGGAGAATCAGCACATTTAAACTTCTGTTTCACACATTTTGCAAATTGTGAGGAGGATGAACGGGAAGAGGGGGAACCAATGAGAGAATAGTTGTAGGGGTTTGGACGGGCACATATCACTCTAATTTCCCATTAAGAATAAGAATTAAAGAAAGGCTCAGCCTGCCTCGCCGGAGCCAAAATAGGGCCTGAAGCAATCCTGCGGGTTTGAGGCCAGCTCACAAAAGAGCAACTTAAAAAATGGAGCTCAGGGTCACTGCAATTCACAAACCTGCAGAGTTATAAATGAAAACTAACGTCCAAAAATATGTTGAGGTAAGGCAAAGAAGAGGATCTGAATGCAAGACAGAATTGCAAGAAACAGATTTCAAGAGATAGATTGGACTCGTCTTTAACGCACATGAAAAGCGGCAGAATTTCGACAATGATGCAGTTGGCCCAAAAGGGCGTATGCGTTTTTTCCTGATTATATCCAGGAAAAAAACGCATACGCACTTTATGGGCAACGAAGCAAGCAAGCAATGCAAATGTGCACAACAAAGAAGTCTCATTTCCCACCAGTCAAAAGGGCCATCCTAAAAAATTGTAAAAACCAGAAATGCAGGACAGGCCATGGAGAACAGGGAGCCTTTATACGCTGATGGGCAGTGTGTGAACTGCCGAGAGCCACTCTGGAGAAGTGTATGGTGGTTCCTAAATCATCTAAAAAACAGAGCTACAGAGCATAGGACACTTCCAATCATGGGAGTATATCTAGGGAAGTCTAAAAATCAACAAGACACAAGCACACCACAGTTTAGGGCTACTCTGTTTACAAGAACCTCAACTTCAGTACACCTTAAATATCCCAGGAAAGAGAACAATGGATAAAGAAGATGTGGTACTTATGTACAATGGAATATCTCTTCACCATGAAATCAATGTAATAAGGCTAGTAGAAGGATAAAGAGTGGATTTAGGTCCGATAATACTACTTGAAATAAGTCAAACAGAAAAAGAAACATATCATAAGATATCACTTATAGAGGGAGGGTAAATATGGCTGCACAAGAAATGAATTACAGAACAGAACAGTGTCTCACATTTAGAAAACACACTTATGTCAGCTTAAGGGGAAAGGAGAGGTGGGGTGATGCATAAAACCAGAGTTTGAAATTAGCACAGATACCGTTCAATAAACCAAATAGGTATTAGACAAGATCTACACCTTGCTCAATGAACTGGCCTCAACACACCCTATACACCGCAGAGAAATATATCTGAGTAATAAGAATCTTAAAACCCATGTATTGATATATCTCCATAAGGGAATCAAGTGTGTGCAGAGCGGCACAAACACAGCAGTGAAAATGAGCTAAACCCCATTATAGAAATAAATTTTAAAAACAAAACGCTGAAACAATGAAAGAGAGAAAAATTCTTACAAAATTCGCTCAGGGGCTGTGATGCAACCTGGATTGACCACATATAAACCCACAGCTGGATAAGACATAAGGCTGGACACTTGGGGCTGAGAGGATTGGTGAGCTTTGGTGAGCAACTGCCGAAAGTTTAATGCAATACTTCATGCTACTCATTCCAAGGGTCCCAACACTCCAGGTTGAAGGGAATCTTCCTACAGCTAAACCATGCTTGGGAAACCCAGCGACTGGTATACCATATGATCGGGAAAGGTTTCTAAAACGCACCTCATTTTTCCTCTCCTGGGGCTCCGGATCGACATTCCAGCCACTTTACTAACAACATCCCCACATGGAGAGTCAATGCCTTTAAGTTCTGGTATTGCACAGTCTGCAGTTAGTGCGGAGGATGAATGGGAATAGGGGGAACCAGTGAGAAACTAGCTGTAGCGGTTTCAATGGGCACATGTCACTCTAATGTCACATCAGTAAGAAGAATTAACCAAAGGCACAGCAAGGTGCCCCAGAAGAAAAATAGGGCTTCAAGGTATCCTGTGGTTATGGGGCAAGACCACAAAAATAAGAGCTGAAAAATGGAGCTAAGGGCCACTGCAATTCAAAAACCTGCAGAGTTATAAAGGCCAACTATTTTCAAAAAATATATTGAGGTAAGGCTATGAAGAGGCATTGAAAGCAAGGCAGAATTGCAGGAAACCGATTTCAGTAGGTAGACTGGAATTGCATTGAAAACATATGAAGAGAGTCAGAACCTCGACAATGATGCACTTGGCCAAAAAGGGCGTATGCGTTTTTTCCTGAATATATTCAGGAAAAAACGCATACGCCCTTTTTGGCCAACCAAGTAAGCTGGCAAAGGAAATCTGCACTACAATGAAGTCTCACTTCCACCGGGTCAAAAGGGCCATCTGAAAAAAGTGTAAAATCCATAAAGGCACCAAAGGCCATGGAGAACTGGGAGCCTTCTTATGCTGATGGGTGGGATGTAAATTGCCAACAGCCACTCGGGAGAAGTGTATGGTGTTTCCTGAAACATCTAAAAAACAAAGCAACAGAGCCTAGGGCACTTCCACTTATGGTCCTATAGCTTAGGGAAATTAAAATCAAAAAGACACAGCCACCCCAAAGTTTGGGACGGCTCTGTTTACAAGAACCTCGTTTACGGTACAAGTTCAATATCGCAGAAAGTGAAAAATGGATAAAGAAGTTGTGGTACTTACGTACAATGCAATAACACTCAGCAATGAAATCTATGTCATCAGGCCCGTAGCACCATAATGAGTGGATTCAGGTATGATGATTCGAACTGAAATAAGTCACACAGAAAAGAAACATCATAAGGTATCACTAATACACAGAATGTGAACTTGGCTACACATGAACTGAATTACAAAACAGAACAGGGTCTCAAGTTTAGAAAACCAACTTATGCTTGCTTAAGGGGGAAGGTGAGTTGGGGTGCTGCATAAAACTAGAGTTTGAAATGAGCACAGATAAAGTTCCTTAAGCCAAATATGGAATAGACAAGAGCTACTGCTTGCTCAACGAAATGGACTCAACACCCCATATTAAACGCCTAAGAATATACCTGACTAGTAAGAATCTTAAAACGTATGGATGGCTATGTCTGAAAGAGAATCAAGCGTGTGTACAGGGGCATAAACACAGCTGTGACAGGATTGGAGAGGTTCAGTGAGCAAATGAAGACCCTTTGAAGTCATATTGCATGGTACCCATTCCACGGGTCTCAACTCTCCAGGTTTAAGGTATTCTTCCTTCAGCTAAAACATGCATGTGGAACCCAGAGTATGATCAACCGTGTGAACGGGAGACGTGTTCAAATGTCTCAGTTTTCCTCCCCTGGTACTCGGGTGCAACATTCCAGACGCTTTACTAACACTCTCCCCACTTGGAGAGTCAGCGCCTTTAACCTCCTGTTTGGCCCAGTTTGCAATTTCTGCGGAAGATGAACAGGAATAGCGAGAACCAATGAGAGACTAGCTGGAGGTGTCTGGACGGGCAAATTTAACTGTCATTTCCCACCAGGAAGAGGAAATAACCAAAGGCTCAGCGTGCCGTGCCGGAACCAGATTAGGGCCTGAAGCCATCCTGCGGTGCTGCGGCCAGCTCACAAGAAAGCGAGTTGAAGAAAGGAGCTCAGGGGCACTGTAATTCACAAACCTGCAGAGTTATAAATGACAGCTATCGTCCAAAAATATACTGAAGTAAGGCTGCCAAGAGGACTTGAAAGCGGGGCAGAATTGCAGGAAACCGATTTCAGGAGGTAGACTGGAATTGCATTTCAAACATAGGAAAAGAGGCAGAACGTCCACAATGATGCACTTGGCCAAAAAGGGCGTATGCGTTTTTTCCTGAATATATTCAGGAAAAAACGCACACGCCCTTTTTGGCCAACCAAGCAAACTTGCAAAGGAAATCTGCACTACAATGAAGTCTCACTTCCCCCCGGTCAAAAGGGCCATCTGAAAAAAGTGTAAAATCCAGAAAGGCAGGACAGGCCATGGAGAACTGGGAGCCTTGTTATGCTGATGGGCGGGATGTAAATTGCCAACAGACACTCGGGAGAAGTGTATGGTGTTTCCTGAAACATCTAAAAAACAAAGCAACAGAGCCTAGGGCACTTCCACTTATGGTCCTATAGCTTAGGGAAATTAAAATCAAAAAGACACAGCCACCCCAAAGTTTGGGACACCTCTGTTTACAAGAACCTCGTTTACCGTACAAGTTCAGTATCACAGAAAGTGAAAAATGGATAAAGAACTTGTGGTACTTACGTACAATGCAGTATCACTCAGCAATGAAATCTATGTCATCAGGCCCGTAGCAGCATAATGAGTGGATTCAGGTACGATGATTCTGACTGAAATAAGTCACACAGAGAAAGAAACATCATAAGGTATCAGTAATACACGGAAAGTAAACTTGGCTACACAGGAACTGAATTACAGAACAGAACAGGGTCTCAAATTTAGAAAACCAACTTATGCTTGCTTAAGGGTAAAGGTGAGTTGGGGTGCTGCATAAAACCAGAGATTGAAATGAGCACAGATAAAGTTCCTTAAGCCAAATATGGAATAGACAAGAGCTACTCCTTGCTCAACGATATGGCCTCAACACCCCATATTAAACGCCTAAGAATGTACCTGACTAGTAAGTATCTTAAAACCTATGGATTGCTATGTCTCCAAAAGAGAACCAAGCGTGTGTACAGGGGCATAAACGCAGCAGTGATAGGATTGGAGAGGTTCGGTGAGCAAATGAAGACCCTTTGAAGTCATATTGCATAGTACCCATTACACGGGTCTCAACTCTCCAGGTTTAAGTTATTCTTCCTTCAGCTAAAACATGCATGTGGAACCCAGAGTATGATCAACCGTGTGAACGGGAGACGTGTTCAAGTATGTCTCAGTTTTCCTCCCCTGGTACTCGGGTGCAACATTCCAGACGCTTTACTAACACTCTCCCCACTTGGAGAGTCAGCGCCTTTAACCTCCTGTTTGGCCCAGTTTGCAATTTCTGCGGAAGATGAACAGGAATAGCGAGAACCAATGAGAGACTAGCTGGAGGTGTCTGGACGGGCAAATTTAACTCTCATTTCCCACCAGGAAGAGGAAATAACCAAAGGCTCAGCGTGCCGTGCCGGAACCAGATTAGGGCCTGAAGCCATGCTGCGGTGTTGTGGCCAGGTCACAAGAATGCGAGTTGAAGAAAGGAGCTCAGGGGCACTGTAATTCACAAACCTGCAGAGTTATAAATGACAGCTATCGTCCAAAAATATACTGAAGTAAGGCTGCCAAGAGGACTTGAAAGCGGGGCAGAATTGCAGGAAACCGATTTCAGGAGGTAGACTGGAATTGCATTGAAAGCATAGGAAAAGAGGCAGAACGTCCACAATGATGCACTTGGCCAAAAAGGGCGTATGCGTTTTTTCCTGAATATATTCAGGAAAAAACGCATACGCCCTTTTTGGCCAACCAAGCAAGCTTGCAAAGGAAATCTGCACTACAATGAAGTCTCACTTCCCCCCGGTCAAAAGGGCCATCTGAAGAAAGTGTAAAATCCAGAAAGGCAGGACAGGCCATGGAGAACTGGAAGCCTTGTTATACTGATGGGCGGGATGTAAATTGCCAACAGAAACTTGGGAGAAGTGTATGGTGTTTCCTGAAACATCTAAAAAACCAAGCAACAGAGCCTAGGGCACTTCCACTTATGGTCCTATAGCTTAGGGAAATTAAAATCAAAAAGACACAGCCACCGCAAATATTGGGACGCCTCTGTTTACAAGAACCTCGTTTACCGTACAAGTTCAGTATCACAGAAAGTGAAAAATGGATAAAGAACTTGTGGTACTTATGTACAATGCAGTATCACTCAGCAATGAAATCTATGTCATCAGGCCCGTAGCAGCATAATGAGTGGATTCAGGTACGATGATTCTAACTGAAATAAGTCACACAGAAAAAGAAACATCATAAGATATCAGTAATACACAGAATGTAAACTTGGCTACACAGGAACTGAATTCCAAAACAGAAGAGGGTCTCAAATTTAGAAAACCAACTTATGCTTGCTTAAGGGGAAAGGTGAGTTGGGGTGCTGCATAAAACCAGAGATTGAAATGAGCACAGATAAAGTTCCTTAAGCCAAATATGGAATAGACAAGAGCTACTCCTTGCTCAACGAAATGGACTCAACACCCCATATTAAACGCCTAAGAATGTACCTGACTAGTAAGTATGTTAAAACCTATGGATTGCTATGTCTCCAAAAGAGAATCAAGCGTGTGTACAGGGGCATAAACGCAGCAGTGATAGGATTGGAGAGGTTCGGTGAGCAAATGAAGACCCTTTGAAGTCATATTGCATGGTACCCATTCCACGGGTCTCAACTCTCCAGGTTTAAGTTATTCTTCCTTCAGCTAAAACATGCATGTGGAACCCAGAGTATGATCAACCGTGTGAACGGGAGATGTGTTCAAATATGTCTCAGTTTTCCTCCCCTGGTACTCGGGTGCAACATTCCAGACGCTTTACTAACACTCTCCCCACTTGGAGAGTCAGCGCCTTTAACCTCCTGTTTGGCCCAGTTTGCAATTTCTGCGGAAGATGAACAGGAATAGCGAGAACCAATGAGAGACTAGCTGGAGGTGTCTGGACGGGCAAATTTAACTCTCATTTCCCACCAGGAAGAGGAAATAACCAAAGGCTCAGCGTGAAGTGCCGGAACCAGATTAGGGCCTGAAGACATGCTGCGGTGTTACGGCCAGATCACAAGAATGCGAGTTGAAGAAAGGAGCTCAGGGGCACTGTAATTCAAAAACCTGCAGAGTTATAAATGACAGCTATCGTCCAAAAATATACTGAAGTAAGGCTGCCAAGAGGACTTGAAAGCGGGGCAGAATTGCAGGAAACCGATTTCAGGAGGTAGACTGGAATTGCATTTCAAACATAGGAAAAGAGGCAGAACGTCCACAATGATGCACTTGGCCAAAAAGGGCGTATGCGTTTTTTCCTGAATATATTCAGGAAAAAACGCACACGCCCTTTTTGGCCAACCAAGCAAACTTGCAAAGGAAATCTGCACTAAAATGAAGTCTCACTTCCCCCCGGTCAAAAGGGCCATCTGAAAAAAGTGTAAAATCCAGAAAGGCAGGACAGGCCATGGAGAACTGGGAGCCTTGTTATGCTGATGGGCGGGATGTAAATTGCCAACAGACACTCGGGAGAAGTGTATGGTGTTTCCTGAAACATCTAAAAAACAAAGCAACAGAGCCTAGGGCACTTCCACTTATGGTCCTATAGCTTAGGGAAATTAAAATCAAAAAGACACAGCCACCCCAAAGTTTGGGACGCCTCTGTTTACAAGAACCTCGTTTACCGTACAAGTTCAGTATCACAGAAAGTGAAAAATGGATAAAGAACTTGTGGTACTTACGTACAATGCAGTATCACTCAGCAATGAAATCTATGTCATCAGGCCCGTAGCAGCATAATGAGTGGATTCAGGTACGATGATTCTGACTGAAATAAGTCACACAGAGAAAGAAACATCATAAGGTATCAGTAATACACGGAAAGTAAACTTGGCTACACAGGAACTGAATTACAGAACAGAACAGGGTCTCAAATTTAGAAAACCAACTTATGCTTGCTTAAGGGGAAAGGTGAGTTGGGGTGCTGCATAAAACCAGAGATTGAAATGAGCACAGATAAAGTTCCTTAAGCCAAATATGGAATAGACAAGAGCTACTCCTTGCTCAACGATATGGCCTCTACACCCCATATTAAACGCCTAACAATGTACCTGACTAGTAAGTATCTTAAAACCTATGGATTGCTATGTCTCCAAAAGAGAACCAAGCGTGTGTACAGGGGCATAAACGCAGCAGTGATAGGATAGGAGAGGTTCGGTGAGCAAATGAAGACCCTTTGAAGTCATATTGCATAGTACCCATTCCACGGGTCTCAACTCTCCAGGTTTAAGTTATTCTTCCTTCAGCTAAAACATGCATGTGGAACCCAGAGTATGATCAACCGTGTGAACGGGAGACGTGTTCAAGTATGTCTCAGTTTTCCTCCCCTGGTACTCGGGTGCAACATTCCAGACGCTTTACTAACACTCTCCCCACTTGGAGAGTCAGCGCCTTTAACCTCCTGTTTGGCCCAGTTTGCAATTTCTGCGGAAGATGAACAGGAATAGCGAGAACCAATGAGAGACTAGCTGGAGGTGTCTGGACGGGCAAATTTAACTCTCATTTCCCACCAGGAAGAGGAAATAACCAAAGGCTCAGCGTGCCGTGCCGGAACCAGATTAGGGCCTGAAGCCATGCTGCGGTGTTGCGGCCAGGTCACAAGAATGCGAGTTGAAGAAAGGAGCTCAGGGGCACTGTAATTCACAAACTTGCAGAGTTATAAATGACAGCTATCGTCCAAAAATATACTGAAGTAAGGCTGCCAAGAGGACTTGAAAGCGGGGCAGAATTGCAGGAAACCGATTTCAGGAGGTAGACTGGAATTGCATTGAAAGCATAGGAAAAGAGGCAGAACGTCCACAATGATGCACTTGGCCAAAAAGGGCGTATGCGTTTTTTCCTGAATATATTCAGGAAAAAACGCATACGCCCTTTTTGGCCAACCAAGCAAGCTTGCAAAGGAAATCTGCACTACAATGAAGTCTCACTTCCCCCCGGTCAAAAGGGCCATCTGAAGAAAGTGTAAAATCCAGAAAGGCAGGACAGGCCATGGAGAACTGGAAGCCTTGTTATACTGATGGGCGGGATGTAAATTGCCAACAGAAACTTGGGAGAAGTGTATGGTGTTTCCTGAAACATCTAAAAAACAAAGCAACAGAGCCTAGGGCACTTCCACTTATGGTCCTATAGCTTAGGGAAATTAAAATCAAAAAGACACAGCCACCGCAAATATTGGGACGCCTCTGTTTACAAGAACCTCGTTTACCGTACAAGTTCAGTATCACAGAAAGTGAAAAATGGATAAAGAACTTGTGGTACTTATGTACAATGCAGTATCACTCAGCAATGAAATCTATGTCATCAGGCCCGTAGCAGCATAATGAGTGGATTCAGGTACGATGATTCTAACTGAAATAAGTCACACAGAAAAAGAAACATCATAAGATATCAGTAATACACAGAATGTAAACCTGGCTACACAGGAACTGAATTCCAAAACAGAAGAGGGTCTCAAATTTAGAAAACCAACTTATGCTTGCTTAAGGGGAAAGGTGAGTTGGGGTGCTGCATAAAACCAGAGATTGAAATGAGCACAGATAAAGTTCCTTAAGCCAAATATGGAATAGACAAGAGCTACTCCTTGCTCAACGAAATGGACTCAACACCCAATATTAAACGCCTAAGAATGTACCTGACTAGTAAGTATCTTAAAACCTATGGATTGCTATGTCTCCAAAAGAGAATCAAGCGTGTGTACAGGGGCATAAACGCAGCAGTGATAGGATTGGAGAGGTTCGGTGAGCAAATGAAGACCCTTTGAAGTCATATTGCATGGTACCCATTCCACGGGTCTCAACTCTCCAGGTTTAAGTTATTCTTCCTTCAGCTAAAACATGCATGTGGAACCCAGAGTATGATCAACCGTGTGAACGGGAGATGTGTTCAAATATGTCTCAGTTTTCCTCCCCTGGTACTCGGGTGCAACATTCCAGACGCTTTACTAACACTCTCCCCACTTGGAGAGTCAGCGCCTTTAACCTCCTGTTTGGCCCAGTTTGCAATTTCTGCGGAAGATGAACAGGAATAGCGAGAACCAATGAGAGACTAGCTGGAGGTGTCTGGACGGGCAAATTTAACTCTCATTTCCCACCAGGAAGAGGAAATAACCAAAGGCTCAGCATGCCGTGCCGGAACCAGATTAGGGCCTGAAGACATGCTGCGGTGTTACGGCCAGATCACAAGAATGCGAGTTGAAGAAAGGAGCTCAGGGGCACTGTAATTCAAAAACCTGCAGAGTTATAAATGACAGCTATCGTCCAAAAATATACTGAAGTAAGGCTGCCAAGAGGACTTGAATGCGGGGCAGAATTGCAGGAAACCGATTTCAGGAGGTAGACTGGAATTGCATTGAAAGCATAGGAAAAGAGGCAGAACGTCCACAATGATGCACTTGGCCAATAAGGGCGTATGCGTTTTTTCCTGAATATATTCAGGAAAAAACGCATACGCCCTTTTTGGCCAACCAAGCAAGCTTGCAAAGGAAATCTGCACTACAATGAAGTCTCACTTCCCCCCGGTCAAAAGGGCCATCTGAAAAAAGTGTAAAATCCAGAAAGGCAGGACAGGCCATGGAGAACTAGGAGCCTTGTTATGCTGATGGGCGGGATGTATATTGCCAACATAAACTTGGGAGAAGTGTATGGTGTTTCCTGAAACATCTAAAAAACAAAGCAACAGAGCCTAGGGCACTTCCACTTATGGTCCTATAGCTTAGGGAAATTAAAATCAAAAAGACACAGCCACCCCAAAGTTTGGGACGCCTCTGTTTACAAGAACCTCGTTTACCGTACAAGTTCAGTATCACAGAAAGTGAAAAATGGATAAAGAACTTGTGGTACTTATGTACAATGCAGTATCACTCAGCAATGAAATCTATGTCATCAGGCCCGTAGCAGCATAATGAGTGGATTCAGGTACGATGATTCTAACTGAAATAAGTCACACAGAAAAAGAAACATCATAAGATATCAGTAATACACAGAATGTAAACTTGGCTACACAGGAACTGAATTCCAAAACAGAACAGGGTCTCAAATTTAGAAAACCAACTTATGCTTGCTTAAGGGGAAAGGTGAGTTGGGGTGCTGCATAAAACCAGAGATTGAAATGAGCACAGATAAAGTTCCTTAAGCCAAATATGGAATAGACAAGAGCTACTCCTTGCTCAACGAAATGGACTCAACACCCCATATTAAACGCCTAAGAATGTACCTGACTAGTAAGTATCTTAAAACCTATGGATTGCTATGTCTCCAAAAGAGAATCAAGCGTGCGTACAGGGGCATAAACGCAGCAGTGATAGGATTGGAGAGGTTCGGTGAGCAAATGAAGACCCTTTGAAGTCATATTGCATGGTACCCATTCCACGGGTCTCAACTCTCCAGGTTTAAGGTATTCTTCCTTCAGCTAAAACATGCATGTGGAAACCACAGTATGATCAACCGTGTGAATGGGAGACGTGTTCAAATATGTCTCAGTTTTCCTCCCCTGGTACTCGGGTGCAACATTCCAGACGCTTTACTAACACTCTCCCCACTTGGAGAGTCAGAGCCTTTAACCTCCTGTTTGGCCCAGTTTGCAATTTCTGCGGAAGATGAACAGGAATAGGGAGAACCAATGAGAGACTAGCTGGAGGTGTCTGGACGGGCAAATTTAACTCTCATTTCCCACCAGGAAGAGGAAATAACCAAAGGCTCAGCGTGCCGTGCCGGAACCAGATTAGGGCCTGAAGCCATGCTGCGGTGTTACGGCCAGGTCACAAGAATGCGAGTTGAAGAAAGGAGCTCAGGGGCACTGTAATTCACAAACCTGCAGAGTTATAAATGACAGCTATCGTCCAAAAATATACTGAAGTAAGGCTGCCAAGAGGACTTGAAAGCGGGGCAGAATTGCAGGAAACCGATTTCAGGAGGTAGACTGGAATTGCATTGAAAGCATAGGAAAAGAGGCAGAACGTCCACAATGATGCACTTGGCCAAAAAGGGCGTATGCGTTTTTTCCTGAATATATTCAGGAAAAAACGCATACGCCCTTTTTGGCCAACCAAGCAAGCTTGCAAAGGAAATCTGCACTACAATGAAGTCTCACTTCCCCCCGGTCAAAAGGGCCATCTGAAAAAAGTGTAAAATCCAGAAAGGCAGGACAGGCCATGGAGAACTGGGAGCCTTGTTATGCTGATGGGCGGGATATAAATTGCCAACAGACACTCGGGACAAGTGTATGGTGTTTCCTGAAACATCTAAAAAACAAAGCAACAGAGCCTAGGGCACTTCCACTTATGGTCCTATAGCTTACGGAAATTAAAATCAAAAAGACATAGCCACCCAAAAGTTTGGGACGCCTCTGTTTACAAGAACCTCGTTTACCGTACAAGTTCAATATCACAGAAAGTGATAAATGGATAAAGAACTTGTGGTACTTACGTACAATGCAGTATCACTCAGCAATGAAATCTATGTCATCAGGCTCGTAGCAGCATAATGAGTGGATTCAGGTACGATGATTCTAACAGAAATAAGTCACACAGAAAAAGAAACATCATAAGATATCACTAATACACGGAATGTAAACTTGGCTACACAGGAACTGAATTCCAAAACAAAACAGGGTCTCAAATTTAGAAAACCAACTTATGCTTGCTTAAGGGGAAAGGTGAGTTGGGGTGCTGCATAAAACCAGAGATTGAAATGAGCACAGATAAAGTTCCTTAAGCCAAATATGGAATAGACAAGAGCTACTCCTTGCTCAACGAAATGGACTCAACACCCCATATTAAACGCCTAAGAATGTACCTGACTAGTAAGTATCTTAAAACCTATGGATTGCTATGTCTCTGAAAGAGAATCAAGCATGTGTACAGGGGCATAAACGCAGCAGTGATAGGATTGGAGAGGTTCGGTGAGCAAATGAAGACCCTTTGAAGTCATATTGCATGGTACCCATTCCACGGGTTTCAACTCTCCAGGTTTAAGGTATTCTTCCTTCAGCTAAAACATGCATGTGGAACCTAGAGTATGATCAACCGTGTGATCGGGAGACGTGTTCAAGTATGTCTCAGTTTTCGTACGCTGGTACTCGGGAGCAACATTCCAGACGCTTTACTAACACTCTCCCGACTTGGAGAGTCAGTCCCTTTAACCTCCTGTTTGGCCCAGTTTGCAATTTCTGCGGAAGATGAACAGGAATAGCGAGAACCAATGAGAGACTAGCTGGAGGTGTCTGGACGGGAAAATTTAACTCTCATTTCCCACCAGGAAGAGGAATTAACCAAAGGCTCAGCGTGCCGTGCAGGAACCAGATTAGGGCCTGAAGCCATCCTGCGGTGTTGCGGCCATGTCACAAGAAAGCGAGTTGAAGAAAGGAGCTCAGGGGCACTGTAATTCACAAACCTGCAGAGTTATAAATGACAGCTATCGTCCAAAAATATACTGAAGTAAGGCTGCCAAGAGGACTTGAAAGC
This sequence comes from Pseudorca crassidens, assembly GCF_039906515.1. Taxonomy (NCBI): domain Eukaryota; kingdom Metazoa; phylum Chordata; class Mammalia; order Artiodactyla; family Delphinidae; genus Pseudorca; species Pseudorca crassidens. The sequence continues at coordinate 2,301,774 of NW_027136315.1, forward strand.
GGGGCAGAATTGCAGGAAACCGATTTCAGGAGGTAGACTGGAATTGCATTGAAAGCATAGGAAAAGAGGCAGAACGTCCACAATGATGCACTTGGCCAAAAAGGGCGTATGCGTTTTTTCCTGAATATATTCAGGAAAAAACGCATACGCCCTTTTTGGCCAACCAAGCAAGCTTGCAAAGGAAATCTGCACTACAATGAAGTCTCACTTCCCCCCGGTCAAAAGGGCCATCTGAAAAAAGTGTAAAATCTAGAAAGGCAGGACAGGCCATGGAGAACTGGGAGCCTTGTTATGCTGATGGGCGGGATGTAAATTGCCAACAGACACTCGGCAGAATGTATGGTGTTTCCTGAAACATCTAAAAAACAAAGCAACAGAGCCTAGGGCACTTCCACTTCTGGTCCTATAGCTTACGGAAATTAAAATCAAAAAGACACAGCCACCCCAAAATTTGGAACGGCTCTGTTTACAAGAACCTCGTTTACAGTACAAGTTCAACATCGCAGAAAGTGAAAAATTGATAAAGAAGTTGTGGTATTTACTTACAAAGCAATATCACTCAGCAATGAAATCTATGTCATCAGGCCCTTAGCAGCACAATGAGTGGATTCAGGTATGATGATTCTAACGGAAATAAGTCACACAGAAAAAGAAACATCATAAGATATCAGTAATACACGGAATGTAAACTTGGCTACACAGGAACTGAATTACAGAACAGAACAGGGTCTCAAATTTAGAAAACCAACTTATGCTTGCTTAAGGGTAAAGGTGAGTTGGGGTGCTGCATAAAACCAGAGATTGAAATGAGCACAGATAAAGTTCCTTAAGCCAAATATGGAATAGACAAGAGCTACTCCTTGCTCAACGAAATGGACTCAACACCGCATATTAAACGCCTAAGAATGTACCTGACTAGTAAGTATCTTAAAACCTATGGAATGCTATGTCTCCAAAAGAGAATCAAGCATGTGTACAGGGGGATAAACGCAGCAGTGATAGGATTGGAGAGGTTCGGTGAGCAAATGAAGACCCTTTGAAGTCATATTGCATGGTATCCATTCCACGGGTCTCAACTCTCCAGGTTTAAGGTATTCTTCCTTCAGCTAAAACATGCATGTGGAACCCAGAGTATGATCAACCATGTGATCGGGAGATGTGTTCAAATATGTCTCAGTTCTTGTACCCTGGTACTCGGGTGCAACATTCCAGACGCTTTACTAACACTCTCCCGACTTGGAGAGTCAGTCCCTTTAACCTCCTGTTTGGCCCAGTTTGCAATTTCTGCGGAAGATGAACAGGAATAGCGAGAACCAATGAGAGACTAGCTGGAGGTGTCTGGACGGGCAAATTTAACTCTCATTTCCCACCAGGAAGAGGAAATAAGCAAAGGCTCAGCGTGCCGTGCCGGAACCAGATTAGGGCCTGAAGCCATCCTGCGGTGTTGCGGCCAGCTCAAAAGAAAGCGAGTTGAAGAAAGGAGCTCAGGGGCACTGTAATTCACAAACCTGCAGAGTTATAAATGACAGCTATCGTCCAAAAATATACTGAAGTAAGGCTGCCAAGAGGACTTGAAAGCGGGGCAGAATTGCAGGAAACCGATTTCAGGAGGTAGACTGGAATTGCATTGAAAGCATAGGAAAAGAGGCAGAACGTCCACAATGATGCACTTGGCCAAAAAGGGCGTATGCGTTTTTTCCTGAATATATTCAGGAAAAAACGCATACGCCCTTTTTGGCCAACCAAGCAAGCTTGCAAAGGAAATCTGCACTACAATGAAGTCTCACTTCCCCCCGGTCAAAAGGGCCATCTGAAAAAAGTGTAAAATCCAGAAAGGCAGGACAGGCCATGGAGAACTGGGAGCCTTGTTATGCTGATGGGCGGGATGTAAATTGCCAACAGACACTCGGGAGAAGTGTATGGTGTTTCCTGAAACATCTAAAAAACAAAGCAACAGAGCCTAGGGCACTTCCACTTATGGTCCTATAGCTTAGGGAAATTAAAATCAAAAAGACACAGCCACCCCAAAGTTTGGGACGCCTCTGTTTACAAGAACCTCGTTTACCGTACAAGTTCAGTATCACAGAAAGTGAAAAATGGATAAAGAACTTGTGGTACTTACGTACAATGCAGTATCACTCAGCAATGAAATCTATGTCATCAGGCCCGTAGCAGCATAATGAGTGGATTCAGGTACGATGATTCTAACTGAAATAAGTCACACAGAAAAAGAAACATCATAAGATATCACTAATACACGGAATGTAAACTTGGCTACACAGGAACTGAATTCCAAAACAGAACAGGTTCTCAAATTGAGAAAAACAAATTATGTTTGCTTAAGGGGAAAGGTGAGTTGGGGTACTGCATAAAACCAGAGAATGAAATGAGCACAGATAAAGTTCCTTAAGCCAAATATGGAATAGACAATAGCTACTCCTTGCTCAACGAAATGGACTCAACACAACATATTAAACGCCTAAGAATGTACCTGACTAGTAAGTATCTTAAAACCTATGGAATGCTATGTCTCCGAAAGAGAATCAAGCATGTGTACAGGGGCATTAACGCAGCAGTGATAGGATTGGAGAGGTTCGGTGAGCAAATGAAGACCCTTTGAAGTCATATTGCATGGTACCCATTCCACGGGTTTCAACTACCCAGGTTTAAGGTATTCTTCCTTCAGCTAAAACATGCATATGGAACCTAGAGTATGATAAACCATGTGATCGGGAGACGTGTTCAAATATGTCTCAGTTTTCGTACCCTGGTACTCGGGTGCAACATTCCAGACGCTTTACTAACAGTCTCCCGACTTGGAGAGTCAGTCCCTTTAACCTCCTGTTTGGCCCAGTTTGCAATTTCTGCGGAAGATGAACAGGAATAGCGAGAACCAATGAGAGACTAGCTGGAGGTGTCTGGACCGGTAAATTTAACTCTCATTTCCCACCAGGAAGAGGAATTAACCAAAGTCTCAGCGTGCCGTGCTGGAACCAGATTAGGGCCTGAAGCCATCCTGTGGTGTTTCGGCCAGGTCACAAGAAAGCGAGTTGAAGAAAGGAGCACAGGGGCACTGTAATTCACAAACCTGCAGAGTTATAAATGACAGCTATCGTTCAAAAATATACTGAAGTAAGGCTGCCAAGAGGACTTGAAAGCGGGGCAGAATTGCAGGAAACCGATTTCAGGAGGTAGACTGGAATTGCATTGAAAGCATAGGAAAAGAGACAGAACGTCCACAATGATGCACTTGGCCAAAAAGGGCGTATGCGTTTTTTCCTGAATATATTCAGGATAAAACGCATACGCCCTTTTTGACCAACCAAGCAAACTTGCAAAGGAAATCTGCACTACAATGAAGTCTCACTTCCCTCCGGTCAAAAGGGCCATCTGAAAAAAGTGTAAATTCCAGAAAGGCAGGACAGGCCATGGAGACCTGGGAGCATTGTTATGCTGATGGGCGGGATGTAAATTGCCAACAGACACTCGGGAGAAGTGTATGCTGTTTCCTGAAACTTCTAAAAAACAAAGCAACAGAGCCTAGGGCACTTGCACTTATGGTCCTATAGTTAGGGAAATTAAAATCAGAAAGACACAGCCACCCCAAAGTTTGGGATGCCTCTGTTTACAAGAACCTCGTTTACCGTACAAGTTCAGTATCAGAGAAAGTGAAAAATGGATAAAGAATTTGTGGTACTTATGTACAATGCAGTATCACTCAGCAATGAAATATATGTCATCAGGCCCGTAGCAGCATAATGAGTGGATTCAGGTACGATGATTCTAACTGAAATAAGTCACACAGAAAAAGAAACATCATAAGATATCACTAATACACGGAATGTAAACTTGGCTACACAGGAACTGAATTCCAAAACAGAACAGGGTCTCAAATTAGAAAACCAACTTATGCTTGCTTAAGGGGAAAGGTGAGTTGGGGTGCTGCATAAAACCAGAGATTGAAATGAGCACAGATAAAGTTCCTTAAGCCAAATATGGAATAGACAAGAGCTACTCCTTGCTCAACGAAATGGACTCAACACCCCATATTAAACGCCTAAGAATGTACCTGACTAGTAAGTATCTTAAAACCTATGGATTGCTATGTCTCCAAAAGACAATCAAGCGTGTGTACAGGGGCATAAACGCAGCAGTGATAGGATTGGAGAGGTTCGGTGAGCAAATGAAGACCCTTTGAAGTCATATTGCATGGTACCCATTCCACGGATCTCAACTACCCAGGATTAAGGTATTCCTCCTTCAGCCAAAACATGCATGTGGAACCCAGAGTATGATCAACCATGTGAATGGGAGACGTGTTCAAATATGTCTCAGGTTTCCTCCCCTGGTACTCGGGTGCAACATTCCAGACGCTTTACTAACACTCTCCCCACTTGGAGAGTCAGCGCCTTTAACCTCCTGTTTGGCCCAGTTTGCAATTTCTGCGGAAGATGAACAGGAATAGGGAGAACCAATGAGAGACTAGCTGGAGGTGTCTGGACGGGCAAATTTAACTCTCATTTCCCACCAGGAAGAGGAAATAACCAAAGGCTCAGCGTGCCGTGCTGGAACCAGATTAGGGCCTGAAGACATGCTGCGGTGTTGCGGCCAGCTCACAAGAAAGCGAGTTGAAGAAAGGAGCTCAGGGGCACTGTAATTCACAAACCTGCAGAGTTATAAATGACAGCTATCGTCCAAAAATATACTGAAGTAAGGCTGCCAAGAGGACTTGAAAGCGGGGCAGAATTGCAGGAAACCGATTTCAGGAGGTAGACTGGAATTGCATTGAAAGCATAGGAAAAGAGGCAGAACGTCCACAATAATGCACTTGGCCAAAAAGGGCGTATGCGTTTTTCCCTGAATATATTCAGGAAAAAACGCATACGCCCTTTTTGGCCAACCAAGCAAGCTTGCAAAGGAAATCTGCACTACAATGAAGTCTCACTTCCCCCTGGTCAAAAGGGCCACCTGAAAAAAGTGTAAAATCCAGAAAGGCAGGACAGGCCATGGAGAACTGGGAGCCTTGTTATGCTGATGGGCGGGATGTAAATTGCCAACAGACACTCGGGAGAAGTCTATGGTGTTTCCTGAACCACCTAAAAAACAAAGCAACAGAGCCTAGGGCACTTCCACTTATGGTCCTATAGCTTAGGGAAATTAAAATCAAGTAGAAACAGCCACCCCAAAGTATGGAACGGCTCTGTTTACAAGAACCTCGTTTACAGTACAAGTTCAACATCGCAGAAAGTGAAAAATGGATAAAGAAGTTGTGGTATTTACTTACAAAGCAATATCACTCAGCAATGAAATCTATGTCATCAGGCCCTTAGCAGCACAATGAGTGGATTCAGGTATGATGATTCTAACTGAAATAAGTCACACAGAAAAAGAAACATCATAAGATATCAGTAATACACGGAATGTAAACTTGGCTACACAGGAACTGAATTACAGAACAGAACAGGGTGTCAAATTTAGAAAACCAACTTATGCTTGCTTAAGGGGAAAGGTGAGTTGGGGTGCTGCATAAAACCAGAGATTGAAATGAGCACAGATAAAGTTCCTTAAGCCAAATATGGAATAGACAAGAGCTACTCCTTGCTCAACGAAATGGACTCAACACCGCATATTAAACGCCTAAGGATGTACCTGACTAGTAAGTATCTTAAAACCTATGGATTGCTATGTCTCCGAAAGAGAATCAAGCATGTGTACAGGGGCATAAACGCAGCAGTGATAGGATAGGAGAGGTTCGGTGAGCAAATGAAGACCCTTTGAAGTCATATTGCATGGTACCCATTACACGGGTCTCAACTACCCAGGTTTAAGGTATTCTTCCTTCAGCTAAAACATGCATGTGGAACCCAGAGTATGATCAACCGTGTGAATGGGAGACATGTTCAAATATGTCTCAGTTTTCCTCCCCTGGTACTCGGGTGCAACGTTCCAGACGCTTTACTAACACTCTCCCCACTTGGAGAGTCAGCGCCTTTAACCTCCTGTTTGGCCCAGTTTGCAATTTCTGCGGAAGATGAACAGGAATAGGGAGAACCAATGAGAGACTAGCTGGAGGTGTCTGGACGGGCAAATTTATCTCTCATTTCCCACCAGGAAGAGGAAATAACCAAAGGCTCAGCGTGCCGTGCCGGAACCAGATTAGGGCCTGAAGCCATCCTGCGGTGTTGCGGCCAGCTCACAAGAAAGCGAGTTGAAGAAAGGAGCTCAGGGGCACTGTAATTCACAAACCTGCAGAGTTATAAATGACAGCTATCGTCCAAAAATATACTGAAGTAAGGCTGCCAAGAGGACTTGAAAGCGGGGCAGAATTGCAGGAAACCGATTTCAGGAGGTAAACTGGAATTGCATTGAAAGCATAGGAAAAGAGGCAGAACGTCCACAATGATGCACTTGGCCAAAAAGGGCGTATGCGTTTTTTCCTGAATATATTCAGGAAAAAACGCATACGCCCTTTTTGGCCAACCAAGCAAGCTTGCAAAGGAAATCTGCACTACAATGAAGTCTCACTTCCCCCCGGTCAAAAGGGCCATCTGAAAAAAGTGTAAAATCCAGAAAGGCAGGACAGGCCATGGAGAACTGGGAGCCTTGTTATGCTGATGGGCGGGATGTAAATTGCCAACAGACACTCGGGAGAAGTGTATGGTGTTTCTTGAAACATCTAAAAAACAAAGCAACAGAGCCTAGGGCACTTCCACTTATGGTCCTATAGCTTAGGGAAATTAAAATAAAAAAGACACAGCCACCCCAAAGTTTGGGACGCCTCTGTTTACAAGAACCTCGTTTACCGAACAAGTTCAGTATCACAGAAAGTGAAAAATGGATAAAGAACTTGTGGTACTTATGTACAATGCAGTATCACTCAGCAATGAAATCTATGTCATCAGGCCCGTAGCAGCATAATGAGTGGATTCAGGTACGATGATTCTAACTGAAATAAGTCACACAGAAAAAGAAACATCATAAGATATCAGTAATACACAGAATGTAAACTTGGCTACACAGGAAATGAATTCCAAAACAGAAGAGGGTCTCAAATTTAGAAAACCAACTTATGCTTGCTTAAGGGGAAAGGTGAGTTGGGGTGCTGCATAAAACCAGAGATTGAAATGAGCACAGATAAAGTTCCTTAAGCCAAATATGGAATAGACAAGAGCTACTCCTTGCTCAACGAAATGGACTCAACACCCCATATTAAACGCCTAAGAATGTACCTGACTAGTAAGTATCTTAAAACCTATGGATTGCTATGTCTCCAAAAGAGAATCAAGCGTGTGTACAGGGGCATAAACGCAGCAGTGATAGGATTGGAGCGGTTCGCTGAGCAAATGAAGACCCTTTGAAGTCATATGGCATGGTACCCATTCCACTGGTCTCAACTCTCCAGGTTTAAGGTATTCCTCCTTCAGCAAAAACATGCATGTGGAACCCAGAGTATGATCAACCGTGTGAACGGGAGACGTGTTCAAATATGTCTCAGTTTTGCTCCCCTGGTACTCGGGTGCAACATTCCAGACGCTTTACTAACACTCTCCCCACTTGGAGAGTCAGCGCCTTTAACCTCCTGTTTGGCCCAGTTTGCAATTTCTGCGGAAGATGAACAGGAATAGCGAGAACCAATGAGAGACTAGCTGGAGGTGTCTGGACGGGCAAATTTAACTCTCATTTCCCACCAGGAAGAGGAATTAACCAAAGGCTCAGCGTGCCGTGCCGGAACCATATTAGGGCCTGAAGCCATCCTGCGGTGTTGCGGCCAGGTCACAAGAAAGCGAGTTGAAGAAAGGAGCTCAGGGGCACTGTAATTCACAAACCTGCAGAGTTATAAATGACAGCTATCGTCCAAAAATATACTGAAGTAAGGCTGCCAAGAGGACTTGAAAGCGGGGCAGAATTGCAAGAAACCGATTTCAGGAGGTAGACTGGAATTGCATTGAAAGCATAGGAAAGGAGGCAGAACGTCCACAAAGATGCACTTGGCCAAAAAGGGGGTATGCGTTTTTTCCTGAATATATTCAGGATAAAACGCATACGCACTTTTTGGCCAACCAAGCAAACTTGCAAAGGAAATCTGCACTACAATGAAGTCTCACTTCCCCCCGGTCAAAAGGGCCATCTGAAAAAAGTGTAAAATCCAGAAAGTGAGAACAGGCCATGGAGAACTGGGAGCCTTGTTATGCTGATGGGCGGGATGTAAATTGCCAACAGACACTCGGGAGAAGTGTATGGTGTTTCCTGAAACATCTAAAAAACACAGCAACAGAGCCTAGGGCACTTCCACTTATGGTCCTATAGCTTAGGGAAATTAAAATCAAAAAGACACAGCCACCCCAAAGTTTGGGACGCCTTTGTTTACAAGAACCTCGTTTACCGTACAAGTTCAGTATCACAGAAAGTGAAAAATGGATAAAGAACTTGTGGTACTTACGTACAATGCAATATCACTCAGCAATGAAATCTATGTCATCAGGCCCGTAGCAGCATAATGAGTGGATTCAGGTACGATGATTCTAACTGAAATAAGTCACACAGAAAAAGAAACATCATAAGATATCAGTAATACACGGAATGTAAACTTGGTACACAGGAACTGAATTCCAAAACAGAACAGGGACTCAAATTTAGAAAACCAACTTATGCTTGCTTAAGGGGAAAGGTGAGTTGGGGTGCTGCATAAAACCAGAGATTGAAATGAGCACAGATAAAGTTCCTTAAGCCAAATATGGAATAGACAAGAGCTACTCCTTGCTCAACGAAATGGACTCAACACCCCATATTAAACGCCTAAGAATGTACCTGACTAGTAAGTATCTTAAAACCTATGGATTGCTATGTCTCCAAAAGAGAATCAATCGTGTGTACTGGGGCATAAACGCAGCAGTGATAGGATTGGAGAGGTTCGGTGAGCAAATGAAGACCCTTTGAAGTCATATTGCATGGTACCCATTACACGGGTCTCAACTACCCAGGTTTAAGGTATTCTTCCTTCAGCTAAAACATGCATGTGGAACCCAGAGTATGATCAACCGTGTGAACGGGAGACGTGTTCAAATATGTCTCAGTTTTCCTCCCCTGGTACTCGGGTGCAACGTTCCAGACGCTTTACTAACACTCTCCCCACTTGGAGAGTCAGCGCCTTTAACCTCCTGTTTGGCCCAGTTTGCAATTTCTGCGGAAGATGAACAGGAATAGGGAGAACCAATGAGAGACTAGCTGGAGGTGTCTGGACGGGCAAATTTATCTCTCATTTCCCACCAGGAAGAGGAAATAACCAAAGGCTCAGCGTGCCGTGCTGTAACCAGATTAGGGCCTGAAGCCATCCTGCGGTGTTGCGGCCAGCTCACAAGAAAGCGAGTTGAAGAAAGGAGCTCAGGGGCACTGTAATTCACAAACCTGCAGAGTTATAAATGACAGCTATCGTCCAAAAATATACTGAAGTAAGGCTGCCAAGAGGACTTGAAAGCGGGGCAGAATTGCAGGAAACCGATTTCAGGAGGTAAACTGGAATTGCATTGAAAGCATAGGAAAAGAGGCAGAACGTCCACAATGATGCACTTGGCCAAAAAGGGCGTATGCGTTTTTTCCTGAATATATTCAGGAAAAAACGCATACGCCCTTTTTGGCCAACCAAGCAAGCTTGCAAAGGAAATCTGCACTACAATGAAGTCTCACTTCCCCCCGGTCAAAAGGGCCATCTGAAAAAAGTGTAAAATGCAGAAAGGCAGGACAGGCCATGGAGAACTGGGAGCCTTGTTATGCTGATGGGCGGGATGTAAATTGCCAACAGACACTCGGGAGAAGTGTATGGTGTTTCTTGAAACATCTAAAAAACAAAGCAACAGAGCCTAGGGCACTTCCACTTATGGTCCTATAGCTTAGGGAAATTAAAATAAAAAAGACACAGCCACCCCAAAGTTTGGGACGCCTCTGTTTACAAGAACCTCGTTTACCGAACAAGTTCAGTATCACAGAAAGTGAAAAATGGATAAAGAACTTGTGGTACTTATGTACAATGCAGTATCACTCAGCAATGAAATCTATGTCATCAGGCCCGTAGCAGCATAATGAATGGATTCAGGTACGATGATTCTAACTGAAATAAGTCACACAGAAAAAGAAACATCATAAGATATCAGTAATACACAGAATGTAAACTTGGCTACACAGGAAATGAATTCCAAAACAGAAGAGGGTCTCAAATTTAGAAAACCAACTTATGCTTGCTTAAGGGGAAAGGTGAGTTGGGGTGCTGCATAAAACCAGAGATTGAAATGAGCACAGATAAAGTTCCTTAAGCCAAATATGGAATAGACAAGAGCTACTCCTTGCTCAACGAAATGGACTCAACACCCCATATTAAACGCCTAAGAATGTACCTGACTAGTAAGTATCTTAAAACCTATGGATTGCTATGTCTCCAAAAGAGAATCAAGCATGTGTACAAGGGCATAAACGCAGCAGTGATAGGATTGGAGAGGTTCGGTGAGCAAATGAAGACCCTTTGAAGTCATATTGCATGGTACCCATTACACGGGTCTCAACTACCCAGGTTTAAGGTATTCTTCCTTCAGCTAAAACATGCATGTGGAACCCAGAGTATGATCAACCGTGTGAACGGGAGACATGTTCAAATATGTCTCAGTTTTCCTCCCCTGGTACTCGGGTGCAACGTTCCAGACGCTTTACTAACACTCTTCCCACTTGGAGAGTCAGCGCCTTTAACCTCCTGTTTGGCCCAGTTTGCAATTTCTGCGGAAGATGAACAGGAATAGGGAGAACCAATGAGAGACTAGCTGGAGGTGTCTGGACGGGCAAATTTATCTCTCATTTCCCACCAGGCAGAGGAAATAACCAAAGGCTCAGCGTGCCATGCCGGAACTAGATTAGGGCCTGAAGCCATCCTGCGGTGTTGCGGCCAGCTCACAAGAAAGCGAGTTGAAGAAAGGAGCTCAGGGGCACTGTAATTCACAAACCTGCAGAGTTATAAATGACAGCTATCGTCCAAAAATATACTGAAGTAAGGCTGCCAAGAGGACTTGAAAGCGGGGCAGAATTGCAGGAAACCGATTTCAGGAGGTAAACTGGAATTGCATTGAAAGCATAGGAAAAGAGGCAGAACGTCCACAATGATGCACTTGGCCAAAAAGGGCGTATGCGTTTTTTCCTGAATATATTCAGGAAAAAACGCATACGCCCTTTTTGGCCAACCAAGCAAGCTTGCAAAGGAAATCTGCACTACAATGAAGTCTCACTTCCCCCCGGTCAAAAGGGCCATCTGAAAAAAGTGTAAAATGCAGAAAGGCAGGACAGGCCATGGAGAACTGGGAGCCTTGTTATGCTGATGGGCGGGATGTAAATTGCCAACAGACACTCGGGAGAAGTGTATGGTGTTTCCTGAAACATCTAAAAAACAAAGCAACAGAGCCTAGGGCACTTCCACTTATGGTCCTATAGCTTAGGGAAATTAAAATAAAAAAGACACAGCCACCCCAAAGTTTGGGACGCCTCTGTTTACAAGAACCTCGTTTACCGAACAAGTTCATTATCACAGAAAGTGAAAAATGGATAAAGAACTTGTGGTACTTACGTACAATGCAGTATCACTCAGCAATGAAATCTATGTCATCAGGCCCGTAGCAGCATAATGAGTGGATTCAGGTACGATGATTCTAACTGAAATAAGTCACACAGAAAAAGAAACATCATAAGATATCAGTAATACACAGAATGTAAACTTGGCTACACAGGAAATGAATTCCAAAACAGAAGAGGGTCTCAAATTTAGAAAACCAACTTATGCTTGCTTAAGGGGAAAGGTGAGTTGGGGTGCTGCATAAAACCAGAGATTGAAATGAGCACAGATAAAGTTCCTTAAGCCAAATATGGAATAGACAAGAGCTACTCCTTGCTCAACGAAATGGACTCAACACCCCATATTAAACGCCTAAGAATGTACCTGACTAGTAAGTATCTTAAAACCTATGGATTGCTATGTCTCCAAAAGAGAATCAAGCATGTGTACAAGGGCATAAACGCAGCAGTGATAGGATTGGAGAGGTTCGGTGAGCAAATGAAGACCCTTTGAAGTCATATTGCATGGTACCCATTACACGGGTCTCAACTACCCAGGTTTAAGGTATTCTTCCTTCAGCTAAAACATGCATGTGGAACCCAGAGTATGATCAACCGTGTGAACGGGAGACATGTTCAAATATGTCTCAGTTTTCCTCCCCTGGTACTCGGGTGCAACGTTCCAGACGCTTTACTAACACTCTTCCCACTTGGAGAGTCAGCGCCTTTAACCTCCTGTTTGGCCCAGTTTGCAATTTCTGCGGAAGATGAACAGGAATAGGGAGAACCAATGAGAGACTAGCTGGAGGTGTCTGGACGGGCAAATTTATCTCTCATTTCCCACCAGGCAGAGGAAATAACCAAAGGCTCAGCGTGCCATGCCGGAACCAGATTAGGGCCTGAAGCCATCCTGCGGTGTTGCGGCCAGCTCACAAGAAAGCGAGTTGAAGAAAGGAGCTCAGGGGCACTGTAATTCACAAACCTGCAGAGTTATAAATGACAGCTATCGTCCAAAAATATACTGAAGTAAGGCTGCCAAGAGGACTTGAAAGCGGGGCAGAATTGCAGGAAACCGATTTCAGGAGGTAAACTGGAATTGCATTGAAAGCATAGGAAAAGAGGCAGAACGTCCACAATGATGCACTTGGCCAAAAAGGGCGTATGCGTTTTTTCCTGAATATATTCAGGAAAAAACGCATACGCCCTTTTTGGCCAACCAAGCAAGCTTGCAAAGGAAATCTGCACTACAATGAAGTCTCACTTCCCCGCGGTCAAAAGGGCCATCTGAAAAAAGTGTAAAATGCAGAAAGGCAGGACAGGCCATGGAGAACTGGGAGCCTTGTTATGCTGATGGGCGGGATGTAATTTGCAAACAGACACTCGGGAGAAGTGTATGGTGTTTCTTGAAACATATAAAAAACAAAGCAACAGAGCCTAGGGCACTTCCACTTATGGTCCTATAGCTTAGGGAAATTAAAATCAAAAAGACACAGCCACCCCAAAGTTTGGGACGCCTCTGTTTACAAGAACCTCGTTTACCGTACAAGTTCAGTATCACAGAAAGTGAAAAATGGATAAAGAACTTGTGGTACGTACGTACAATGCAGTATCACTCAACAATGAAATCTATGTCATCAGGCCCATAGCAGCATAATGAGTGGATTCAGGTACGATGATTCTAACTGAAATAAGATACACAGAAAAAGAAACATCATAAGATATCACTAATACATGGAATGTAAACTTGGCTACACAGGAACTGAATTCCAAAACAGAACAGGGTCTCAAATTCAGAAAACCAACTTATGCTTGCTTAAGGGGAAAGGTGAGTTGGGGTGCTGCATAAAACCAGAGATTGAAATGAGCACAGATAAAGTTCCTTAAGCCAAATATGGAATAGAAAAGAGCTACTCCTTGTTCAACGAAATGGACTCAACACCCCATATTAAACGCCTAAGAATGTACCTGACTAGTAAGTATCTTAAAACCTATGGATTGCTATGTCTCCAAAAGAGAATCAAGCGTGTGTACAGGGGCATAAACGCAGCAGTGATAGGATTGGAGCGGTTCGCTGAGCAAATGAAGACCCTTTGAAGTCATATGGCATGGTACCCATTCCACTGGTCTCAACTCTCCAGGTTTAAGGTATTCCTCCTTCAGCAAAAACATGCATGTGGAACCCAGAGTATGATCAACCGTGTGAACGGGAGACGTGTTCAAATATGTCTCAGTTTTCCTCCCCTGGTACTCGGGTGCAACATTCCAGACGCTTTACTAACACTCTCCCGACTTGGAGAGTCAGTGCCTTTAACCTCCTGTTTGGACCAGTTTGCAATTTTTGCGGAAGATGAACAGGAATAGGGAGAACCAATGAGAGACTAGCTGGAGGTGTCTGGACGGGCAAATTTAACTCTCATTTCCCACCAGGAAGAGGAAATAACCAAAGGCTCAGCGTGCCGTGCCGGAACCAGATTAGGGCCTGAAGCCATCCTGCGGTGTTGCGGCCTGCTCACAAGAAAGCGAGTTGAAGAAAGGAGCTCAGGGGCACTGTAATTCACAAACCTGCAGAGTTATAAATGACAGCTATCGTCCAAAAATATACTGAAGTAAGGCTGCCAAGAGGACTTGAAAGCGGGGCAGAATTGCAGGAAACCGATTTCAGGAGGTAGACTGGAATTGCATTGAAAGCATAGGAAAAGAGGCAGAACGTCCACAATGATGCACTTGGCCAAAAAGGACGTATGCATTTTTTCCTGAATATATTCAGGAAAAAACGCATACGCCCTTTTTGGCCAACCAAGCAAGTTGCAAAGGAAATCTGCACTACAATGAAGTCTCACTTCCCCCCGGTCAAAAGGGCCATCTGAAAAAAGTGTAAAATCCAGAAAGGCAGGACAGGCCATGGAGAACTGGGAGCCTTGTTATGCTGATGGGCGGGATGTAAATTGCCAACAGACACTCGGGAGAAGTGTATGGTGTTTCCTGAAACATCTAAAAAACAAAGCAACAGAGCCTAGGGCACTTCCACTTATGGTCCTAAAGCTTAGGGAAATTAAAATCAAAAAGACACAGCCACCCCAAAATTTGGGATGCCTCTGTTTACAAGAACCTCGTTTACCGTACAAGTTCAGAATCACAGAAAGTGAAAAATGGATAAAGAAGTTGTGGTATTTACTTACAAAGCAATATCACTCAGCAATGAAATCTATGTCATCAGGCCCTTAGCAGCACAATGAGTGGATTCAGGTATGATGATTCTAACTGAAATAAGTCACACAGAAAAAGAAACATCATAAGATATCAGTAATACACGGAATGTAAACTTGGCTACACAGGAACTGAATTACAGAACAGAACAGGGTCTCAAATTTAGAAAACCAACTTATGCTTGCTTAAGGGGAAAGGTGAGTTGGGGTGCTGCATAAAACCAGAGATTGAAATGAGCACAGATAAAGTTCCTTAAGCCAAATATGGAATAGACAAGAGCTACTCCTTGCTCAACGAAATGGACTCAACACCGCATATTAAACGCCTAAGAATGTACCTGACTAGTAAGTATCTTAAAACCTATGGATTGCTATGTCTCTGAAAGAGAATCAAGCATGTGTACAGGGGCATAAACGCAGCAGTGATAGGATTGGAGAGGTTCGGTGAGCAAATGAAGACCCTTTGAAGTCATATTGCATGGTACCCATTACACGGGTCTCAACTCTCCAGGTTTAAGGTATTCTTCCTTCAGCTAAAACATGCATGTGGAACCTAGAGTATGATCAACCGTGTGATCGGGAGACATGTTCAAATATGTCTCAGTTTTCCTCCCCTGGTACTCGGGTGCAACATTCCAGACGCTTTACTAACACTCTCCCGACTTGGAGAGTCAGCGCCTTTAACCTCCTGTTTGGCCCAGTTTGCAATTTCTGCGGAAGATGAACAGGAATAGGGAGAACCAATCAGAGACTAGCTGGAGGTGTCTGGACGGGCAAATTTAACTCTCATTTCCCACCAGGAAGAGGAAATAACCAAAGGCTCAGCGTGCCGTGCCGGAATCAGATTAGGGCCTGAAGCCATCCTGCGGTGTTGCGGCCAGCTCACAAGAAAGCGAGTTGAAGAAAGGAGCTCAGGGGCACTGTAATTCACAAACCTGCAGAGTTATAAATGACAGCTATCGTCCAAAAATATACTGAAGTAAGGCTGCCAAGAGGACTTGAAAGCGGGGCAGAATTGCAGGAAACCGATTTCAGGAGGTAGACTGGAATTGCATTGAAAGCATAGGAAAAGAGGCAGAACGTCCACAATGATGCACTTGGCCAAAAAGGGCGTATGCGTTTTTTCCTGAATATATTCAGGAAAAAACGCATACGCCCTTTTTGGCCAACCAAGCAAGCTTGCAAAGGATATCTGCACTACAATGAAGTCTCACTTCCCTCCGGTCAAAAGGGCCATCTGAAAAATGTCTAAAATCCAGAAAGGCAGGACAGGCCATGGAGAACTGGGAGCCTTGTTATGCTGATGGGCGGGATGTAAATTGCCAACAGACACTCGGGAGAAGTGTATGGTGTTTCCTGAAACATCTAAAAAACAAAGCAACAGAGCCTAGGGCACATCCACTTATGGTCCTATAGCTTAGGGAAATTAAAATCAAAAAGACACAGCCACCCCAAAGTTTGGAATGGCTCTGTTTACAAGAACCTCGTTTACAGTACAAGTTCAACATCACAGAAAGTGAAAAATGGATAAAGAAGTTGTGGTATTTACTTACAAAGCAATATCACTCAGCAATGAAATCTATGTCATCAGGCCCTTAGCAGCACAATGAGTGGATTCAGGTATGATGATTCTAACGGAAATAAGTCACACAGAAAAAGAAACATCATAAGACATCAGTAATACACGGAATGTAAACTTGGTTACACAGGAACTGAATTACAGAACAGAACAGGGTGTCAAATTTAGAAAACCAACTTATGCTTGCTTAAGGGGAAAGGTGAGTTGGGGTGCTGCATAAAACCAGAGATTGAAATGAGCACAGATAAAGTTCCTTAAGCCAAATATGGAATAGACAAGAGCTACTCCTTGCTCAACGAAATGGACTCAACACCCCATATTAAACGCCTAAGAATGTACCTGACTAGTAAGTATCTTAAAACCTATGGATTGCTATGTCTCCGAAAGAGAATCAAGAATATGTACAGGGGCATAAACGCAGCAGTGATAGGATTGGAGAGGTTCGCTGAGCAAATGAAGACCCTTTGAAGTCATATTGCATGGTACGCATTCCACGGGTTTCAACTACCAAGGTTTAAGGTATTCTTCCTGCAGCTAAAACATGCATGTGGAACCTAGAGTATGATCAACCATGTGATAGGGAGACGTGTTCAAATATGTCTCAGTTTTCGTACCTGGTACTCGCGTGCAACATTCCAGACGCTTTACTAACACTCTCCCGACTTGGAGAGTCAGTCCCTTTAACCTCCTGTTTGTCCCAGTTTGCAATTTCTGCGGAAGATGAACAGGAATAGCGAGAACCAATGAGAGACTAGCTGGAGGTGTCTGGACGGGCAAATTTAACTCTCATTTCCCACCAGGAAGAGGAATTAACCAAAGGCTCAGCGTGCCGTGCCGGAACAAGATTAGGGCCTGAAGCCATCCTGCGGTGTTGCGGCCAGGTCACAAGAAAGCGAGTTGAAGAAAGGAGCTCAGGGGCACTGTAATTCACAAACCTGCAGAGTTATAAATGACAGCTATCGTCCAAAAATATACTGAAGTAAGGCTGCCAAGAGGACTTGAAAGCGGGGCAGAATTGCAGGAAACCGATTTCAGGAGGTAGACTGGAATTGCATTGAAAGCATAGGAAAAGAGGCAGAACGTCCACAATGATGCACTTGGCCATAAAGGGCGTATGCGTTTTTCCCTGAATATATTCAGGAAAAAACGCATACGCCCTTTTTGGCCAACCAAGCAAGCTTGCAAACGAAATCTGCACTACAATGAAGTCTCACTTCCCCCCGGTCAAAAGGGCCATCTGAAAAAAGTGTAAAATCCAGAAAGGCAGGACAGGCCATGGAGAACTGGGAGCCTTGTTATGCTGATGGGAGGGATGTAAATTGCCAACAGACACTCCGGAGAAGTGTATGGTGTTTCCTGAAACATCTAAAAAACAAAGCAACAGAGCCTAGGGCACTTCTACTTATGGTCCTATAGCTTAGGGAAATTAAAATCAAAAAGACACAGCCACCCCAAAATTTGGGACGCCTCTGTTTACAAGAACCTCGTTTACCATACAAGTTCAGTATCACAGAAAGTGAAAAATGGATAAAGAACTTGTGGTACTTACATACAATGCAGTATCACTCAGCAATGAAATCTATGTCATCAGGCCCGTAGCAGCATAATGAATGGATTCAGGTACGATGATTCTAACTGAAATAAGTCACACAGAAAAAGAAACATCATAAGATATCACTAATACACGGAATGTAAACTTGGCTACACAGGAACTGAATTACAGAACAGAACAGGGTCTCAAATTTAGAAAACCAACTTATTCTTGCTTAAGGGGAAAGGTGAGTTGGGGTGCTGCATAAAACCAGAGATTGAAATGAGCACAGATAAAGTTCCTTAAGCCAAATATGGAATAGACAAGAGCTACTCCTTGCTCAATGAAATGGACTCAACACACCATATTAAATGCCTAAGAATGTACCTGACTAGTAACTATCTTAAAACCTATGGATTGCTATGTCTCCAAAAGAGAATCAAGCGTGTGTACAGGGGCATAAACGCAGCAGTGATAGGATTGGAGAGGTTCGGTGAGCAAATGAAGACCCTTTGAAGTCATATTGCATGATACCCATTCCACGGGTCTCAACTCTCCAGGTTTAAGGTATTCTTCCTTCAGCTAAAACATGCATGTGGAACCCAGAGTATGATCAACCGTGTGAACGGGAGACGTGTTCAAATATGTCTCAGTTTTCCTCCCCTGGTACTCGGGTGCAACATTCCAGACGCTTTACTAACACTCTCCCCACTTGGAGAGTCAGCGCCTTTAACCTCCTCTTTGGCCCAGTTTGCAATTTCTGCGGAAGATGAACAGGAATAGGGAGAACCAATCAGAGACTAGCTGGAGGTGTCTGGACGGGCAAATTTAACTCTCATTTCCCACCAGGAAGAGGAAATAACCAAAGGCTCAGCGTGCCGTGCCGGAACCAGATTAGGGCCTGAAGCCATCCTGCGGTGTTGCGGCCAGCTCACAAGAAAGTGAGTTGAAGAAAGGAGCTCAGGGGCACTGTAATTCACAAACCTGCAGAGTTATAAATGACAGCTATCGTCCAAAAATATACTGAAGTAAGGCTGCCAGGAGGACTTGAAAGCAGGGCAGAATTGCAGGAAACCGATTTCAGGAGGTAGACTGGAATTGCATTGAAAGCATAGGAAAAGAGGCAGAGCGTCCACAATCATGCACCTGGCCAAAAAGGGCGTATGCGTTTTTTCCTGAATATATTCAGGAAAAAAAGCATATGCACTTTTTGGCCAACCAAGCAAGCTTGCAAAGGAAATCTGCACTACAATGAAGTCTCACTTCCCCCCGGTCAAAAGGGCCATCTGAAAAAAGTGTAAAATCCAGAAAGCCAGGACAGGCCATGGAGAACTGGGAGCCTTGTTATGCTGATGGGCGGGATGTAAATTGCCAACAGACACTCGGGAGAAGTGTATGGTGTTTCCTGAAACATCTTAAAAACAAAGCAACAGAGCCTAGGGCACTTCCACTTATGGTCCTATAGCTTAGGGAAATTAAAATCAAAAAGACACAGCCACCCCAAAGTTTGGAACGGCTCTGTTTACAAGAACCTCGTTTACAGTACAAGTTCAACATCGCAGAAAGTGAAAAATGGATAAAGAAGTTGTGGTATTTACTTACAAAGCAATATCACTCAGCAATGAAATCTATGTCATCAGGCCCGTAGCAGCACAATGAGTGGATTCAGGTATGATGATTCTAACTGAAATAAGTCACACAGAAAAAGAAACATCATAAGATATCAGTAATACACGGAATGTAAACTTGGCTACACAGGAACTGAATTACAGAACAGAACAGGGTCTCAAATTAGAAAACCAACTTATGCTTGCTTAAGGGGAAAGGTGAGTTGGGGTGCTGCATAAAACCAGAGATTGAAATGAGCACAGATAAAGTTCCTTAAGCCAAATATGGAATAGACAAGAGCTACTCCTTGCTCAACGAAATGGACTCAACACCGCATATTAAACGCCTAAGAATGTACCTGACTAGTAAGTATCTTAAAACCTAGGGATTGCTATGTCTCCAAAAGAGAATCAAGCGTGTGTACAGGGGCATAAACGCAGCAGTGATAGGATTGGAGAGGTTCGGTGAGCAAATGAAGATCCTTTGAAGTCATATTGCATGGTACCCATTCCACGGGTTTCAACTACCAAGGTTTAAGGTATTCTTCCTTCAGCTAAAACATGCATGTGGAACCAAGAGTATGATCAACTGTGTGAATGGGAGACGTATTCAAATATGTCTCAGTTTTCCTCCCCTGGTACTCGGGTGCAACATTCCAGACGCTTTACTAACACTCTCCCCACTTGGAGAGTCAGCGCCTTTAACCTCCTGTTTGGCCCAGTTTGCAATTTCTGCGGAAGATGAACAGGAATAGGGAGAACCAATGAGAGACTAGCTGGAGGTGTCTGGACGGGCAAATTTAACTCTCATTTCCCACCAGGAAGAGGAAATAAGCAAAGGCTCAGCGTGCCGTGCCGGAACCAGATTAGGGCCTGAAGCCATCCTGCGGTGTTGCGGCCAGCTCACAAGAAAGCGAGTTGAAGAAAGGAGCTCAGGGGCACTGTAATTCACAAACCTGCAGAGTTATAAATGACAGCTATCATCCAAAAATATACTGAAGTAAGGCTGCCAAGAGGACTTGAAAGCGGGGCAGAATTGCAGGAAACCGATTTCAGGAGGTAGACTGGAATTGCATTGAAAGCATAGGAAAAGAGGCAGAACGTCCACAATGATGCACTTGGCCAAAAAGGGCGTATGCGTTTTTTCCTGAATATATTCAGGAAAAAACGCATACGCCCTTTTTGGCCAACCAAGCAAGCTTGCAAAGGAAATCTGCACTACAATGAAGTCTCACTTCCCCCCGGTCAAAAGGGCCATCTGAAAAAAGTGTAAAATCCAGAAAGGCAGGACAGGCCATGGAGAACTGGGAGCCTTGTTATGCTGATGGGCGGGATGTAAATTGCCAACAGACACTCGGGAGAAGTGTATGGTGTTTCCTGAAACATCTAAAAAACAAAGCAACAGAGCCTAGGGCACATCCACTTATGGTCCTATAGCTTAGGGAAATTAAAATCAAAAAGACACAGCCACCCCAAAGTTTGGAAGGGGTCTGTTTACAAGAACCTCGTTTGCAATACAAGTTCAACATCACAGAAAGTGAAAAATTGATAAAGAACTTGTGGTATTTACTTACAAAGCAATATCACTCAGCAATGAAATCTATGTCATCAGGCCCTTAGCAGCACAATGAGTGGATTCAGGTATGATGATTCTAACTGAAATAAGTCACACAGAAAAAGAAACATCATAAGATATCAGTAATACACGGAATGTAAACTTGGCTACACAGGAACTGAATTACAGAACAGAACAGGGTCTCATATTTAGAAAACTATCTTATGCTTGCTTAAGGGGAAAGGTGAGTTGGGGTGCTGCATAAAACCAGAGATTGAAATGAGCACAGATAAAGTTCCTTAAGCCAAATATGGAATAGACAAGAGCTACTCCTTGCTCAACGAAATGGACTCAACACCCCATATTAAACGCCTAAGAATGTACCTGACTAGTATGTATCTTAAAACCTATGGATTGCTATGTCTCCAAAAGAGAATCAAGCGTGTGTACAGGGGCATAAACGCAGCAGTGATAGGATTGGAGAGGTTCGGTGAGCAAATGACGACCCTTTGAATTCATATTGCATGGTACCCATTCCACGGGTTTCAACTACCCAGGTTTAAGGTATTCTTCCTTCAGCTAAAACATGCATGTGGAACCTAGAGTATGATAAACCGTGTGATCAGGAGACGTGTTCAAATATGTCTCAGTTTTCGTACCCTGGTACTCGGGTGCAACATTCCAGACGCTTTACTAACACTCTCCCGACTGGGAGAGTCAGTCCCTTTAACCTCCTGTTTGGCCCAGTTTGCAATTTCTGCGGAAGATGAACAGGAATAGCGAGAACCAATGAGAGACTAGCTGGAGGTGTCTGGACGGGCAAATTTAACTCTCATTTCCCACCAGGAAGAGGAATTAACCAAAGACTCAGTGTGCCGTGCCGGAACCAGATTAGGGCCTGAAGCACTCCTGTTGTGTTGGGGCCAGCTCACAAGAAAGCGAGTTGAAGAAAGGAGCTCAGGGGCACTGTAATTCACAAACCTGCAGAGTTATAAATGAAAGCTATCGTCCGAAAATATACAGAAGTAAGGCTGCCAAGAGGACTTGAAAGCGGGGCAGAATTGCAGGAAACCGATTTCAGGAGGTAGACTGGAATTGCATTGAAAGCATAGGAAAAGAGGCAGAACGTCCACAATGATGCACTTGGCCAAAATGGCGTATGCATTTTTTCCTGAATATATTCAGGAAAAAACGCATACGCCCTTTTTGGCCAACCAAGCAAGCTGGCAAAGGAAATCTGCACTACAATGAAGTCTCACTTCCCCCCGGTCAAATGGCCCATCTGAAAAAAGTGTAAAATCCAGAAAGGCAGGACAGGCCATGGAGAACTGGGAGCCTTGTTATGCTGATGGGCGGGATGTAAATTGCCAACAGACACTCGGGAGAAGTGTATGGTGTTTCCTGAAACATCTAAAAAACAAAGCAACAGAGCCTAGGGCACTTCCACTTATGGTCCTATAGCTTAGGGAAATTAAAATCAAAAAGAAACAGCCACCCCAAAGTTTGGGACGCCTCTGTTTACAAGAACCTCGTTTTCAGTACAAGTTTAACATCGCAGAAAGTGAAAAATGGATAAAGAAGTTGTGGTATTTACTTACAAAGCAATATCACTCAGCAATGAAATCTATGTCATCAGGCCCTTAGCAGCACAATGAGTGGATTCAGGTATGATGATTCTAACTGAAATAAGTCACACAGAAAAAGAAACATCATAAGTTATCAGTAATACACGGAATGTAAACTTGGCTACACAGGAACTGAATTACAGAACAGAACAGGGTCTCAAATTTAGAAAACCAACTTATGCTTGCTTAAGGGGAAAGGTGAGTTGGGGTGCTGCATAAAACCAGAGATTGAAATGAGCACAGATAAAGTTCCTTAAGCCAAATATGGAATAGACAAGAGCTACTCCTTGTTCAACGAAATGGACTCAACACCGTATATTAAACGCCTAAGAATGTACCTGACTAGTAAGTATCTTAAAACCTATGGATTGCTATGTCTCCGAAAGAGAATCAAGCATTTGTACAGGGGCATAAACGCAGCAGTGATAGGATTGGAGAGGTTCGTTGAGCAAATGAAGACCCTTTGAAGTCATATTGCATGGTACCCATTCCACGGGTTTCAACTCTCCAGGTTTAAGGTATTCTTCCTTCAGCTAAAACATGCATGTGGAACCCAGAGTATGATCAACCGTGTGATCGGGAGACGTGTTCAAATATGTCTCAGTTTTCGTACCCTGGTACTCGGGTGCAACATTCCAGACGCTTTACTAACACTCTCCCGACTTGGAGAGTCAGTGCCTTTAAACTCCTGTTTGGCCCAGTTTGTAATTTCTGCGGAAGATGAATAGGAATAGGGAGAACCAATGACAGACTAGCTGGAGGTGTCTGGACGGGAAAATTTAACTCTCATTTCCCACCAGGAAGAGGAATTAACCAAAGGCTCAGCGTGCCATGCCGGAACCAGATTAGGGCCTGAAGCAATCCTGTGGTGTTGCGGCCAGCTCACAAGAAAGCGAGTTGAAGAAAGGAGCTCAGGGGCACTGTAATTCACAAACCTGCAGAGTTATAAATGACAGCTATCATCCAAAAATATACTGAAGTAAGGCTGCCAAGAGGACTTGAAAGGGGGCAGAATTGCAGGAAACCGATTTCAGGAGGTAGACAGGAATTGCATTGAAAGCATAGGAAAAGAGGCAGAACGTCCACAATGATGCACTTGGCCAAAAAGGGCATATGTGTTTTTTCCTGAATATATTCAGGAAAAAAGGCATATGCCCTTTTTGGCCAACCAAGCAAGCTTGCAAAGGAAATCGGCACTACAATGAAGTCTCACTTCCCCCCGGTCAAAAGGTCCATCTGAAAAAAGTGTAAAATCCAGAAAGGCAGAACAGGCCATGGAGAACTGGGAGCCTTGTTATGCTGATGGGCGGGATGTAAATTGCCAACAGACACTCGGGAGAAGTGTATGGTGTTTCCTGAAACATCTAAAAAACAAAGCAACAGAGCCTAGGGCACTTCCACTTATGGTCCTATAGCTTACGGAAATTAAAATAAAAAAGACACAGCCACCCAAAAGTTTGGGACGGCTCTGTTTACCAGAAACTCATTTACGGTACAAGTTCAATATCGCAGAAAGTGAAAAAGGGATAAAGAAGTTGTGGTACTTACGTACAATGCAATATCACTCAGCAATGAAATCTATGTCATCAGGCCCATAGCAGTATAATGAGTGGATTCAGGTATGATGATTCTAACTGAAATAAGTCACACAGAAAAAGAAACATCATAAGGTATCAGTAATACACGGAATGTAAACTTGGCTACACAGGAACTGAATTACAGAACAGAACAGGGTCTCAAATTTAGAAAACCAACTTATGCTTCCTTAGGGGGAAGGTGAGTTGGGGTGCTGCATAAAACCAGAGATTGAAATGAGCACAGATAAAGTTCCTTAAGCCAAATATGGAATAGACAAGAGCTACTCCTTGCTCAACGAAATGAACTCAACACCCCATATTAAACGCCTAAGAATATACCTGACTAGTAAGAATCTTAAAACGTATGGATGGCTATGTCTGAAAGAGAATCAAGCGTGTGTACAGGGGCATAAACACAGCTGTGACAGGATTGGAGAGGTTCAGTGAGCAAATGAAGACCCTTTGAAGTCATATTGCATGGTACCCAACCACGGGTCTCAACTCTCCAGGTTTAAGGTATTCCTCCTTCAGCTAAAATATGCATGTGGAACCCAAAGTATGATCAACCGTGTGATCGTGAGACGTGTTCAAATATGTCTCAGTTTTCGTCCCCTGGTACTCGGGTGCAACATTCCAGACGCTTTACTAACACTCTCCCGACTTGGAGAGTCAGTGCCTTTAACCTCCTGTTTGGCCCAGTTTGCAATTTCTGTGGAAGATGAACAGGAATAGGGAGAACCAATGAGAGACTAGCTTGAGGTGTCTGGACGGGCAAATTTAACTCTCATTTCCCACCAGGAAGAGGAATTAACCAAAGACTCAGTGTGCCGTGCCGGAACCAGATTAGGGCCTGAAGCAATCCTGTTGTGTTGGGGCCAGCTCACAAGAAAGCGAGTTGAAGAAAGGAGCTCAGGGGCACTGTAATTCACAAACCTGCAGAGTTATAAATGAAAGCTATCGTCCGAAAATATACAGAAGTAAGGCTGCCAAGAGGACTTGAAAGCGGGGCAGAATTGCAGGAAACCGATTTCAGGAGGTAGACTGGAATTGCATTGAAAGCATAGGAAAAGAGGCAGAACGTCCACAATGATGCACTTGGCCAAAAAGGGCGTATGCGTTTTTTCCTGAATATATTCAGGAAAAAACGCATACGCCCTTTTTGGCCAACCAAGCAAGCTTGCAAAGGAAATCTGCACTACAATGAAGTCTCACTTCCCCCCGGTCAAAAGGGCCATCTGAAAAAAGTGTAAAATCCAGAAAGGCAGGACAGGCCATGGAGAACTGGGAGCCTTCTTATGCTGATGGGCGGGATGTAAATTGCCAACAGACACTCGGGAGAAGTCTATGGTGTTTCCTGAAACAACTAAGAAACAAAGCAACAGAACCTAGGGCACTTCCACTTATGGTCCTATAGCTTAGGGAAATTAAAATCAAAAAGACACAGCCACCCCAAAGTTTGGGACGCCTCTGTTTACAAGAACCTCGTTTACAGTACAAGTTCAACATCGCAGAAAGTGAAAAATGGATAAAGAAGTTGTGGTATTTACTTACAAAGCAATATCACTCAGCAATGAAATCTATGTCATCAGGCCCTTAGCAGCACAATGAGTGGATTCAGGTATGATGATTCTAACTGAAATAAGTCACACAGAAAAAGAAACATCATAAGGTATCAGTAATACACGGAATGTAAACTTGGCTACACAGGAACTGAATTACAGAACAGAACAGGGTCTCAAATTTAGAAAACCAACTTATGCTTGCTTAAGGGGAAAGGTGAGTTGGGGTGCTGCATAAAACCAGAGATTGAAATGAGCACAGATAAAGTTCCTTAAGCCAAATATGGAATAGACAAGAGCTACTCCTTGCTCAACGAAATGGACTCAACACCCCATATTAAACGCCTAAGAATGTACCTGACTAGTAAGTATCTTAAAACCTATGGATTGCTATGTCTCTGAAAGAGAATCAAGCGTGTGTACTGGGGCATAAACGCAGCAGTGATAGGATTGGAGAGGTTCGGTGAGCAAATGAAGACCCTTTGAAGTCATATTTCATGGTACCCATTTCACGGGTTTCAACTACCCAGGTTTAAGGTATTCTTCCTTCAGCTAAAACATGCATGTGGAACCCAGAGTATGATCAACCATGTGAACGGGAGACGTGTTCAAATATGTCTCAGTTTTCGTCCCCTGGTACTCGGGTGCAACATTCCAAACGCTTTATTAACACTCTCCCGACTTGGAGAGTCAGTCCATTTAACCTCCTGTTTGGCCCAGTTTGCAATTTCTGCGGAAGATGAACAGAAATAGCGAGAACCAATGAGAGACTAGCTGGAGGTGTCTGGACGGGCAAATTTAACTCTCATTTCCCACCAGGAAGAGGAATTAACCAAAGGCTCAGCGTGCCGTGCCAGAACTAGATTAGGGCCAGAAGCCATCCTGCGGTGTTGAGACCAGGTCACAAGAAAGTGAGTTGAAGAAAGGAGCTCAGGGGCACTGTAATGCACAAACCTGCAGAGTTATAAATGACAGCTATCGTCCAAAAATATACTAAAGTAAGGCTGCCAAGAGGACCTGAAAGCGGGGCAGAATTGCAGGAAACCGATTTCAAGAGGTAGACTGGAATTGCA
This sequence comes from Pseudorca crassidens, assembly GCF_039906515.1. Lineage (NCBI taxonomy): Eukaryota > Metazoa > Chordata > Mammalia > Artiodactyla > Delphinidae > Pseudorca > Pseudorca crassidens. The sequence continues at coordinate 2,328,669 of NW_027136315.1, forward strand.
TTGAAAGCATAGGAAAAGAGGCAGAACGTCCACAATGATGCACTTGGCCAAAAAGGGCGTATGCGTTTTTTCCTAAATATATTCAGGAAAAAACGCATACGCCCTTTTTGGCCAACCAAGCAAACTTGCAAAGGAAATCTGCACTACAATGAAGTCTCACTTCCCCCCGGTCAAAAGGGCCATCTGAAAAAAGTGTAAAATCCAGAAAGGCAGGACAGGCCATGGAGAACTGGGAGCCTTGTTATGCTGATGGGCGGGATGTAAATTGCCAACAGACACTCAGGAGAAGTGTATGGTGTTTCCTGAAACATCTAAAAAACAAAGCAACAGAGCCAAGGGCACTTCCACTTATGGTCCTATAGCTTAGGGAAATTAAAATCAAAAAGACACAGCCACCCCAAAATTTGGGACGGATCTGTTTACAAAAACCTCGTTTACCGTACAAGTTCAATATCACAGAAAGTGAAAAATGGATAAAGAACTTGTGGTACTTACGTACAATGCAGTATCACTCAGCAATGAAATCTATGTCATCAGGCCCATAGCAGCATAATGAGTGGATTCAGGTACGATGATTCTAACAGAAATAAGTCACACAGAAAAAGAAACATCATAAGATATCACTAATACACGGAATGTAAACTTGGCTACACAGGAACTGAATTCCAAAACAGAACAGGGTCTCAAATTTAGAAAACCAACTTATGCTTGCTTAAGGGGAAAGGTGAGTTGGGGTGCTGCATAAAACCAGAGATTGAAATGAGCACAGAAAAAGTTCCTTAAGCCAAATATGGAATAGACAAGAGCTACTCCTTGCTCAACGAAATGGACTCAACACCGCATATTAAACGCCTAAGAATGTACCTGACTAGTAAGTATCTTAAAACCTATGGATTGCTATGTCTCGAAAAGAGAATCAAGCGTGTGTACAGGGGCATAAACACAGCTGTGACAGGATTGGAGAGGATCAGTGAGCAAATGAAGACCCTTTGAAGTCATATTGCATGGTACCCAACGACGGGTCTCAACTCTCCAGGTTTAAGGTATTCCTCCTTCAGCTAAAATATGCATGTGGAACCCAAAGTATGATCAACCGTGTGATCGTGAGACGTGTTCAAATATGTCTCAGTTTTCGTCCCCTGGTACTCGGGTGCAACATTCCAGACGCTTTACTAACACTCTCCCGACTTGGAGAGTCAGTGCCTTTAACCTCCTGTTTGGCCCAGTTTGCAATTTCTGTGGAAGATGAACAGGAATAGGGAGAACCAATGAGAGACTAGCTTGAGGTGTCTGGACGGGAAAATTTAACTCTCATTTCCCACCAGGAAGAGGAATTAACCAAAGACTCAGTGTGCCGTGCCGGAACCAGATTAGGGCCTGAAGCAATCTTGTTGTGTTGGGGCCAGCTCACAAGAAAGCGAGTTGAAGAAAGGAGCTCAGGGGCACTGTAATTCACAAACCTGCAGAGTTATAAATGAAAGCTATCGTCCGAAAATATACAGAAGTAAGGCTGCCAAGAGGACTTGAAAGCGGGGCAGAATTGCAGGAAACCGATTTCAGGAGGTAGACTGGAATTGCATTGAAAGCATAGGAAAAGAGGCAGAACGTCCACAATGATGCACTTGGCCAAAATGGCGTATGCATTTTTTCCTGAATATATTCAGGATAAAACGCATACGCCCTTTTTGGCCAACCAAGCAAGCTGGCAAAGGAAATCTGCACTACAATGAAGTCTCACTTCCCCCCGGTCAAATGGCCCATCTGAAAAAAGTGTAAAATCCAGAAAGGCAGGACAGGCCATGGAGAACTGGGAGCCTTGTTATGCTGATGGGCGGGATGTAAATTGCCAACAGACACTCGGGAGAAGTGTATGGTGTTTCCTGAAACATCTAAAAAACAAAGCAACAGAGCCTAGGGCACTTCCACTTATGGTCCTATAGCTTAGGGAAATTAAAATCAAAAAGAAACAGCCACCCCAAAGTTTGGGACGCCTCTGTTTACAAGAACCTCGTTTTCAGTACAAGTTTAACATCGCAGAAAGTGAAAAATGGATAAAGAAGTTGTGGTATTTACTTACAAAGCAATATCACTCAGCAATGAAATCTATGTCATCAGGCCCTTAGCAGCACAATGAGTGGATTCAGGTATGATGATTCTAACTGAAATAAGTCACACAGAAAAAGAAACATCATAAGTTATCAGTAATACACGGAATGTAAACTTGGCTACACAGGAACTGAATTACAGAACAGAACAGGGTCTCAAATTTAGAAAACCAACTTATGCTTGCTTAAGGGGAAAGGTGAGTTGGGGTGCTGCATAAAACCAGAGATTGAAATGAGCACAGATAAAGTTCCTTAAGCCAAATATGGAATAGACAAGAGCTACTCCTTGTTCAACGAAATGGACTCAACACCGTATATTAAACGCCTAAGAATGTACCTGACTAGTAAGTATCTTAAAACCTATGGATTGCTATGTCTCCGAAAGAGAATCAAGCATTTGTACAGGGGCATAAACGCAGCAGTGATAGGATTGGAGAGGTTCGTTGAGCAAATGAAGACCCTTTGAAGTCATATTGCATGGTACCCATTCCAGGGGTTTCAACTCTCCAGGTTTAAGGTATTCTTCCTTCAGCTAAAACATGCATGTGGAACCCAGAGTATGATCAACCGTGTGATCGGGAGACATGTTCAAATATGTCTCAGTTTTCGTACCCTGGTACTCGGGTGCAACATTCCAGACGCTTTACTAACACTCTCCCGACTTGGAGAGTCAGTGCCTTTAAACTCCTGTTTGGCCCAGTTTGTAATTTCTGCGGAAGATGAATAGGAATAGGGAGAACCAATGACAGACTAGCTGGAGGTGTCTGGACGGGAAAATTTAACTCTCATTTCCCACCAGGAAGAGGAATTAACCAAAGGCTCAGCGTGCCATGCCGGAACCAGATTAGGGCCTGAAGCAATCCTGCGGTGTTGCGGCCAGCTCACAAGAAAGCGAGTTGAAGAAAGGAGCTCAGGGGCACTGTAATTCACAAACCTGCAGAGTTATAAATGACAGCTATCATCCAAAAATATACTGAAGTAAGGCTGCCAAGAGGACTTGAAAGGGGGCAGAATTGCAGGAAACCAATTTCAGGAGGTAGACAGGAATTGCATTGAAAGCATAGGAAAAGAGGCAGAACGTCCACAATGATGCACTTGGCCAAAAAGGGCATATGTGTTTTTTCCTGAATATATTCAGGAAAAAAGGCATATGCCCTTTTTGGCCAACCAAGCAAGCTTGCAAAGGAAATCGGCACTACAATGAAGTCTCACTTCCCCCCGGTCAAAAGGTCCATCTGAAAAAAGTGTAAAATCCAGAAAGGCAGAACAGGCCATGGAGAACTGGGAGCCTTGTTATGCTGATGGGCGGGATGTAAATTGCCAACAGACACTCGGGAGAAGTGTATGGTGTTTCCTGAAACATCTAAAAAACAAAGCAACAGAGCCTAGGGCACTTCCACTTATGGTCCTATAGCTTACGGAAATTAAAATAAAAAAGACACAGCCACCCAAAAGTTTGGGACGGCTCTGTTTACCAGAAACTCATTTACGGTACAAGTTCAATATCGCAGAAAGTGAAAAAGGGATAAAGAAGTTGTGGTACTTACGTACAATGCAATATCACTCAGCAATGAAATCTATGTCATCAGGCCCATAGCAGTATAATGAGTGGATTCAGGTATGATGATTCTAACTGAAATAAGTCACACAGAAAAAGAAACATCATAAGGTATCAGTAATACACGGAATGTAAACTTGGCTACACAGGAACTGAATTACAGAACAGAACAGGGTCTCAAATTTAGAAAACCAACTTATGCTTCCTTAGGGGGAAGGTGAGTTGGGGTGCTGCATAAAACCAGAGATTGAAATGAGCACAGATAAAGTTCCTTAAGCCAAATATGGAATAGACAAGAGCTACTCCTTGCTCAACGAAATGAACTCAACACCCCATATTAAACGCCTAAGAATATACCTGACTAGTAAGAATCTTAAAACGTATGGATGGCTATGTCTGAAAGAGAATCAAGCGTGTGTACAGGGGCATAAACACAGCTGTGACAGGATTGGAGAGGTTCAGTGAGCAAATGAAGACCCTTTGAAGTCATATTGCATGGTACCCAACCACGGGTCTCAACTCTCCAGGTTTAAGGTATTCCTCCTTCAGCTAAAATATGCATGTGGAACCCAAAGTATGATCAACCGTGTGATCGTGAGACGTGTTCAAATATGTCTCAGTTTTCGTACCCTGGTACTCGGGTGCAACATTCCAGACGCTTTACTAACACTCTCCCGACTTGGAGAGTCAGTGCCTTTAACCTCCTGTTTGGCCCAGTTTGCAATTTCTGTGGAAGATGAACAGGAATAGGGAGAACCAATGAGAGACTAGCTTGAGGTGTCTGGACGGGAAAATTTAACTCTCATTTCCCACCAGGAAGAGGAATTAACCAAAGACTCAGTGTGCCGTGCCGGAACCAGATTAGGGCCTGAAGCAATCCTGTTGTGTTGGGGCCAGCTCACAAGAAAGCGAGTTGAAGAAAGGAGCTCAGGGGCACTGTAATTCACAAACCTGCAGAGTTATAAATGAAAGCTATCATCCGAAAATATACAGAAGTAAGGCTGCCAAGAGGACTTGAAAGCGGGGCAGAATTGCAGGAAACCGATTTCAGGAGGTAGACTGGAATTGCATTGAAAGCATAGGAAAAGAGGCAGAACGTCCACAATGATGCACTTGGCCAAAAAGGGCGTATGCGTTTTTTCCTGAATATATTCAGGAAAAAACGCATACGCCCTTTTTGGCCAACCAAGCAAGCTTGCAAAGGAAATCTGCACTACAATGAAGTCTCACTTCCCCCCGGTCAAAAGGGCCATCTGAAAAAAGTGTAAAATCCAGAAAGGCAGGACAGGCCATGGAGAACTGGGAGCCTTCTTATGCTGATGGGCGGGATGTAAATTGCCAACAGACACTCGGGAGAAGTCTATGGTGTTTCCTGAAACAACTAAGAAACAAAGCAACAGAACCTAGGGCACTTCCACTTATGGTCCTATAGCTTAGGGAAATTAAAATCAAAAAGACACAGCCACCCCAAAGTTTGGGACGCCTCTGTTTACAAGAACCTCGTTTACAGTACAAGTTCAACATCGCAGAAAGTGAAAAATGGATAAAGAAGTTGTGGTATTTACTTACAAAGCAATATCACTCAGCAATGAAATCTATGTCATCAGGCCCTTAGCAGCACAATGAGTGGATTCAGGTATGATGATTCTAACTGAAATAAGTCACACAGAAAAAGAAACATCATAAGGTATCAGTAATACACGGAATGTAAACTTGGCTACACAGGAACTGAATTACAGAACAGAACAGGGTCTCAAATTTAGAAAACCAACTTATGCTTGCTTAAGGGGAAAGGTGAGTTGGGGTGCTGCATAAAACCAGAGATTGAAATGAGCACAGATAAAGTTCCTTAAGCCAAATATGGAATAGACAAGAGCTACTCCTTGTTCAACGAAATGGACTCAACACCGTATATTAAACGCCTAAAAATGTACCTGACTAGTAAGTATCTTAAAACCTATGGATTGCTATGTCTCCGAAAGAGAATCAAGCATTTGTACAGGGGCATAAACGCAGCAGTGATAGGATTGGAGAGGTTCGGTGAGCAAATGAAGACCCTTTGAAGTCATATTGCATGGTACCCATTCCACGGGTTTCAACTACCCAGGTTTAAGGTATTCTTCCTTCAGCTAAAACATGCATGTGGAACCCAGAGTATGATCAACCGTGTGATCGGGAGACGTGTTCAAATATGTCTCAGTTTTCGTACCCTGGTACTCGGGTGCAACATTCCAGACGCTTTACTAACACTCTCCCGACTTGGAGAGTCAGTGCCTTTAAACTCCTGTTTGGCCCAGTTTGTAATTTCTGCGGAAGATGAATAGGAATAGGGAGAACCAATGACAGACTAGCTGGAGGTGTCTGGACGGGAAAATTTAACTCTCATTTCCCACCAGGAAGAGGAATTAACCAAAGGCTCAGCGTGCCATGCCGGAACCAGATTAGGGCCTGAAGCAATCCTGCGGTGTTGCGGCCAGCTCACAAGAAAGCGAGTTGAAGAAAGGAGCTCAGGGGCACTGTAATTCACAAACCTGCAGAGTTATAAATGACAGCTATCATCAAAAAAAATATACTGAAGGAAGGCTGCCAAGAGGACTTGAAAGGGGGCAGAATTGCAGGAAACCGATTTCAGGAGGTAGACAGGAATTGCATTGAAAGCATAGGAAAAGAGGCAGAACGTCCACAATGATGCACTTGGCCAAAAAGGGCATATGTGTTTTTTCCTGAATATATTCAGGAAAAAAGGCATATGCCCTTTTTGGCCAACCAAGCAAGCTTGCAAAGGAAATCTGCACTACAATGAAGTCTCACTTCCCCCCGGTCAAAAGGGCCATCTGAAAAAAGTGTAAAATCCAGAAAGGCAGGACAGGCCATGGAGAACTGGGAGCCTTGTTATGCTGATGGGCGGGATGTAAATTGCCAACAGACACTCGGGAGAAGTGTATGGTGTTTCCTGAAACATCTAAAAAACAAAGCAACAGAGCCTAGGGCACTTCCACTTATGGTCCTATAGCTTACGGAAATTAAAATAAAAAAGACACAGCCACCCAAAAGTTTGGGACGGCTCTGTTTACCAGAAACTCATTTACGGTACAAGTTCAATATCGCAGAAAGTGAAAAAGGGATAAAGAAGTTGTGGTACTTACGTACAATGCAATATCACTCAGCAATGAAATCTATGTCATCAGGCCCATAGCAGTATAATGAGTGGATTCAGGTATGATGATTCTAACTGAAATAAGTCACACAGAAAAAGAAACATCATAAGGTATCAGTAATACACGGAATGTAAACTTGGCTACACAGGAACTGAATTACAGAACAGAACAGGGTCTCAAATTTAGAAAACCAACTTATGCTTCCTTAGGGGGAAGGTGAGTTGGGGTGCTGCATAAAACCAGAGATTGAAATGAGCACAGATAAAGTTCCTTAAGCCAAATATGGAATAGACAAGAGCTACTCCTTGCTCAACGAAATGAACTCAACACCCCATATTAAACGCCTAAGAATATACCTGACTAGTAAGAATCTTAAAACGTATGGATGGCTATGTCTGAAAGAGAATCAAGCGTGTGTACAGGGGCATAAACACAGCTGTGACAGGATTGGAGAGGTTCAGTGAGCAAATGAAGACCCTTTGAAGTCATATTGCATGGTACCCAACCACGGGTCTCAACTCTCCAGGTTTAAGGTATTCCTCCTTCAGCTAAAATATGCATGTGGAACCCAAAGTATGATCAACCGTGTGATCGTGAGACGTGTTCAAATATGTCTCAGTTTTCGTCCCCTGGTACTCGGGTGCAACATTCCAGACGCTTTACTAACACTCTCCCGACTTGGAGAGTCAGTGCCTTTAACCTCCTGTTTGGCCCAGTTTGCAATTTCTGTGGAAGATGAACAGGAATAGGGAGAACCAATGAGAGACTAGCTTGAGGTGTCTGGACGGGCAAATTTAACTCTCATTTCCCACCAGGAAGAGGAATTAACCAAAGACTCAGTGTGCCGTGCCGGAACCAGATTAGGGCCTGAAGCAATCCTGTTGTGTCGGGGCCAGCTCACAAGAAAGCGAGTTGAAGAAAGGAGCTCAGGGGCACTGTAATTCACAAACCTGCAGAGTTATAAATGAAAGCTATCGTCCGAAAATATACAGAAGTAAGGCTGCCAAGAGGACTTGAAAGCGGGGCAGAAATGCAGGAAACCGATTTCAGGAGGTAGACTGGAATTGCATTGAAAGCATAGGAAAAGAGGCAGAACGTCCACAATGATGCACTTGGCCAAAAAGGGCGTATGCGTTTTTTCCTGAATATATTCAGGAAAAAACGCATACGCCCTTTTTGGCCAACCAAGCAAGCTTGCAAAGGAAATCTGCACTACAATGAAGTCTCACTTCCCCCCGGTCAAAAGGGCCATCTGAAAAAAGTGTAAAATCCAGAAAGGCAGGACAGGCCATGGAGAACTGGGAGCCTTCTTATGCTGATGGGCGGGATGTAAATTGCCAACAGACACTCGGGAGAAGTCTATGGTGTTTCCTGAAACAACTAAGAAACAAAGCAACAGAACCTAGGGCACTTCCACTTATGGTCCTATAGCTTAGGGAAATTAAAATCAAAAAGACACAGCCACCCCAAAGTTTGGGACGCCTCTGTTTACAAGAACCTCGTTTACAGTACAAGTTCAACATCGCAGAAAGTGAAAAATGGATAAAGAAGTTGTGGTATTTACTTACAAAGCAATATCACTCAGCAATGAAATCTATGTCATCAGGCCCTTAGCAGCACAATGAGTGGATTCAGGTATGATGATTCTAACTGAAATAAGTCACACAGAAAAAGAAACATCATAAGGTATCAGTAATACACGGAATGTAAACTTGGCTACACAGGAACTGAATTACAGAACAGAACAGGGTCTCAAATTTAGAAAACCAACTTATGCTTGCTTAAGGGGAAAGGTGAGTTGGGGTGCTGCATAAAACCAGAGATTGAAATGAGCACAGATAAAGTTCCTTAAGCCAAATATGGAATAGACAAGAGCTACTCCTTGTTCAACGAAATGGACTCAACACCGTATATTAAACGCCTAAGAATGTACCTGACTAGTAAGTATCTTAAAACCTATGGATTGCTATGTCTCCGAAAGAGAATCAAGCATTTGTACAGGGGCATAAACGCAGCAGTGATAGGATTGGAGAGGTTCGGTGAGCAAATGAAGACCCTTTGAAGTCATATTGCATGGTACCCATTCCACGGGTTTCAACTACCCAGGTTTAAGGTATTCTTCCTTCAGCTAAAACATGCATGTGGAACCCAGAGTATGATCAACCGTGTGATCGGGAGACGTGTTCAAATATGTCTCAGTTTTCGTACCCTGGTACTCGGGTGCAACATTCCAGACGCTTTACTAACACTCTCCCAACTTGGAGAGTCAGTCCCTTTAACCTCCTGTTTGGCCCAGTTTGCCATTTCTGCGGAAGATGAACAGGAATAGCGAGAACCAATGAGAGACTAGCTGGAGGTGTCTGGACGGGCAAATTTAACTCTCATTTCCCACCAGGAAGAGGAATTAACCAAAGGCTCAGCGTGCCGTGCCAGAACTAGATTAGGGCCTGAAGCCATCCTGCGGTGTTGAGGCCAGGTCACAAGAAAGTGAGTTGAAGAAAGGAGCTCAGGGGCACTGTAATGCACAAACCTGCAGAGTTATAAATGACAGCTATCGTCCAAAAATATACTGAAGTAAGGCTGCCAAGAGGACTTGAAAGCGGGGCAGAATTGCAGGAAACCGATTTCAGGAGGTAGACTGGAATTGCATTGAAAGCATAGGAAAAGAGGCAGAACGTCCACAATGATGCACTTGGCCAAAAAGGGCGTATGCGTTTTTTCCTGAATATATTCAGGAAAAAACGCATACGCCCTTTTTGGCCAACCAAGCAAACTTGCAAAGGAAATCTGCACTACAATGAAGTCTCACTTCCCCCTGGTCAAAAGGGCCATCTGAAAAAAGTGTAAAATCCAGAAAGGCAGGACAGGCCATGGAGAACTGGGAGCCTTGTTATGCTGATGGGCGGGATGTAAATTGCCAACAGACACTCGGGAGAAGTGTATGGTGTTTCCTGAAACATTTAAAAAACAAAGCAACAGAGCCTAGGGCACTTCCACTTATGGTCCTATAGCTTAGGGAAATTAAAATCAAAAAGACACAGCCACCCCAAAGTTTGGTACGGCTCTGTTTACAAGAACCTCGTTTACCGTACAAGTTCAATATCACAGAAAGTGAAAAATGGATAAAGAACTTGTGGTACTTACGTACAATGCAGTATCACTCAGCAATGAAATCTATGTCATCAGGCCCATAGCAGCATAATGAGTGGATTCAGGTACGATGATTCTAACAGAAATAAGTCACACAGAAAAAGAAACATCATAAGATATCACTAATACACGGAATGTAAACTTGGCTACACAGGAACTGAATTCCAAAACAGAACAGGGTCTCAAATTTAGAAAACCAACTTATGCTTGCTTAAGGGTAAAGGTGAGTTGGGGTGCTGCATAAAACCAGAGATTGAAATGAGCACAGAAAAAGTTCCTTAAGCCAAATATGGAATAGACAAGAGCTACTCCTTGCTCAACGAAATGGACTCAACACCGCATATTAAACGCCTAAGAATGTACCTGACTAGTAAGTATCTTAAAACCTATGGATTGCTATGTCTCCGAAAGAGAATCAAGCATGTGTACAGGGGCATAAACGCAGCAGTGATAGGATTGGAGAGGTTCGGTGAGCAAATGAAGACCCTTTGAAGTCATATTGCATGGTACCCATTCCACGGGTTTCAACTACCCAGGTTTAAGGTATTCTTCCTTCAGCTAAAACATGCATGTGGAACCCAGAGTATGATCAACCGTGTGAACGGGAGACGTGTTCAAATATGTCTCAGTTTTCGTACCCTGGTACTCGGGTGCAACATTCCAGACGCTTTACTAACACTCTCCCAACTTGGAGAGTCAGTCCCTTTAACCTCCTGTTTGGCCCAGTTTGCAATTTCTGCGGAAGATGAACAGGAATAGGGAGAACCAATGAGAGACTAGCTGGAGGTGTCTGGACGGGCAAATTTAACTCTCATTTCCCACCAGGAAGAGGAATTAACCAAAGGCTCAGCGTGCCGTTCCGGAACCAGATTAGGGCCTGAAGCCATCCTGCGGTGTTGCGGCCAGCTCACAAGAAAGCGAGTTGAAGAAAGGAGCTCAGGGGCACTGTAATTCACAAACCTGCAGAGTTATAAATGACAGCTATCGTCCAAAAATATACTGAAGTAAGGCTGCCAAGAGGACTTGAAAGCGGGGCAGAATTGCAGGAAACCGATTTCAGGAGGTAGACTGGAATTGCATTGAAAGCATAGGAAAAGAGGCAGAACGTCCACAATGATGCACTTGGCCAAAAAGGGCGTATGCGTTTTTTCCTGAATATATTCAGGAAAAAACGCATACGCCCTTTTTGGCCAACCAAGCAAGCTTGCAAAGGAAATCTGCACTACAATGAAGTCTCACTTCCCCCCGGTCAAAAGGGCCATCTGAAAAAAGTGTAAAATCCAGAAAGGCAGGACAGGCCATGGAGAACTGGGAGCATTGTTATGCTCATGGGCGGGATGTAAATTGCCAACAGACACTCGGGAGAAGTGTATGGTGTTTCCTGAAACATCTAAAAAACAAAGCAACAGAGCCTAGGGCACTTCCACTTATGGTCCTATAGCTTAGGGAAATTAAAATCAAAAAGACACAGCCACCCCAAAGTATGGAACGGCTCTGTTTACAAGAACCTCGTTTACAGTACAAGTTCAACATCGCAGAAAGTGAAAAATGGATAAAGAAGTTGTGGTATTTACTTACAAAGCAATATCACTCAGCAATGAAATCTATGTCATCAGGCCCTTAGCAGCACAATGAGTGGATTCAGGTATGATGATTCTAACTGAAATAAGTCACACAGAAAAAGAAACATCATAAGATATCAGTAATACACGGAATGTAAACTTGGCTACACAGGAACTGAATTACAGAACAGAACAGGGTCTCAAATTTAGAAAACGAACTTATGCTTGCTTAAGGGGAAAGGTGAGTTGGGGTGCTGCATAAAACCAGAGATTGAAATGAGCACAGATAAAGTTCCTTAAGCCAAATATGGAATAGACAAGAGCTACTCCTTGCTCAACGAAATGGACTCAACACCGCATATTAAACGCCTAAGAATGTACCTGACTTGTAAGTATCTTAAAACCTATGGATTGCTATGTCTCCGAAAGAGAATCAAGCATGTGTACAGGGGCATAAATGCAGCAGTGATAGGATTGGAGAGGTTCGGTAAGCAAATGAAGCCCCTTTGAAGTCATATAGCATGGTACCCATTCCACGGGTTTCAACTACCCAGGTTTAAGGTATTCTTCCTTCAGCTAAAACATGCATGTGGAACCTAGAGTATGATCAACCATGTGATCGGGAGACGTGTTCAAATATGTCTCAGTTTTCGTACCCTGGTACTCGGGTGCAACATTCCAGACGCTTTACTAACACTCTCCCGACTTGGAGAGTCAGTAGCTTTAACCTCCTGTTTGGCCCAGTTTGCAATTTCTGCGGAAGATATACAGGAATAGCGAGAACCAATGAGAGACTAGCTGGAGGTGTCTGGACGGGCAAATTTAACTCTCATTTCCCACCAGGAAGAGAAATTAACCAAAGGCTCAGCGTGCCGTGCCGGAACCAGATTAGGGCCTGAAGCCATCCTGCGGTGTTGCGGCCAGCTCACAAGAAAGCGAGTTGAAGAAAGGAGCTCAGGGGCACTGTAATTCACAAAACTTCAGAGTTATAAATGACAGTTATCGTCCAAAAATATACTGAAGTAAGGCTGCCAAGAGGACTTGAAAGCGGGGCAGAATTGCAGGAAACCGATTTCAGGAGGTAGACTGGAATTGCATTGAAAGCATAGGAAAAGAGGCAGAACGTCCACAATGATGCACTTGGCCAAAAAGGGCGTATGCGTTTTTTCCTGAATATATTCAGGAAAAAACGCATACGCCCTTGTTGGCCAACCAAGCAAACTTGCAAAGGAAATCTGCACTACATTGAAGTCTCACTTCCCCCCGGTCAAAAGGGCCATCTGAAAAAAGAATAAAATCCAGAAATGCAGGACAGGCCATGGAGAACTGGGAGCCTTGTTATGCTGATGGGCGGGATGTAAATTGCCAACAGACACTCGGGAGAAGTGTATGGTGTTTCCTGAAACATCTAAAAAACAAAGCAACAGAGCCTAGGGCACTTCCACTTATGGTCCTATAGCTTAGGGAAATTAAAATCAAAAAGACACAGCCACCCGAAAGTATGGAACGGCTCTGTTTACAGGAACCTCGTTTACAGTACAAGTTCAACATCGCAAAAAGTGAAAAATGGATAAAGAAGTTGTGGTATTTACTTACAAAGCAATATCACTCAGCAATGAAATCTATGTCAACAGGCCCTTAGCAGCACAAAGAGTGGATTCAGGTACGATGATTCTAACTGAAATAAGTCACACAGAAAAAGAAACATCATAAGATATCAGTAATACACGGAATGTAAACTTGGCTACACAGGAACTGAATTACAGAACAGAACAGGGTCTCAAATTTAGAAAACCAACTTATGCTTGCTTAAGGGTAAAGGTGAGTTGGGGTGCTGCATAAAACCAGAGATTGAAATGAGCACAGAAAAAGTTCCTTAAGCCAAATATGGAATAGACAAGAGCTACTCCTTGCTCAACGAAATGGACTCAACACCGCATATTAAACGCCTAAGAATGTACCTGACTAGTAAGTATCTTAAAACCTATGGATTGCTATGTCTCCGAAAGAGAATCAAGCATGTGTACAGGGGCATAAACGGAGCAGTGATAGGATTGGAGAGGTTCGGTGAGCAAATGAAGACCCTTTGAAGTCATATTGCATGGTACCCATTCCACGGGTTTCAACTACCCAGGTTTAAGGTATTCTTCCTGCAGATAAAACATGCATGTGGAACCTAGAGTATGATCAACCATGTGATCGGGAGACGTGTTCAAATATGTCTCAGTTTTCGTACCCTGGTACTCGGGTGCAACATTCCAGACGCTTTACTAACACTCTCCCGACATGGAGAGTCAGTTCCTTTAACCTCCTGTTTGGCCCAGTTTGCAATTTCTGCGGAAGATGAACAGGAATAGCGAGAACCAATGAGAGACTAGCTGGAGGTGTCTGGACGGGCAAATTTAACTCTCATTTCCCACCAGGAAGAGGAATTAACCAAAGGCTCAGCGTGCCGTGCCGGAACCAGATTAGGGCCTGAAGCCATCCTGCGGTGTTGCGGCCAGCTCACAAGAAAGCGAGTTGAAGAAAGGAGCTCAGGGGCACTGTAATTCACAAAACTGCAGAGTTATAAATGACAACTATCGTCCAAAAATATACTGAAGTAAGGCTGCCAAGAGGACTTGAAAGCGGGGCAGAATTGCAGGAAACCGATTTCAGGAGGTAGAGTGGAATTGCATTGAAAGCATAGGAAAAGAGGCAGAACGTCCACAATGATGCACTTGGCCAAAAAGGGCGTATGCATTTTTTCCTGAATATATTCAGGAAAAAACGCATACGCCCTTTTTGGCCAACCAAGCAAACTTGCAAAGGAAATCTGCACTACAATGAAGTCTAACTTCCCCCCGGTCAAAAGGGCCATCTGATAAAAGTGTAAAATCCAGAAAGGCAGGACAGGCCATGGAGAACTGGGAGCATTGTTATGCTGACGGGCGGGATGTAAATTGCCAACAGACACTGGGGAAAAGTGTATGGTGTTTCCTGAAACATCTAAAAAACAAAGCAACAGAGCCTAGGGCACTTCCACTTATGGTCCTATAGCTTAGGGAAATTAAAATCAAAAAGACACAGCCACCCCAAAGTATGGAACGGCTCTGTTTACAAGAACCTCGTTTACAGTACAAGTTCAACATCGCAGAAAGTGAAAAATGGATAAAGAAGTTGTGGTATTTACTTACAAAGCAATATCACTCAGCAATGAAATCTGTGTCATCAGGCCCTTAGCAGCACAATGAGTGGATTCAGGTATGATGATTCTAACTGAAATAAGTCACACAGAAAAAGAAACATCATAAAATATCAGTAATACACGGAATGTAAACTTGGCTACACAGGAACTGAATTACAGAACAGAACAGGGTCTCAAATTTAGAAAACGAACTTATGCTTGCTTAAGGGGAAAGGTGAGTTGGGGTGCTGCATAAAACCAGAGATTGAAATGAGCACAGATAAAGTTCCTTAAGCCAAATATGGAATAGACAAGAGCTACTCCTTGCTCAACGAAATGGACTCAACACCGCATATTAAACGCCTAAGAATGTACCTGACTTGTAAGTATCTTAAAACCTATGGATTGCTATGTCTCCGAAAGAGAATCAAGCATGTGTACAGGGGCATAAATGCAGCAGTGATAGGATTGGAGAGGTTCGGTGAGCAAATGAAGACCCTTTGAAGTCATATAGCATGGAACCCATTCCACGGGTTTCAACTACCCAGGTTTAAGGTATTCTTCCTTCAGCTAAAACATGCATGTGGAACCTAGAGTATGATCAACCATGTGATCGGGAGACGTGTTCAAATATGTCTCAGTTTTCGTACCCTGGTACTCGGGTGCAACATTCCAGACGCTTTACTAACACTCTCCCGACTTGGAGAGTCAGTCCCTTTAACCTCCTGTTTGGCCCAGTTTGCAATTTCTGCGGAAGATGTACAGGAATAGCGAGAACCAATGAGAGACTAGCTGGAGGTGTCTGGACGGGCAAATTTAACTCTCATTTCCCACCAGGAAGAGAAATTAACCAAAGGCTCAGCGTGCCGTGCCGGAACCAGATTAGGGCCTGAAGCCATCCTGCGGTGTTGCGGCCAGCTCACAAGAAAGCGAGTTGAAGAAAGGAGCTCAGGGGCACTGTAATTCACAAACCTGCAGAGTTATAAATGACAGCTATCGTCCAAAAATATACTGAAGTAAGGCTGCCAAGAGGACTTGAAAGCGGGGCAGAATTGCAGGAAACCGATTTCAGGAGGTAGACTGGAATTGCATTGAAAGCATAGGAAAAGAGGCAGAGCGTCCACAATAATGCCCCTTGCCAAAAAGGGCATATGCGTTTTTTCCTGAATATATTCAGGAAAAAACGTATACGCACTTTTTGGCCAACCAAGCAAGCTTGCAAAGGAAATCTGCACTACAATGAAGTCTCACTTCCCCCCAGTCAAAAGGACCATCTGAAAAAAGTGTAAAATCCAGAAAGGCAGGACAGGCCATGGAGAACTGGGAGCCTTGTTATGCTGATGGGCGGGATGTAAATTGCCAACAGACACTCGGGAGAAGTGTATGGTGTTTCCTGAAACATCTAAAAAACAAAGCAACAGAGCCTAGGGCACTTCCACTTATGGTCCTAAAGCTAAGGGAAATTAAA
Organism: Pseudorca crassidens; assembly: GCF_039906515.1. Taxonomy (NCBI): domain Eukaryota; kingdom Metazoa; phylum Chordata; class Mammalia; order Artiodactyla; family Delphinidae; genus Pseudorca; species Pseudorca crassidens. Next base: position 2,344,836 of record NW_027136315.1, read on the forward strand.
ATCAAAAAGACACAGCCACCCCAAAGTATGGAACGGCTCTGTTTACAAGAACCTCGTTTACAGTACAAGTTCAACATCACAGAAAGTGAAAAATGGATAAAGAAGTTGTGGTATTTCCTTACAAAGCAATATCACTCAGCAATGAAATCTATGTCATAAGGCCCTTAGCAGCACAATGAGTGGATTCAGGTATGATGATTCTAACTGAAATAAGTCACACAGAAAAAGAAACATCATAAGATATCACTAATACACGGAATGTAAACTTGGCTACACAGGAACTGAATTCCAAAACAGAACAGGGTCTCAAGTTTAGAAAACCAACTTATGCTTGCTTAAGGGGGAAGGTGAGTTGGAGTGCTGCATAAAACTAGAGTTTGAAATGAGCACAGATAAAGTTCCTTAAGCCAAATATGGAATAGACAAGAGCTACTCCTTGCTCAACGAAATGGACTCAACACCCCATATTAAACGCCTAAGAATATACCTGACTAGTAAGAATCTTAAAACGTATAGATGGCTATGTCTGAAAGAGAATCAAGCGTGTGTACAGGGGCATAAACACAGCTGTGACAGGATTGGAGAGGTTCAGTGAGCAAATGAAGACCCTTTGAAGTCATATTGCATGGTACCCATTCCACGGGTCTCAACTCTCCAGGTTTAAGGTATTCTTCCTTCAGCTAAAACATGCATGTGGAACCCAGAGTATGATCAACCGTGTGAACGGGAGACGTGTTCAAATGTCTCAGTTTTCCTCCCCTGGTACTCGGGTGCAACATTCCAGACGCTTTACTAACACTCTCCCGACTTGGAGAGTCAGCGCCTTTAACCTCCTGTTTGGCCAATTTTGCAGTTTCTGCGGAAGATGAACAGGAATAGGGAGAACCAATGAGAGACTAGCTGGAGGTGTCTGGACGGGCAAATTTAACTCTCATTTCCCACCAGGAAGAGGAAATAACCAAAGGCTCAGCGTGCCGTGCCGGAACCAGATTAGGGCCTGAAGCCATCCTGCGGTGCTGCGGCCAGCTCACAAGAAAGCGAGTTGAAGAAAGGAGCTCAGGGGCACTGTAATTCACAAACCTGCAGAGTTATAAATGACAGCTATCGTCCAAAAATATACTGAAGTAAGGCTGCCAAGAGGACTTGAAAGCGGGGCAGAATTGCAGGAAACCGATTTCAGGAGGTAGACTGGAATTGCATTTCAAACATAGGAAAAGAGGCAGAACGTCCACAATGATGCACTTGGCCAAAAAGGGCGTATGCGTTTTTTCCTGAATATATTCAGGAAAAAACGCACACGCCCTTTTTGGCCAACCAAGCAAACTTGCAAAGGAAATCTGCACTACAATGAAGTCTCACTTCCCCCCGGTCAAAAGGGCTATCTGAAAAAAGTGTAAAATCCAGAAAGGCAGGACAGGCCATGGAGAACTGGGAGCCTTGTTATGCTGATGGGCGGGATGTAAATTGCCAACAGACACTCGGGAGAAGTGTATGGTGTTTCCTGAAACATCTAAAAAACAAAGCAACAGAGCCTAGGGCACTTCCACTTATGGTCCTATAGCTTAGGGAAATTAAAATCAAAAAGACACAGCCACCCCAAAGTTTGGGACGCCTCTGTTTACAAGAACCTCGTTTACCGTACAAGTTCAGTATCATAGAAAGTGAAAAATGGATAAAGAACTTGTGGTACTTACGTAAAATGCAGTATCACTCAGCAATGAAATCTATGTCATCAGGCCCGTAGCAGCATAATGAGTGGATTCAGGTACGATGATTCTAACTGAAATAAGTCACACAGAGAAAGAAACATCATAAGGTATCAGTAATACACGGAAAGTAAACTTGGCTACACAGGAACTGAATTACAGAACAGAACAGGGTCTCAAATTTAGAAAACCAACTTATGCTTGCTTAAGGGGAAAGGTGAGTTGGGGTGCTGCATAAAACCAGAGATTGAAATGAGCACAGATAAAGTTCCTTAAGCCAAATATGGAATAGACAAGAGCTACTCCTTGCTCAACGATATGGCCTCAACACCCCATATTAAATGCCTAACAATGTACCTGACTAGTAAGTATCTTAAAACCTATGGATTGCTATGTCTCCAAAAGAGAACCAAGCGTGTGTACAGGGGCATAAACGCAGCAGTGACAAGATTGGAGAGGTTCGGTGAGCAAATGAAGACCCTTTGAAGTCATATTGCATAGTACCCATTACACGGGTCTCAACTCTCCAGGTTTAAGTTATTCTTCCTTCAGCTAAAACATGCATGTGGAACCCAGAGTATGATCAACCGTGTGAACGGGAGACGTGTTCAAGTATGTCTCAGTTTTCCTCCCCTGGTACTCGGGTGCAACATTCCAGACGCTTTACTAACACTCTCCCCACTTGGAGAGTCAGCGCCTTTAACCTCCTGTTTGGCCCAGTTTGCAATTTCTGCGGAAGATGAACAGGAATAGCGAGAACCAATGAGAGACTAGCTGGAGGTGTCTGGACGGGCAAATTTAACTCTCATTTCCCACCAGGAAGAGGAAATAACCAAAGGCTCAGCGTGCCGTGCCAGAACCAGATTAGGGCCTGAAGCCATGCTGCGGTGTTGCGGCCAGGTCACAAGAATGCGAGTTGAAGAAAGGAGCTCAGGGGCACTGTAATTCACAAACCTGCAGAGTTATAAATGACAGCTATCGTCCAAAAATATACTGAAGTAAGGCTGCCAAGAGGACTTGAAAGCGGGGCAGAATTGCAGGAAACCGATTTCAGGAGGTAGAGTGGAATTGCATTGAAAGCATAGGAAAAGAGGCAGAACGTCCACAATGATGCACTTGGCCAAAAAGGGCGTATGCGTTTTTTCCTGAATATATTCAGGAAAAAACGCATACGCCCTTTTTGGCCAACCAAGCAAGCTTGCAAAGGAAATCTGCACTACAATGAAGTCTCACTTCCCCCCGGTCAAAAGGACCATCTGAAGAAAGTGTAAAATCCAGAAAGGCAGGACAGGCCATGGAGAACTGGGAGCCTTGTTATACTGATGGGCGGGATGTAAATTGCCAACAGACACTCGGGAGAAGTGTATGGTGTTTCCTGAAACATCTAAAAAACAAAGCAACAGAGCCTAGGGCACTTCCACTTATGGAACTATAGCTTACGGAAATTAAAATCAAAAAGACACAGCCACCCCAAAGTTTGGGACGCCTCTGTTTACAAGAACCTCCTTTACCGTACAAGTTCAACATCACAGAAAGTGAAAAATGGATAAAGAACTTGTGGTACTTACGTACAATGCAGTATCACTCTGCAATGAAATCTATGTCATCAGGCTCGTAGCAGCATAATGAGTGGATTCAGGTACGATGATTCTAACTGAAATAAGTCACACAGAAAAAGAAACATCATAAGATATCAGTAATACACGGAATGTAAACTTGGCTACACAGGAACTGAATTCCAAAACAGAACAGGGTCTCAAATTTAGAAAACCAACTTATGCTTGCTTAAGGGGAAAGGTGAGTTGGGGTGCTGCATAAAACCAGAGATTGAAATGAGCACAGATAAAGTTCCTTAAGCCAAATATGGAATAGACAAGAGCTACTCCTTTCTCAACGAAATGGACTCAACACCCCATATTAAACGCCTAAGAATGTACCTGACTAGTAAGTATCTCAAAACCTATGGATTGCTATGTCTCTGAAAGAGAATCAAGCATGTGTACAGGGGCATAAACGCAGCAGTGATAGGATTGGAGAGGTTCGGTGAGCAAATGAAGACCCTTTGAAGTCATATTGCATGGTACCCATTCCACGGGTTTCAACTACCCAGGTTTAAGGTATTCTTCCTTCAGCTAAAACATGCATGTGGAACCTAGAGTATGATCAACCGTGTGATCGGGAGACGTGTTCAAATATGTCTCAGTTTTCGTACCCTGGTTCTCGGGTGCAACATTCCAGATGCTCTACTAACACGCTCCCGACTTGGAGAGTCAGTCCCTTTAACCTCCTGTTTGGCCCAGTTTGCAATTTCTGCGGATGATGAACAGGAATAGCGAGAACCAATGAGAGACTAGCTGGAGGTGTCTGGACGGGCAAATTTAACTCTCATTTCCCACCAAGAAGAGGAAATAACCAAAGGCTCAGCGAGCCGTGCCGGAACCAGATTAGGGCCTGAAGCCATCCTGCGGTGTTGCGGCCAGCTCACAAGAAAGCGAGTTGAAGAAAGGAGCTCAGGGGCACTGTAATTCACAAACCTGCAGAGTTATAAATGACAGCTATCGTCCAAAAATATACTGAAGTAAGGCTGCCAAGAGGACTTGAAAGCGGGGCAGAATTGCAGGAAACCGATTTCAGGAGGTAGACTGGAATTGCATTGAAAGCATAGGAAAAGAGGCAGAACGTCCACAATGATGCACTTGGCCAAAAAGGGCGTATGCGTTTTTTCCTGAATATATTCAGGAAAAAACGCATACGCCCTTTTTGGCCAACCAAGCAAGCTTGCAAAGGAAATCTGCACTACAATGAAGTCTCACTTCCCCCCGGTCAAAAGGGCCATCTGAAAAAAGTGTAAAATCCAGAAAGGCAGGACAGGCCATGGAGAACTGGGAGCCTTGTTATGCTGATGGGCGGGATGTAAATTGCCAACAGACACTCGGGAGAAGTGTATGGTGTTTCCTGAAACATCTAAAAAACAAAGCAACAGAGCCTAGGGCACTTCCACTTATGGTCCTATAGCTTAGGGAAATTAAAATCAAAAAGACACAGCCACCCCAAAGTTTGGGACGCCTCTGTATACAAGAACCTCGTTTACAGTACAAGTTCAACATCGCAGAAAGTGAAAAATGGATAAAGAAGTTGTGGTATTTACTTACAAAGCAATATCACTCAACAATGAAATCTATGTCATCAGGCCCGTAGCAGCACAATGAGTGGATTCAGGTATGATGATTCTAACGGAAATAAGTCACACAGAAAAAGAAACATCATAAGATATCAGTAATACACGGAATGTAAACTTGGCTACACAGGAACTGAATTACAGAACAGAACAGGGTCTCAAATTTAGAAAACCAACTTATGCTTGCTTAAGGGTAAAGGTGAGTTGGGGTGCTGCATAAAACCAGAGATTGAAATGAGCACAGATAAAGTTCCTTAAGCCAAATATGGAATAGACAAGAGCTACTCCTTGCTCAACGAAATGGACTCAACACCGCATATTAAACGCCTAAGAATGTACCTGACTAGTAAGTATCTTAAAACCTATGGAATGCTATGTCTCCAAAAGAGAATCAAGCATGTGTACAGGGGCATAAACGCAGCAGTGATAGGATTGGAGAGGTTCGGTGAGCAAATGAAGACCCTTTGAAGTCATATTGCATGGTACCCATTCCACGGGTCTCAACTCTCCAGGTTTAAGGTATTCTTCCTTCAGCTAAAACATGCATGTGGAACCCAGAGTATGATCAACCATGTGATCGGGAGACGTGTTCAAATATGTCTCAGTTTTTGTACCCTGGTACTCGGGTGCAACATTCCAGACGCTTTACTAACACTCTCCCGACTTGGAGAGTCAGTCCCTTTAACCTCCTGTTTGGCCCAGTTTGCAATTTCTGCGGAAGATGAACAGGAATAGCGAGAACCAATGAGAGACTAGCTGGAGGTGTCTGGACGGGCAAATTTAACTCTCATTTCCCACCAGGAAGAGGAAATAACCAAAGGCTCAGCGTGCCGTGCCGGAACCAGATTAGGGCCTGAAGCCATCCTGCGGTGTTGCGGCCAGCTCACAAGAAAGCGAGTTGAAGAAAGGAGCTCAGGGGCACTGTAATTCACAAACCTGCAGAGTTATAAATGACAGCTATCGTCCAAAAATATACTGAAGTAAGGCTGCCAAGAGGACTTGAAAGCGGGGCAGAATTGCAGGAAACCGATTTCAGGAGGTAGAGTGGAATTGCATTGAAAGCATAGGAAAAGAGGCAGAACGTCCACAATGATGCACTTGGCCTAAAAGGGAGTATGCGTTTTTTCCTGAATATATTCAGGAAAAAACGCATACGCCCTTTTTGGCCAACCAAGCAAGCTTGCAAAGGAAATCTGCACTACAATGAAGTCTCACTTCCCCCCGGTCAAAAGGGCCATCTGAAAAAAGTGTAAAATCCAGAAAGGCAGGACAGGCCATGGAGAACTGGGAGCCTTGTTATGCTGATGGGCGGGATGTAAATTGCCAACAGACACTCGGGAGAAGTGTATGGTGTTTCCTGAAACATCTAAAAAACAAAGCAACAGAGCCTAGGGCACTTCCACGTATAGTCCTATAGATTAGGGAAATTAAAATCAAAAAGACACAGCCACCCCAAAGTTTGGGACGCCTCTGTTTACAAGAACCTCGTTTACCGTACAAGTTCAATATCACAGAAAGTGAAAAATGGATAAAGAACTTGTGGTACTTACGTACAATGCAGTATCACTCAGCAATGAAATCTGTGTCATCAGGCCCGTAGCAGCATAATGAGTGGATTCAGGTACGATGATTCTAACGGAAATAAGTCACACAGAAAAAGAAACATCATAAGATATCAGTAATACACGGAATGTAAACTTGGCTACACAGGAACTGAATTACAGAACAGAACAGGGTCTCAAATTTAGAAAACCAACTTATGCTTGCTTAAGGGTAAAGGTGAGTTGGGGTGCTGCATAAAACCAGAGATTGAAATGAGCACAGATAAAGTTCCTTAAGCCAAATATGGAATAGACAAGAGCTACTCCTTGCTCAACGAAATGGACTCAACACCGCATATTAAACGCCTAAGAATGTACCTGACTAGTAAGTATCTTAAAACCTATGGAATGCTATGTCTCCAAAAGAGAATCAAGCATGTGTACAGGGGCATAAACGCAGCAGTGATAGGATTGGAGAGGTTCGGTGAGCAAATGAAGACCCTTTGAAGTCATATTGCATGGTACCCATTCCACGGGTCTCAACTCTCCAGGTTTAAGGTATTCTTCCTTCAGCTAAAACATGCATGTGGAACCCAGAGTATGATCAACCATGTGATCGGGAGACGTGTTCAAATATGTCTCAGTTTTTGTACCCTGGTACTCGGGTGCAACATTCCAGACGCTTTACTAACACTCTCCCGACTTGGAGAGTCAGTCCCTTTAACCTCCTGTTTGGCCCAGTTTGCAATTTCTGCGGAAGATGAACAGGAATAGCGAGAACCAATGAGAGACTAGCTGGAGGTGTCTGGACGGGCAAATTTAACTCTCATTTCCCACCAGGAAGAGGAAATAACCAAAGGCTCAGCGTGCCGTGCCGGAACGAGATTAGGGCCTGAAGCCATCCTGCGGTGTTGCGGCCAGCTCACAAGAAAGCGAGTTGAAGAAAGGAGCTCAGGGGCACTGTAATTCACAAACCTGCAGAGTTATAAATGACAGCTATCGTCCAAAAATATACTGAAGTAAGGCTGCCAAGAGGACTTGAAAGCGGGGCAGAATTGCAGGAAACCGATTTCAGGAGGTAGACTGGAATTGCATTGAAAGCATAGGAAAAGAGGCAGAACGTCCACAATGATGCACTTGGCCTAAAAGGGAGTATGCGTTTTTTCCTGAATATATTCAGGAAAAAACGCATACGCCCTTTTTGGCCAACCAAGCAAGCTTGCAAAGGAAATCTGCACTACAATGAAGTCTCACTTCCCCCCGGTCAAAAGGGCCATCTGAAAAAAGTGTAAAATCCAGAAAGGCAGGACAGGCCATGGAGAACTGGGAGCCTTGTTATGCTGATGGGCGGGATGTAAATTGCCAACAGACACTCGGGAGAAGTGTATGGTGTTTCCTGAAACATCTAAAAAACAAAGCAACAGAGCCTAGGGCACTTCCACGTATAGTCCTATAGATTAGGGAAATTAAAATCAAAAAGACACAGCCACCCCAAAGTTTGGGACGCCTCTGTTTACAAGAACCTCGTTTACCGTACAAGTTCAATATCACAGAAAGTGAAAAATGGATAAAGAAGTTGTGGTATTTACTTACAAAGAAATATCACTCAGCAATGAAATCTATGTCATCAGGCCCTTAGCAGCACAATGAGTGGATTCAGGTATGATGATTCTAACTGAAATAAGTCACACAGAAAAAGAAACATCATAAGATATCAGTAATACACGGAATGTAAACTTGGCTACACAGGAACTGAATTCCAAAACAGAACAGGGTCTCAAATTTAGAAAACCAACTTATGCTTGCTTAAGGGTAAAGGTGAGTTGGGGTGCTGCATAAAACCAGAGATTGAAATGAGCACAGATAAAGTTCCTTAAGCCAAATATGGAATAGACAAGAGCTACTCCTTGCTCAACGAAATGGACTCAACACCCCATATTAAACGCCTAAGAATGTACCTGACTAGTAAGTATCTTAAAACCTATGGATTGCTATGTCTCCGAAAGAGAATCAAGCATGTGTACAGGGGCATAAACGCAGCAGTGATAGGATTGGAGAGGTTCGGTGAGCAAATGAAGACCCTTTGAAGTCATATTGCATGGTACCCATTCCACGGGTTTCAACTACCCAGGTTTAAGGTATTCTTCCTGCAGCTAAAACATGCATGTGGAACCTAGAGTATGATCAACCATGTGATCGGGAGACGTGTTCAAATATGTCTCAGTTTTCGTACCCTGGTACTCGGGTACAACATTCCAGACGCTTTACTAACACTCTCCCGACTTGGAGAGTCAGTCCCTTTAACCTCCTGTTTGGCCCAGTTTGCAATTTCTGCGGAAGATGAACAGGAATAGCGAGAACCAATGAGAGACTAGCTGGAGGTGTCTGGACGGGCAAATTTAACTCTCATTTCCCACCAGGAAGAGGAATTAACCAAAGGCTCAGCGTGCCGTGCCGGAACAAGATTAGGGCCTGAAGCCATCCTGCGGTGTTGCGGCCAGCTCACAAGAAAGCGAGTTGAAGAAAGGAGCTCAGGGGTACTGTAATTCACAAACCTGCAGAGTTATAAATGACAGCTATCGTCCAAAAATATACAGAAGTAAGGCTGCCAAGAGGACTTGAAAGCGGGGCAGAATTGCAGGAAACCGATTTCAGGAGGTAGACTGGAATTGCATTGAAAGCATAGGAAAAGAGGCAGAACGTCCACAATGATGCACTTGGCCAAAAAGGGCGTATGCGTTTTTTCCTGAATATATTCAGGAAAAAACGCATACGCCCTTTTTGGCCAACCAAGCAAGCTTGCAAAGGAAATCTGCACTACAATGAAGTCTCACTTCCCCCCGGTCAAAAGGGCCATCTGAAAAAAGTGTAAAATCCAGAAAGGCAGGACAGGCCATGGAGAACTGGGAGCCTTGTTATGCTGATGGGCGGGATGTAAATTGCCAACAGACACTCGGGAGAAGTGTATGGTGTTTCCTGAAACATCTAAAAAACAAAGCAACAGAGCCTAGGGCAATTCCACTTATGGTCCTATAGCTTAGGGAAATTAAAATCAAAAAGACACAGCCACCCCAAAGTTTGCAACAGCTCTGTTTACAAGAACCTCGTTTACAGTACAAGTTCAACATCGCAGAAAGTGAAAAATGGATAAAGAAGTTGTGGTATTTACTTACAAAGCAATATCACTCAGCAATGAAATCTATGTCATCAGGCCCTTAGCAGCACAATGAGTGGATTCAGGTATGATGATTCTAACTGAAATAAGTCACACAGAAAAAGAAACATCATAAGATATCAGTAATACACGGAATGTAAACTTGGCTACACAGGAACTGAATTCCAAAACAGAACAGGGTCTCAAATTTAGAAAACCAACTTATGCTTGCTTAAGGGTAAAGGTGAGTTGGGGTGCTGCATAAAACCAGAGATTGAAATGAGCACAGATACAGTTCCTTAAGCCAAATATGGAATAGACAAGAGCTACTCCTTGCTCAACGAAATGGACTCAACACCCCATATTAAACGCCTAAGAATGTACCTGACTAGTAAGTATCTTAAAACCTATGGATTGCTATGTCTCCGAAAGAGAATCAAGCATGTGTACAGGGGCATAAACGCAGCAGTGATAGGATTGGAGAGGTTCGGTGAGCAAATGAAGACCCTTTGAAGTCATATTGCATGGTACCCATTCCACGGGTTTCAACTACCCAGGTTTAAGGTATTCTTCCTGCAGCTAAAACATGCATGTGGAACCTAGAGTATGATCAACCATGTGATCGGGAGACGTGTTCAAATATGTCTCAGTTTTCGTACCCTGGTACTCGGGTACAACATTCCAGACGCTTTACTAACACTCTCCCGACTTGGAGAGTCAGTCCCTTTAACCTCCTGTTTGGCCCAGTTTGCAATTTCTGCGGAAGATGAACAGGAATAGCGAGAACCAATGAGAGACTAGCTGGAGGTGTCTGGACGGGCAAATTTAACTCTCATTTCCCACCAGGAAGAGGAATTAACCAAAGGCTCAGCGTGCCGTGCCGGAACCAGATTAGGGCCTGAAGCCATCCTGCGGTGTTGCGGCCAGCTCACAAGAAAGCGAGTTGAAGAAAGGAGCTCAGGGGTACTGTAATTCACAAACCTGCAGAGTTATAAATGACAGCTATCGTCCAAAAATATACAGAAGTAAGGCTGCCAAGAGGACTTGAAAGCGGGGCAGAATTGCAGGAAACCGATTTCAGGAGGTAGACTGGAATTGCATTGAAAGCATAGGAAAAGAGGCAGAACGTCCACAATGATGCACTTGGCCAAAAAGGGCGTATGCGTTTTTTCCTGAATATATTCAGGAAAAAACGCATACGCCCTTTTTGGCCAACCAAGCAAGCTTGCAAAGGAAATCTGCACTACAATGAAGTCTCACTTCCCCCCGGTCAAAAGGGCCATCTGAAAAAAGTGTAAAATCCAGAAAGGCAGGACAGGCCATGGAGAACTGGGAGCCTTGTTATGCTGATGGGCGGGATGTAAATTGCCAACAGACACTCGGGAGAAGTGTATGGTGTTTCCTGAAACATCTAAAAAACAAAGCAACAGAGCCTAGGGCAATTCCACTTATGGTCCTATAGCTTAGGGAAATTAAAATCAAAAAGACACAGCCACCCCAAAGTTTGCAACAGCTCTGTTTACAAGAACCTCGTTTACAGTACAAGTTCAACATCGCAGAAAGTGAAAAATGGATAAAGAAGTTGTGGTATTTACTTACAAAGCAATATCACTCAGCAATGAAATCTATGTCATCAGGCCCTTAGCAGCACAATGAGTGGATTCAGGTATGATGATTCTAACTGAAATAAGTCACACAGAAAAAGAAACATCATAAGATATCAGTAATACACGGAATGTAAACTTGGCTACACAGGAACTGAATTCCAAAACAGAACAGGGTCTCAAATTTAGAAAACCAACTTATGCTTGCTTAAGGGTAAAGGTGAGTTGGGGTGCTGCATAAAACCAGAGATTGAAATGAGCACAGATACAGTTCCTTAAGCCAAATATGGAATAGACAAGAGCTACTCCTTGCTCAACGAAATGGACTCAACACCCCATATTAAACGCCTAAGAATGTACCTGACTAGTAAGTATCTTAAAACCTATGGATTGCTATGTCTCCGAAAGAGAATCAAGCATGTGTACAGGGGCATAAACGCAGCAGTGATAGGATTGGAGAGGTTCGGTGAGCAAATGAAGACCCTTTGAAGTCATATTGCATGGTACCCATTCCACGGGTTTCAACTACCCAGGTTTAAGGTATTCTTCCTGCAGCTAAAACATGCATGTGGAACCTAGAGTATGATCAACCATGTGATCGGGAGACGTGTTCAAATATGTCTCAGTTTTCGTACCCTGGTACTCGGGTGCAATATTCCAGACGCTTTACTAACACTCTCCCGACTTGGAGAGTCAGTCCCTTTAACCTCCTGTTTGGCCCAGTTTGCAATTTCTGCGGAAGATGAACAGGAATAGCGAGAACCAATGAGAGACTAGCTGGAGGTGTCTGGACGGGCAAATTTAACTCTCATTTCCCACCAGGAAGAGGAATTAACCAAAGGCTCAGCGTGCCGTGCCGGAACCAGATTAGGGCCTGAAGCCATCCTGCGGTGTTGCGGCCAGCTCACAAGAAAGCGAGTTGAAGAAAGGAGCTCAGGGGTACTGTAATTCACAAACCTGCAGAGTTATAAATGACAGCTATCGTCCAAAAATATACTGAAGTAAGGCTGCCAAGAGGACTTGAAAGCGGGGCAGAATTGCAGGAAACCGATTTCAGGAGGTAGACTGGAATTGAATTGAAAGCATAGGAAAAGAGGCAGAACGTCCACAATGATGCACTTGGCCAAAAAGGGCGTATGCGTTTTTTCCTGAATATATTCAGGAAAAAACGCATACGCCCTTTTTGGCCAACCAAGCAAGCTTGCAAAGGAAATCTGCACTACAATGAAGTCTCACTTCCCCCCAGTCAAAAGGGCCATCTGAAAAAAGTGTAAAATCCAGAAAGGCAGGACAGGCCATGGAGAACTGGGAGCCTTGTTATGCTGATGGGCGGGATGTAAATTGCCAACAGACACTCGGGAGAAGTGTATGGTGTTTCCTGAAACATCTAAAAAACAAAGCAACAGAGCCTAGGGCACTTCCACTTATGGTCCTATAGCTTAGGGAAATTAAAATCAAAAAGACACAGCCATCCCAAAGTTTGGGATGGCTCTGTTTACAAGAACATCGTTTACAGTACAAGTTCAACATCGCAGAAAGTGAAAAATGGATAAAGAAGTTGTGGTATTTACTTACAAACAATATCACTCAGCAATGAAATCTATGTCATCAGGCCCTTAGCAGCACAATGAGTGGATTCAGGTATGATGATTCTAACGGAAATAAGTCACACAGAAAAAGAAACATCATAAGATATCACTAATACACGGAATGTAAACTTGGCTACACAGGAACTGAATTACAGAACAGAAGAGGGTCTCAAATTTAGAAAACCAACTTATGCTTGCTTAAGGGGAAAGGTGAGTTGGGGTGCTGCATAAAACCAGAGATTGAAATGAGCACAGATAAAGTTCCTTAAGCCAAATATGGAATAGACAAGAGCTACTCCTTGCTCAACGAAATGGACTCAACACCCCATATTAAACGCCTAAGAATGTACCTGACTAGTAAGTATCTTAAAACCTATGGATTGCTATGTCTCCGGAAGAGAATCAAGCATGTGTACAGGGGCATAAACACAGCAGTGATAGGATTGGAGAGGTTCGGTGAGCAAATGAAGACCCTTTGAAGTCATATTGCATGGTACCCATTACACGGGTTTCAACTACCCAGGTTTAAGGTATTCTTCCATCAGCTAAATCATGCATGTGGAACCCAGAGTATGATCAACCATGTGAACGGGAGACGTGTTCAAATATGTCTCAGTTTTCATCCCCTGGTACTCGGGTGCAACATTCCAGACGCTTTACTAACACTCTCCCAACTTGGAGAGTCAGTCCCTTTAACCTCCTGTTTGGCCCAATTTGCAATTTCTGCGGAAGATGAACAGGAATAGGGAGAACCAATGAGAGCCTAGCTGGAGGTGTCTGGACGGGCAAATTTAACTCTCATTTCCCACCAGGAAGAGGAAATAACCAAAGGCTCAGCGTGCCGTGCCGGAACCAGATTAGGGCCTCAAGCCATCCTGCTGTGTTGTGGCCAGCTCAAAAGAAAGCGAGTTGAAGAAAGGAGCTCAGGGGCACTGTAATTCACAAAACTGCAGAGTTATAAATGACAGCTATCGTCCAAAAATATACTGAAGTAAGGCTGCCAAGAGGACTTGAAAGCGGGGCAGAATTGCAGGAAACCGATTTCAGGAGGTAGACTGGAATTGCATTGAAAGCATAGGAAAAGAGGCAGAACGTCCACAATGATGCACTTGGCCAAAAAGGGCGAATGCGTTTTTTCCTGAATATATTCAGGAAAAAACGCATACGCCCTTTTTGGCCAACCAAGCAAGCTTGCAAAGGAAATCTGCACTACAATGAAGTCTCACTTCCCCCCAGTCAAAAGGGCCATCTGAAAAAAGTGTAAAATCCAGAAAGGCAGGACAGGCCATGGAGAACTGGGAGCCTTGTTATGCTGATGGGCGGGATGTAAATTGCCAACAGACACTCGGGAGAAGTGTATGGTGTTTCCTGAAACATCTAAAAAACAAAGCAACAGAGCCTAGGGCACTTCCACTTATGGTCCTATAGCTTAGGGAAATTAAAATCAAAAAGACACAGCCACCCCAAAGTTTGCAACAGCTCTGTTTACAAGAACCTCGTTTACAGTACAAGTTCAACATCGCAGAAAGTGAAAAATGGATAAAGAAGTTGTGGTATTTACTTACAAAGAAATATCACTCAGCAATGAAATCTATGTCATCAGGCCCTTAGCAGCACAATGAGTGGATTCAGGTATGATGATTCTAACTGAAATAAGTCACACAGAAAAAGAAACATCATAAGATATCAGTAATACACGGAATGTAAACTTGGCTACACAGGAACTGAATTCCAAAACAGAACAGGGTCTCAAATTTAGAAAACCAACTTATGCTTGCTTAAGGGTAAAGGTGAGTTGGGGTGCTGCATAAAACCAGAGATTGAAATGAGCACAAATAAAGTTCCTTAAGCCAAATATGGAATAGACAAGAGCTACTCCTTGCTCAACGAAATGGACTCAACACCCCATATTAAACGCCTAAGAATGTACCTGACTAGTAAGTATCTTAAAACCTATGGATTGCTATGTCTCCGAAAGAGAATCAAGCATGTGTACAGGGGCATAAACGCAGCAGTGATAGGATTGGAGAGGTTCGGTGAGCAAATGAAGACCCTTTGAAGTCATATTGCATGGTACCCATTCCACGGGTTTCAACTACCCAGGTTTAAGGTATTCTTCCTGCAGCTAAAACATGCATGTGGAACCTAGAGTATGATCAACCATGTGATCGGGAGACGTGTTCAAATATGTCTCAGTTTTCGTACCCTGGTACTCGGGTACAACATTCCAGACGCTTTACTAACACTCTCCCGACTTGGAGAGTCAGTCCCTTTAACCTCCTGTTTGGCCCAGTTTGCAATTTCTGCGGAAGATGAACAGGAATAGCGAGAACCAATGAGAGACTAGCTGGAGGTGTCTGGACGGGCAAATTTAACTCTCATTTCCCACCAGGAAGAGGAATTAACCAAAGGCTCAGCGTGCCGTGCTGGAACCAGATTAGGGCCTGAAGCCATCCTGCGGTGTTGCGGCCAGCTCACAAGAAAGTGAGTTGAAGAAAGGAGCTCAGGGGTACTGTAATTCACAAACCTGCAGAGTTATAAATGACAGCTATCGTCCAAAAATATAC
Source organism: Pseudorca crassidens (assembly GCF_039906515.1). NCBI lineage: Eukaryota > Metazoa > Chordata > Mammalia > Artiodactyla > Delphinidae > Pseudorca > Pseudorca crassidens. The sequence goes on from NW_027136315.1 coordinate 2,360,175, forward strand.
AGAAGTAAGGCTGCCAAGAGGACTTGAAAGCGGGGCAGAATTGCAGGAAACCGATTTCAGGAGGTAGACTGGAATTGCATTGAAAGCATAGGAAAAGAGGCAGAACGTCCACAATGATGCACTTGGCAAAAAAGGGCGTATGCGTTTTTTCCTGAATATATTCAGGAAAAAACGCATACGCCCTTTTTGGCCAACCAAGCAAGCTTGCAAAGGAAATCTGCACTACAATGAAGTCTCACTTCCCCCCGGTCAAAAGGGCCATCTGAAAAAAGTGTAAAATCCAGAAAGGCAGGACAGGCCATGGAGAACTGGGAGCCTTGTTATGCTGATGGGCGGGATGTAAATTGCCAACAGACACTCGGGAGAAGTGTATGGTGTTTCCTGAAACATCTAAAAAACAAAGCAACAGAGCCTAGGGCAATTCCACTTATGGTCCTATAGCTTAGGGAAATTAAAATCAAAAAGACACAGCCACCCCAAAGTTTGCAACAGCTCTGTTTACAAGAACCTCGTTTACAGTACAAGTTCAACATCGCAGAAAGTGAAAAATGGATAAAGAAGTTGTGGTATTTACTTACAAAGCAATATCACTCAGCAATGAAATCTATGTCATCAGGCCCTTAGCAGCACAATGAGTGGATTCAGGTATGATGATTCTAACTGAAATAAGTCACACAGAAAAAGAAACATCATAAGATATCAGTAATACACGGATGTAAACTTGGCTACACAGGAACTGAATTCCAAAACAGAACAGGGTCTCAAATTTAGAAAACCAACTTATGCTTGCTTAAGGGTAAAGGTGAGTTGGGGTGCTGCAGAAAACCAGAGATTGAAATGAGCACAGATACAGTTCCTTAAGACAAATATGGAATAGAAAAGAGCTACTCCTTGCTCAACAAAATGGACTCAACACCCCATATTAAACGCCTAAGAATGTACCTGACTAGTAAGTATCTTAAAACCTATGGATTGCTATGTCTCCGAAAGAGAATCAAGCATGTGTACAGGGGCATAAACGCAGCAGTGATAGGATTGGAGAGGTTCGGTGAGCAAATGAAGACCCTTTGAAGTCATATTGCATGGTACCCATTCCACGGGTTTCAACTACCCAGGTTTAAGGTATTCTTCCTGCAGCTAAAACATGCATGTGGAACCTAGAGTATGATCAACCATGTGATCGGGAGACGTGTTCAAATATGTCTCAGTTTTCGTACCCTGGTACTCGGGTGCAATATTGCAGACGCTTTACTAACACTCTCCCGACTTGGAGAGTCAGTCCCTTTAACCTCCTGTTTGGCCCAGTTTGCAATTTCTGCGGAAGATGAACAGGAATAGGGAGAACCAATGAGAGACTAGCTGGAGGTGTCTGGACGGGCAAATTTAACTCTCATTTCCCACCAGGAAGAGGAATTAACCAAAGGCTCAGCGTGCCGTGCCGGAACCAGATTAGGGCCTGAAGCCATCCTGCGGTGTTGCGGGCAGCTCACAAGAAAGCGAGTTGAAGAAAGGAGCTCAGGGGTACTGTAAATCACAAACCTGCAGAGTTATAAATGACAGCTATCATCCAAAAATATACTGAAGTAAGGCTGCCAAGAGGACTTGAAAGCGGGGCAGAATTGCAGGAAACCGATTTCAGGAGGTAGACTGGAATTGAATTGAAAGCATAGGAAAAGAGGCAGAACGTCCACAATGATGCACTTGGCCAAAAAGGGCGTATGCGTTTTTTCCTGAATATATTCAGGAAAAAACGCATACGCCCTTTTTGGCCAACCAAGCAAGCTTGCAAAGGAAATCTGCACTACAATGAAGTCTCACTTCCCCCCAGTCAAAAGGGCCATCTGAAAAAAGTGTAAAATCCAGAAAGGCAGGACAGGCCATGGAGAACTGGGAGCCTTGTTATGCTGATGGGCGGGATGTAAATTGCCAACAGACACTCGGGAGAAGTGTATGGTGTTTCCTGAAACATCTAAAAAACAAAGCAACAGAGCCTAGGGCACTTCCACTTATGGTCCTATAGCTTAGGGAAATTAAAATCAAAAAGACACAGCCACCCCAAAGTTTGCAACAGCTCTGTTTACAAGAACCTCGTTTACAGTACAAGTTCAACATCGCAGAAAGTGAAAAATGGATAAAGAAGTTGTGGTATTTACTTACAAAGCAATATCACTCAGCAATGAAATCTATGTCATCAGGCCCTTAGCAGCACAATGAGTGGATTCAGGTATGATGATTCTAACTGAAATAAGTCACACAGAAAAAGAAACATCATAAGATATCAGTAATACTCGGAATTTAACTTGGCTACACAGGAACTGAATTACAGAACAGAACAGGGTCTCAAATTTAGAAAACCAACTTATGCTTGCTTAAGGGGAAAGGTGAGTTGGGGTGCTGCATAAAACCAGAGATTGAAATGAGCACAGATAAAGTTCCTTAAGCCAAATATTGAATAGACAAGAGCTACTCCTTACTCAACGAAATGGACTCAACACCCCATATTAAACGCCTAAGAATGTACCTGACTAGTAAGTATCTTAAAACCTATGGATTGCTATGTCTCCGAAAGAGAATCAAACATGTGTACAGGGGCATAAATGCAGCAGTGATAGGATTGGAGAGGTTTGGTGAGCAAATGAAGACCCTTTGATGTCATATTTCATGGTACCCATTCCACGGGTTTCAACTACCCAGGTTTAAGGTATTCTTCCTTCAGCTAAAACATGCATGTGGAACCTAGAGTATGATCAACCATGTGATCGGGAGACGTGTTCAAATATGTCTCAGTTTTCGTACCCTGGTACTCGGGTGCAACTTTCCAGACGCTTTACTAACACTCTCCCGACTTGGAGAGTCAGTCCCTTTAACCTCCTGTTTGGCCCAGTTTGCAATTTCTGCGGAAGATGAACAGGAATAGCGAGAACCAATGAGAGACTAGCTGGAGGTGTCTGGACGGGCAAATTTAACTCTCATTTCCACCAGGAAGAGGAATTAACCAAAGGCTCAGCGTGCCGTGCCGGAACCAGATTAGGGCCTGAAGCCATCCTGCGGTGTTGCGGCCAGCTCACAAGAAAGCGAGTTGAAGAAAGGAGCTCAGGGGTACTGTAATTCACAAACCTGCAGAGTTATAAATGACAGCTATCGTCCAAAAATATACTGAAGTAAGGCTGCCAAGAGGACTTGAAAGCGGGGCAGAATTGCAGGAAACCGATTTCAGGAGGTAGACTGGAATTGCATTGAAAGCATAGGAAAAGAGGCAGAACGTCCACAATGATGCACTTGGCCAAAAAGGGCGTATGCGTTTTTTTCTGAATATATTCAGGAAAAAACGCATACGCACTTTTTGGCCAACCAAGCAAGCTTGCAAAGGAAATCTGCACTACAATGAAGTCTCACTTCCCCCCGGTCAAAAGGGCCATCTGAAAAAAGTGTAAAATCCAGAAAGGCAGGACAGGCCATGGAGAACTGGGAGCCTTGTTATGCTGATGGGCGGGATGTAAATTGCCAACAGACACTCGGGAGAAGTGTATGGTGTTTCCTGAAACATCTAAAAAACAAAGCAACAGAGCCTAGGGCAATTCCACTTATGGTCCTATAGCTTAGGGAAATTAAAATCAAAAAGACACAGCCACCCCAAAGTTTGCAACAGCTCTGTTTACAAGAACCTCGTTTACAGTACAAGTTCAACATCGCAGAAAGTGAAAAATGGATAAAGAAGTTGTGGTATTTACTTACAAAGCAATATCACTCAGCAATGAAATCTATGTCATCAGGCCCTTAGCAGCACAATGAGTGGATTCAGGTATGATGATTCTAACTGAAATAAGTCACACAGAAAAAGAAACATCATAAGATATCAGTAATACACGGATGTAAACTTGGCTACACAGGAACTGAATTCCAAAACAGAACAGGGTCTCAAATTTAGAAAACCAACTTATGCTTGCTTAAGGGTAAAGGTGAGTTGGGGTGCTGCAGAAAACCAGAGATTGAAATGAGCACAGATACAGTTCCTTAAGACAAATATGGAATAGAAAAGAGCTACTCCTTGCTCAACAAAATGGACTCAACACCCCATATTAAACGCCTAAGAATGTACCTGACTAGTAAGTATCTTAAAACCTATGGATTGCTATGTCTCCGAAAGAGAATCAAGCATGTGTACAGGGGCATAAACGCAGCAGTGATAGGATTGGAGAGGTTCGGTGAGCAAATGAAGACCCTTTGAAGTCATATTGCATGGTACCCATTCCACGGGTTTCAACTACCCAGGTTTAAGGTATTCTTCCTGCAGCTAAAACATGCATGTGGAACCTAGAGTATGATCAACCATGTGATCGGGAGACGTGTTCAAATATGTCTCAGTTTTCGTACCCTGGTACTCGGGTGCAATATTGCAGACGCTTTACTAACACTCTCCCGACTTGGAGAGTCAGTCCCTTTAACCTCCTGTTTGGCCCAGTTTGCAATTTCTGCGGAAGATGAACAGGAATAGGGAGAACCAATGAGAGACTAGCTGGAGGTGTCTGGACGGGCAAATTTAACTCTCATTTCCCACCAGGAAGAGGAATTAACCAAAGGCTCAGCGTGCCGTGCCGGAACCAGATTAGGGCCTGAAGCCATCCTGCGGTGTTGCGGGCAGCTCACAAGAAAGCGAGTTGAAGAAAGGAGCTCAGGGGTACTGTAAATCACAAACCTGCAGAGTTATAAATGACAGCTATCATCCAAAAATATACTGAAGTAAGGCTGCCAAGAGGACTTGAAAGCGGGGCAGAATTGCAGGAAACCGATTTCAGGAGGTAGACTGGAATTGAATTGAAAGCATAGGAAAAGAGGCAGAACGTCCACAATGATGCACTTGGCCAAAAAGGGCGTATGCGTTTTTTCCTGAATATATTCAGGAAAAAACGCATACGCCCTTTTTGGCCAACCAAGCAAGCTTGCAAAGGAAATCTGCACTACAATGAAGTCTCACTTCCCCCCAGTCAAAAGGGCCATCTGAAAAAAGTGTAAAATCCAGAAAGGCAGGACAGGCCATGGAGAACTGGGAGCCTTGTTATGCTGATGGGCGGGATGTAAATTGCCAACAGACACTCGGGAGAAGTGTATGGTGTTTCCTGAAACATCTAAAAAACAAAGCAACAGAGCCTAGGGCACTTCCACTTATGGTCCTATAGCTTAGGGAAATTAAAATCAAAAAGACACAGCCACCCCAAAGTTTGCAACAGCTCTGTTTACAAGAACCTCGTTTACAGTACAAGTTCAACATCGCAGAAAGTGAAAAATGGATAAAGAAGTTGTGGTATTTACTTACAAAGCAATATCACTCAGCAATGAAATCTATGTCATCAGGCCCTTAGCAGCACAATGAGTGGATTCAGGTATGATGATTCTAACTGAAATAAGTCACACAGAAAAAGAAACATCATAAGATATCAGTAATACTCGGAATTTAACTTGGCTACACAGGAACTGAATTACAGAACAGAACAGGGTCTCAAATTTAGAAAACCAACTTATGCTTGCTTAAGGGGAAAGGTGAGTTGGGGTGCTGCATAAAACCAGAGATTGAAATGAGCACAGATAAAGTTCCTTAAGCCAAATATTGAATAGACAAGAGCTACTCCTTACTCAACGAAATGGACTCAACACCCCATATTAAACGCCTAAGAATGTACCTGACTAGTAAGTATCTTAAAACCTATGGATTGCTATGTCTCCGAAAGAGAATCAAACATGTGTACAGGGGCATAAATGCAGCAGTGATAGGATTGGAGAGGTTTGGTGAGCAAATGAAGACCCTTTGATGTCATATTTCATGGTACCCATTCCACGGGTTTCAACTACCCAGGTTTAAGGTATTCTTCCTTCAGCTAAAACATGCATGTGGAACCTAGAGTATGATCAACCATGTGATCGGGAGACGTGTTCAAATATGTCTCAGTTTTCGTACCCTGGTACTCGGGTGCAACTTTCCAGACGCTTTACTAACACTCTCCCGACTTGGAGAGTCAGTCCCTTTAACCTCCTGTTTGGCCCAGTTTGCAATTTCTGCGGAAGATGAACAGGAATAGCGAGAACCAATGAGAGACTAGCTGGAGGTGTCTGGACGGGCAAATTTAACTCTCATTTCCACCAGGAAGAGGAATTAACCAAAGGCTCAGCGTGCCGTGCCGGAACCAGATTAGGGCCTGAAGCCATCCTGCGGTGTTGCGGCCAGCTCACAAGAAAGCGAGTTGAAGAAAGGAGCTCAGGGGTACTGTAATTCACAAACCTGCAGAGTTATAAATGACAGCTATCGTCCAAAAATATACTGAAGTAAGGCTGCCAAGAGGACTTGAAAGCGGGGCAGAATTGCAGGAAACCGATTTCAGGAGGTAGACTGGAATTGCATTGAAAGCATAGGAAAAGAGGCAGAACGTCCACAATGATGCACTTGGCCAAAAAGGGCGTATGCGTTTTTTTCTGAATATATTCAGGAAAAAACGCATACGCACTTTTTGGCCAACCAAGCAAGCTTGCAAAGGAAATCTGCACTACAATGAAGTCTCACTTCCCCCCGGTCAAAAGGGCCATCTGAAAAAAGTGTAAAATCCAGAAAGGCAGGACAGGCCATGGAGAACTGGGAGCCTTGTTATGCTGATGGGCGGGATGTAAATTGCCAACAGACACTCGGGAGAAGTGTATGGTGTTTCCTGAAACATCTAAAAAACAAAGCAACAGAGCCTAGGGCACTTCCACTTATGGTCCTATAGCTTAGGGAAATTAAAATCAAAAAGACACAGCCACCCCAAAGTTTGGAATGGCTCTGTTTACAAGAACCTCGTTTACAGTACAAGTTCAACATCGCAGAAAGTGAAAAATGGATAAAGAAGTTGTGGTATTTACTTACAAAGCAATATCACTCAGCAATGAAATCTATGTCATCAGGCCCTTAGCAGCACAATGAGTGGATTCAGGTATGATGATTCTAACGGAAATAAGTCACACAGAAAAAGAAACATCATAAGATATCACTAATACACGGAATGTAACCTTGGCTACACAGGAACTGAATTACAGAACAGAACAGGGTCTCAAATTTAGAAAACCAACTTATGCTTGCTTAAGGGGAAAGGTGAGTTGGGGTGCTGCATAAAACCAGAGATTGAAATGAGCACAGATAAAGTTCCTTAAGCCAAATATGGAATAGACAAGAGCTACTACTTGCTCAACAAAATGGACTCAACACCCCATATTAAACGCCTAAGAATGTACCTGACTAGTAAGTATCTTAAAACCTATGGATTGCTATGTCTCCGAAAGAGAATCAAGCATGTGTACAGGGGCATAAACGCAGCAGTGATAGGATTGGAGAGGTTCGGTGAGCAAATGAAGACCCTTTGAAGTCATATTGCATGGTACCCATTCCACGGGTTTCAACTACCCAGGTTTAAGGTATTCTTCCTGCAGCTAAAACATGCATGTGGAACCTAGAGTATGATCAACCATGTGATCGGGAGACGTGTTCAAATATGTCTCAGTTTTCGTACCCTGGTACTCGGGTGCAATATTGCAGACGCTTTACTAACACTCTCCCGACTTGGAGAGTCAGTCCCTTTAACCTCCTGTTTGGCCCAGTTTGCAATTTCTGCGGAAGATGAACAGGAATAGGGAGAACCAATGAGAGACTAGCTGGAGGTGTCTGGACGGGCAAATTTAACTCTCATTTCCCACCAGGAAGAGGAATTAACCAAAGGCTCAGCGTGCCGTGCCGGAACCAGATTAGGGCCTGAAGCCATCCTGCGGTGTTGCGGGCAGCTCACAAGAAAGCGAGTTGAAGAAAGGAGCTCAGGGGTACTGTAAATCACAAACCTGCAGAGTTATAAATGACAGCTATCATCCAAAAATATACTGAAGTAAGGCTGCCAAGAGGACTTGAAAGCGGGGCAGAATTGCAGGAAACCGATTTCAGGAGGTAGACTGGAATTGAATTGAAAGCATAGGAAAAGAGGCAGAACGTCCACAATGATGCACTTGGCCAAAAAGGGCGTATGCGTTTTTTCCTGAATATATTCAGGAAAAAACGCATACGCCCTTTTTGGCCAACCAAGCAAGCTTGCAAAGGAAATCTGCACTACAATGAAGTCTCACTTCCCCCCAGTCAAAAGGGCCATCTGAAAAAAGTGTAAAATCCAGAAAGGCAGGACAGGCCATGGAGAACTGGGAGCCTTGTTATGCTGATGGGCGGGATGTAAATTGCCAACAGACACTCGGGAGAAGTGTATGGTGTTTCCTGAAACATCTAAAAAACAAAGCAACAGAGCCTAGGGCACTTCCACTTATGGTCCTATAGCTTAGGGAAATTAAAATCAAAAAGACACAGCCACCCCAAAGTTTGCAACAGCTCTGTTTACAAGAACCTCGTTTACAGTACAAGTTCAACATCGCAGAAAGTGAAAAATGGATAAAGAAGTTGTGGTATTTACTTACAAAGCAATATCACTCAGCAATGAAATCTATGTCATCAGGCCCTTAGCAGCACAATGAGTGGATTCAGGTATGATGATTCTAACTGAAATAAGTCACACAGAAAAAGAAACATCATAAGATATCAGTAATACTCGGAATTTAACTTGGCTACACAGGAACTGAATTACAGAACAGAACAGGGTCTCAAATTTAGAAAACCAACTTATGCTTGCTTAAGGGGAAAGGTGAGTTGGGGTGCTGCATAAAACCAGAGATTGAAATGAGCACAGATAAAGTTCCTTAAGCCAAATATTGAATAGACAAGAGCTACTCCTTACTCAACGAAATGGACTCAACACCCCATATTAAACGCCTAAGAATGTACCTGACTAGTAAGTATCTTAAAACCTATGGATTGCTATGTCTCCGAAAGAGAATCAAACATGTGTACAGGGGCATAAATGCAGCAGTGATAGGATTGGAGAGGTTTGGTGAGCAAATGAAGACCCTTTGATGTCATATTTCATGGTACCCATTCCACGGGTTTCAACTACCCAGGTTTAAGGTATTCTTCCTTCAGCTAAAACATGCATGTGGAACCTAGAGTATGATCAACCATGTGATCGGGAGACGTGTTCAAATATGTCTCAGTTTTCGTACCCTGGTACTCGGGTGCAACTTTCCAGACGCTTTACTAACACTCTCCCGACTTGGAGAGTCAGTCCCTTTAACCTCCTGTTTGGCCCAGTTTGCAATTTCTGCGGAAGATGAACAGGAATAGCGAGAACCAATGAGAGACTAGCTGGAGGTGTCTGGACGGGCAAATTTAACTCTCATTTCCACCAGGAAGAGGAATTAACCAAAGGCTCAGCGTGCCGTGCCGGAACCAGATTAGGGCCTGAAGCCATCCTGCGGTGTTGCGGCCAGCTCACAAGAAAGCGAGTTGAAGAAAGGAGCTCAGGGGTACTGTAATTCACAAACCTGCAGAGTTATAAATGACAGCTATCGTCCAAAAATATACTGAAGTAAGGCTGCCAAGAGGACTTGAAAGCGGGGCAGAATTGCAGGAAACCGATTTCAGGAGGTAGACTGGAATTGCATTGAAAGCATAGGAAAAGAGGCAGAACGTCCACAATGATGCACTTGGCCAAAAAGGGCGTATGCGTTTTTTTCTGAATATATTCAGGAAAAAACGCATACGCACTTTTTGGCCAACCAAGCAAGCTTGCAAAGGAAATCTGCACTACAATGAAGTCTCACTTCCCCCCGGTCAAAAGGGCCATCTGAAAAAAGTGTAAAATCCAGAAAGGCAGGACAGGCCATGGAGAACTGGGAGCCTTGTTATGCTGATGGGCGGGATGTAAATTGCCAACAGACACTCGGGAGAAGTGTATGGTGTTTCCTGAAACATCTAAAAAACAAAGCAACAGAGCCTAGGGCACTTCCACTTATGGTCCTATAGCTTAGGGAAATTAAAATCAAAAAGACACAGCCACCCCAAAGTTTGGAATGGCTCTGTTTACAAGAACCTCGTTTACAGTACAAGTTCAACATCGCAGAAAGTGAAAAATGGATAAAGAAGTTGTGGTATTTACTTACAAAGCAATATCACTCAGCAATGAAATCTATGTCATCAGGCCCTTAGCAGCACAATGAGTGGATTCAGGTATGATGATTCTAACGGAAATAAGTCACACAGAAAAAGAAACATCATAAGATATCACTAATACACGGAATGTAACCTTGGCTACACAGGAACTGAATTACAGAACAGAACAGGGTCTCAAATTTAGAAAACCAACTTATGCTTGCTTAAGGGGAAAGGTGAGTTGGGGTGCTGCATAAAACCAGAGATTGAAATGAGCACAGATAAAGTTCCTTAAGCCAAATATGGAATAGACAAGAGCTACTACTTGCTCAACGAAATGGACTCAACACCCCATATTAAACGCCTAAGAATGTACCTGACTAGTAAGTATCTTAAAACCTATGGATTGCTATGTCTCCGAAAGAGAATCACGCATGTGTACAGGGTCATAAACGCAGCAGTGATAGGATTGGAGAGGTTCGGTGAGCAAATGAAGACCCTTTGAAGTCATATTGCATGGTACCCATTCCACGGGTTTCAACTACCCAGGTTTAAGGTATTCTTCCTGCAGCTAAAACATGCATGTGGAACCTAGAGTATGATCAACCATGTGATCGGGAGACGTGTTCAAATATGTCTCAGTTTTCGTACCCTGGTACTCGGGTGCAACATTCCAGACGCTTTACTAACACTCTCCCGACTTGGAGAGTCAGTCCCTTTAACCTCCTGTTTGGCCCAGTTTGCAATTTCTGCGGAAGATGAACAGGAATAGCGAGAACCAATGAGAGACTAGCTGGAGGAGTCTGGACGGGCAAATTTAACTCTCATTTCCCACCAGGAAGAGGAATTAACCAAAGGCTCAGCGTGCCGTGCCGGAACAAGATTAGGGCCTGAAGCCATCCTGCGGTGTTGCGGCCAGCTCACAAGAAAGCGAGTTGAAGAAAGGAGCTCAGGGGCACTGTAATTCACAAACCTGCAGAGTTATAAATGACAGCTATCGTCCAAAAATATACCGAAGTAAGGCTGCCAAGAGGACTTGAAAGCGGGGCAGAATTGCAGGAAACCCATTTCAGGGGGTAGACTGGAATTGTGTTGAAAGAATAGGAAAAGAGGCAGAACGTCCTCAATGATGCACTTGGCCAAAAAGGGCGTATGCGTTTTTTCCTGAATATATTCAGGAAAAAACGCATACGCACTTTTTGGTCAACCAAGCAAACTTGCAAAGGAAATCTGCACTACAATGAAGTCTCACTTCCCCCCAGTCAAAAGGGCCATCTGAAAAAAGTGTAAAATCCAGAAAGGCAGGACAGGCCATGGAGAACTGGGAGCCTTGTTATGCTGATGGGCGGGATGTAAATTGCCAACAGACACTCGGGAGAAGTGTATGGTGTTTCCTGAAACATCTAAAAAACAAAGCAACAGAGCCTAGGGCACTTCCACTTATGGTCCTATAGCTTAGGGAAATTAAAATCAAAAAGACACAGCCACCCCAAAGTTTGGGACGCCTCTGTTTACAAGAACCTCGTTTACCGTACAAGTTCAGTATCACAGAAAGTGAAAAATGGATAAAGAACTTGTGGTACTTACGTACAATGCAGTATCACTCAGCAATGAAATCTATGTCATCAGGCCCGTAGCAGCATAATGAGTGGATTCAGGTACGATGATTCTAACTGAAATAAGTCACACAGAAAAAGAAACATCATAAGATATCACGAATACACGGAATGTAAACTTGGCTACACAGGAACTGAATTACAGAACAGAACAGGGTCTCAAATTTAGAAAACCAACTTATGCTTGCTTAAGGGGAAAGGTGATTTGGGGTGCTGCATGAATCCAGAGATTGAAATGAGCACAGATAAAGTTCCTTAAGCCAAATATGGAATAGACAAGAGCTACTCCTTGCTCAACGAAATGGACTCAACACCCCATATTAAACGCCTAAGAATGTACCTGACTAGTAAGTATCTTAAAACCTATGGATTGCTATGTCTCCGAAAGAGAATCAAGCATGTGTCCAGGGGCATAAACGCAGCAGTGATAGGATTGGAGAGGTTCGGTGAGCAAATGAAGACCCTTTGAAGTCATATTGCATGGTACCCATTCCACGGGTTTCAACTACCCAGGTTTAAGGTATTCTTCCTTCAGCTAAAACATGCATGTGGAACCTAGAGTATGATCAACCATGTGATCGGGAGACGTTTTCAAATATTTCTCAGTTTTCGTACCCTGGTACTCGGGTGCAACATTCCAGACGCTTTACTAACACTCTCCCGACTTGGAGAGTCAGTCCCTTTAACCTCCTGTTTGGCCCAGTTTGCAATTTCTGCGGAAGATGAACAGGAATAGCGAGAACCAATGAGAGACTAGCTGGAGGTGTCTGGACGGGCAAATTTAACTCTCATTTCCCACCAGGAAGAGGAATTAACCAAAGGCTCAGCGTGCCGTGCCGGAACCAGATTAGGGCCTGAAGCCATCCTGCGGTGCTGCGGCCAGCTCACAAGAAAGTGAGCTGAAGAAAGGAGCTCAGGGGCACTGTAATGCACAAACCTGCAGAGTTATAAATGACAGCTATCGTCCAAAAATATACTGAAGTAAGGCTGCCAAGAGGACTTGAAAGCGGGGCAGAATTGCAGGAAACCGATTTCAGGAGGTAGACTGGAATTGCATTGAAAGCATAGGAAAAGAGGCAGAACGTCCACAATGATGCAGTTGGCCAAATAGGGCGTATGCGTTTTTTCCTGAATATATTCAGGAAAAAATGCATACGCCCTTTTTGGCCAACCAAGCAAGCTTGCAAAGGAAATCTGCACTACAATGAAGTCTCACTTCCCCCCGGTCAAAAGGGCCATCTGAAAAAAGTGTAAAATCCAGAAAGGCAGGACAGGCCATGGAGAACTGGGAGCCTTGTTATGCTGATGGGCGGGATGTAAATTGCCAACAGACACTCGGGAGAAGTGTATGGTGTTTCCTGAAACATCTAAAAAACAAAGCAACAGAGCCTAGGGCACTTCCACTTATGGTCCTATAGCTTAGGGAAATTAAAATCAAAAAGACACAGCCACCCCAAAGTTTGGAACGGCTCTGTTTACAAGAACCTCGTTTACAGTACAAGTTCAACATCGCAGAAAGTGAAAAATGGATTAAGAAGTTGTGGTATTTACTTACAAAGCAATATCACTCAGCAATGAAATCTATGTCATCAGGCCCGTAGCAGCATAATGAGTGGATTCAGGTACGATGATTCTAACTGAAATAAGTCACACAGAAAAAGAAACATCATAAGATATCAGTAATACACGGAATGTAAACTTGGCTACACAGGAACTGAATTACAGAACAGAACAGGGTCTCAAATTTAGAAAACCAACTTATGCTTGCTTAAGGGTAAAGGTGAGTTGGGGTGCTGCATAAAACCAGAGATTGAAATGAGCACAGATAAAGTTCCTTAAGCCAAATATGGAATAGACAAGAGCTACTCCTTGCTCAACGAAATGGACTCAACACCGCATATTAAACGCCTAATAATGTACCTGACTAGTAAGTATCTTAAAACCTATGGATTGCTATGTCTCCGAAAGAGAATCAAGCATGTGTCCAGGGGCATAAACGCAGCAGTGATAGGATTGGAGAGGTTCGGTGAGCAAATGAAGACCCTTTGAAGTCATATTGCATGGTACCCATTCCACGGGTTTCAACTACCCAGGTTTAAGGTATTCTTCCTTCAGCTAAAACATGCATGTGGAACCTAGAGTATGATCAACCATGTGATCGGGAGACGTTTTCAAATATTTCTCAGTTTTCGTACCCTGGTACTCGGGTGCAACATTCCAGACGCTTTACTAACACTCTCCCGACTTGGAGAGTCAGTCCCTTTAACCTCCTGTTTGGCCCAGTTTGCAATTTCTGCGGAAGATGAACAGGAATAGCGAGAACCAATGAGAGACTAGCTGGAGGTGTCTGGACGGGCAAATTTAACTCTCATTTCCCACCAGGAAGAGGAATTAACCAAAGGCTCAGCGTGCCGTGCCGGAACCAGATTAGGGCCTGAAGCCATCCTGCGGTGCTGCGGCCAGCTCACAAGAAAGTGAGTTGAAGAAAGGAGCTCAGGGGCACTGTAATGCACAAACCTGCAGAGTTATAAATGACAGCTATCGTCCAAAAATATACTGAAGTAAGGCTGCCAAGAGGACTTGAAAGCGGGGCAGAATTGCAGGAAACCGATTTCAGGAGGTAGAGTGGAATTGCATTGAAAGCATAGGAAAAGAGGCAGAACGTCCACAATGATGCACTTGGCCAAAAAGGGCGTATGCGTTTTTTCCTGAATATATTCAGGAAAAAATGCATACGCACTTTTTGGCCAACCAAGCAAGCTTGCAAAGGAAATCTGCACTACAATGAAGTCTCACTTCCCCCCGGTCAAAAGGGCCATCTGAAAAAAGTGTAAAATCCAGAAAGGCAGGACAGGCCATGGAGAACTGGGAGCCTTGTTATGCTGATGGGCGGGATGTAAATTGCCAACAGACAGTCGGGAGAAGTGTATGGTGTTTCCTGAAACATCTAAAAAACAAAGCAACAGAGCCTAGGGCACTTCCACTTATGGTCCTATAGCTTAGGGAAATTAAAATCAAAAAGACACAGCCACCCCAAAGTTTGGAACGGCTCTGTTTACAAGAACCTCGTTTACAGAACAAGTTCAACATCGCAGAAAGTGAAAAATGGATTAAGAAGTTGTGGTATTTACTTACAAAGCAATATCACTCAGCAATGAAATCTATGTCATCAGGCCCGTAGCAGCATAATGAGTGGATTCAGGTACGATGATTCTAACTGAAATAAGTCACACAGAAAAAGAAACATCATAAGATATCAGTAATACACGGAATGTAAACTTGGCTACACAGGAACTGAATTACAGAACAGAACAGGGTCTCAAATTTAGAAAACCAACTTATGCTTGCTTAAGGGTAAAGGTGAGTTGGGGTGCTGCATAAAACCAGAGATTGAAATGAGCACAGATAAAGTTCCTTAAGCCAAATATGGAATAGACAAGAGCTACTCCTTGCTCAACGAAATGGACTCAACACCGCATATTAAACGCCTAATAATGTACCTGACTAGTAAGTATCTTAAAACCTATGGATTGCTATGTCTCCAAAAGAGAATCAAGCGTGTGTGCAGGGGCATAAACGCAGCAGTGATAGGATTGGAGAGGTTCGGTGAGCAAATGAAGACCCTTTGAAGTCATATTGCATGGTACCCATTCCACGGGTTTCAACTACCCAGGTTTAAGGTATTCTTCCTTCAGCTAAAACATGCATGTGGAACCCAGAGTATGATCAACCGTGTGAACGGGAGACGTGTTCAAATATGTCTCAGTTTTCGTACCCTGGTACTCGGGTGCAACATTCCAGATTCTTTACTAACACTCTCCCAACTTGGAGAGTCAGTCCCTTTAACCTCCTGTTTGGCCCAGTTTGCAATTTCTGCGGAAGATGAACAGGAATAGGGAGAACCAATGAGAGACTAGCTGGAGGTGTCTGGACGGGCAAATTTAACTCTCATTTCCCACCAGGAAGAGGAAATAACCAAAGGCTCAGCGAGCCGTGCCGGAACCAGATTAGGGCCTGAAGCCATCCTGCGGTGTTGCGGCCAGCTCACAAGAAAGCGAGTTGAAGAAAGGAGCTCAGGGGCACTGTAATTCACAAACCTGCAGAGTTATAAATGACAGCTATCGTCCAAAAATATACTGAAGTAAGGCTGCCAAGAGGACTTGAAAGCGGGGCAGAATTGCAGGAAACCGATTTCAGGAGGTAGACTGGAATTGCATTGAAAGCATAGGAAAAGAGGCAGAACGTCCACAATGATGCACTTGGCCAAAAAGGGCGTATGCGTTTTTTCCTGAATATATTCAGGAAAAAACGCATACGCCCTTTTTGGCCAACCAAGCAAGCTTGCAAAGGAAATCTGCACTACAATGAAGTCTCACTTCCCCCCGGTTTAAAGGGCCATCTGAAAAAAGTGTAAAATCCAGAAAGGCAGGACAGGCCATGGAGAACTGGGATCCTTGTTATGCTGATGGGCGGGATGTAAATTGCCAACAGACACTCGGGAGAAGTGTATGGTGTTTCCTGAAACATCTAAAACACAAAGCAACAGAGCCTAGGGCACTTCCACTTATGGTCCTATAGCTTAGGGAAATTAAAATCAAAAAGACACAGCCACCCCAAAGTTTGGGACGCCTCTGTTTACAAGAACCTTGTTTACAGTACAAGTTCAACATCGCAGAAAGTGAAAAATGGATAAAGAAGTTGTGGTATTTACTTACAAAGCAATATCACTCAGCAATGAAATCTATGTCACCAGGCCCTTAGAAGCACAATGAGTGGATTCAGGTATGATGATTCTAACTGAAATAAGTCACACAGAAAAAGAAACATCATAAGATATCAGTAATACACGGAATATAAACTTGACTACACAGAAACGGAATTACAGAACAGAACAGGGTCTCAAATTTAGAAAACCAACTTATGCTTGCTTAAGGGGAAAGGTGAGTTGGGGTGCTGCATAAAACCAGAGATTGAAATGAGCACAGATAAAGTTCCTTAAGCCAAATATGGAATAGACAAGAGCTACTCCTTGCTCAATGAAATGGACTCAACACCGCATATTAAACGCCTAAGAATGTACCTGACTAGTAAGTATCTTAAAACCTATGGATTGCTATGTCTCCGAAAGAGAATCAAGCATGTGTACAGGGGCATAAACGCAGCAGTGATAGGATTGGAGAGGTTCGGTGAGCAAATGAAGACCCTTTGAAGTCATATTGCATGGTACCCATTCCACGGGTTTCAACTACCCAGGTTTAAGGTATTCTTCCTTCAGCTAAAACATGCATGTGGAACCTAGAGTATGATCAACCATGTGATCGGGAGACGTGTTCAAATATGTCTCAGTTTTCATAGCCTGGTACTCGGGTGCAACATTCCAGACGCTTTACTAACACTCTCCCGACTTGGAGAGTCAGTCCCTTTAACCTCCTGTTTGGCCCAGTTTGTAATTTCTGAGGAAGATGAACAGGAATAGCGAGAACCAATGAGAGACTAGCTGGAGGTGTCTGGACGGGCAAATTTAACTCTCATTTCCCACCAGGAAGAGGAATTAACCAAAGGCTCAGCGTGCCGTGCCGGAACCAGATTAGGGCCTGAAGCCATCCTGCGGTGTTGCGGCCAGCTCACAAGAAAGCGAGTTGAAGAAAGGAGCTCAGGGGCACTGTAATTCACAAACCTGCAGAGTTATAAATGACAGCTATCGTCCAAAAATATACTGAGGTAAGGCTGCCAAGAGGACTTGAAAACGGGGCAGAATTGCAGGAAACCGATTTCAGGAGGTAGACTGGAATTGCATTGAAAGCATAGGAAAAGAGGCAGAACGTCCTCAATGATGCACTTGGCCAAAAAGGGCGTATGCGTTTTTTCCTGAATATATTCAGGAAAAAACGCATACGCCCTTTTTAGAAAACCAAGCAAACTTGCAAAGGAAATCTGCACTACAATGAAGTCTCACTTCCCCCCGGTCAAAAGGGCCATCTGAAAAAAGTGTAAAATCCAGAAAGGCAGGACAGGCCATGGAGAACTGGGAGCCTTGTTATGCTGATGGGCGGGATGTAAATTGCCAACAGACACTCGGGAGAAGTGTATGGTGTTTCCTGAAACATCTAAAAAACAAAGGAACAGAGCCGAGGGCACTTCCACTTATGGTCCTATAGCTTAGGGAAATTAAAATCAAAAAGACACAGCCACCCCAAAGTTTCGGACGCCTCTGTTTACAAGAACCTCATTTACCGTACAAGTTCAGTATCACAGAAAGTGAAAAATGGATAAAGAACTTGTGGTATTTATGTACAATGCAGTATCACTCAGCAATGAAATCTATGTCATCAGGCCCGTAGCAGCATAATGAGTGGATTCAGGTACGATGATTCTAACTGAAATAAGTCACACAGAAAAAGAAACATCATAAGATATCACTAATACACGGAATGTAAACTTGGCTACACAGGAACTGAACTCCAAAATAGAACAGGGTCTCAAATTTAGAAAACCAACTTATGTTTGCTTAAGAGAAAAGGTGAGTTGGGGTGCTGCATAAAACCAGAGATTGAAATGAGCACAGATAAAGTTCCTTAAGCCAAATATGGAATAGACAAGAGCTACTCCTTGCTCAATGAAATGGACTCAACACCCCATATTAAACGCCTAAGAATGTACCTGACTAGTAAGTATCTTAAAACCTATGGATTGCTATGTCTCCGAAAGAGAATCAAGCATGTGTACAGGGGCATAAACGCAGCAGTGATAGGATTGGAGAGGTTCGGTGAGCAAATGAAGACCCTTTGAAGTCATATTGCATGGTATCCATTCCACGGGTTTCAACTACCCAGGTTTAAGGTATTCTTCCTTCAGCTAAAACATGCATGTGGAACCCAGAGTATGATCAACCGTGTGAACGGGAGACGTGTTCAAATATGTCTCAGTTTTCCTCCCCTGGTACTCGGGTGCAACATTCCAGACGCTTTACTAACACTCTCCCCACTTGGAGAGTCAGCGCCTTTAACCTCCTGTTTGGCCCAGTTTGCAATTTCTGCGGAAGATGAACAGGAATAGCGAGAACCAATGAGAGACTAGCTGGAGGTGTATGGACGGGCAAATTTAACTCTCATTTCCCACCAGGAAGAGGAAATAACCAAAGGCTCAGCGTGCCGTGCCGGAACCAGATTAGGGCCTGAAGCCATGCTGCGGTGTTACGGCCAGGTCACAAGAATGCGAGTTGAAGAAAGGAGATCAGGGGCACTGTAATTCACAAACCTGCAGAGTTATAAATGACAGCTATTGTCCAAAAATATACTGAAGTAAGGCTGCCAAGAGGACTTGAAAGCGGGGCAGAATTGCAGGAAACCGATTTCAGGAGGTAGACTGGAATTGCATTGAAAGCATAGGAAAAGAGGCAGAACGTCCACAATGATGCACTTGGCCAAAAAGGGCGTATGCGTTTTTTCCTGAATATATTCAGGAAAAAACGCATACGCACTTTTTGGCCAACCAAGCAAGCTTGCAAAGGAAATCTGCACTACAATGAAGTCTCACTTCCCCCCGGTCAAAAGGGCCATCTGAAAAAAGTGTAAAATCCAGAAAGGCAGGACAGGCCATGGAGAACTAGGAGCCTTGTTATGCTGATGGGCGGGATGTATATTGCCAACAGAAACTTGGGAGAAGTGTATGGTGTTTCCTGAAACATCTAAAAAACAAAGCAACAGAGCCTAGGGCACTTCCACTTATGGTCCTATAGCTTAGGGAAATTAAAATCAAAAAGACACAGCCACCCCAAAGTTTGGGACGCCTCTGTTTACAAGAACCTCGTTTACCGTACAAGTTCAGTATCACAGAAAGTGAAAAATGGATAAAGAACTTGTGGTACTTATGTACAATGCAGTATCACTCAGCAATGAAATCTATGTCATCAGGCCCGTAGCAGCATAATGAGTGGATTCAGGTATGATGATTCTAACGGAAATAAGTCACACAGAAAAAGAAACATCATAAGATATCACTAATACACGGAATGTAAACTTGGCTACACAGGAACTGAATTACAGAACAGAACAGGGTCTCAAATTTAGAAAACCAACTTATGCTTGCTTAAGGGTAAAGGTGAGTTGGGGTGCTGCATAAAACCAGAGATTGAAATGAGCACAGATAAAGTTCCTTAAGCCAAATATGGAATAGACAAGAGCTACTCCTTGCTCAACGAAATGGACTCAACACCGCATATTAAACGCCTAAGAATGTACCTGACTAGTAAGTATCTTAAAACCTATGGAATGCTATGTCTCCAAAAGAGAATCAAGCATGTGTACAGGGGCATAAACGCAGCAGTGATAGGATTGGATAGGTTCGGTGAGCAAATGAAGACCCTTTGAAGTCATATTGCATGGTACCCATTCCACGGGTCTCAACTCTCCAGGTTTAAGGTATTCTTCCTTCAGCTAAAACATGCATGTGGAACCCAGAGTATGATCAACCATGTGATCGGGAGACGTGTTCAAATATGTCTCAGTTTTTGTACCCTGGTACTCGGGTGCAACATTCCAGACGCTTTACTAACACTCTCCCGACTTGGAGAGTCAGTCCCTTTAACCTCCTGTTTGGCCCAGTTTGCAATTTCTGCGGAAGATGAACAGGAATAGCGAGAACCAATGAGAGACTAGCTGGAGGTGTCTGGACGGGCAAATTTAACTCTCATTTCCCACCAGGAAGAGGAAATAACCAAAGGCTCAGCGTGCCGTGCCGGAATCAGATTAGGGCCTGAAGCCATCCTGCGGTGTTGCGGCCAGCTCACAAGAAAGCGAGTTGAAGAAAAGAGCTCAGGGGCACTGTAATTCACAAACCTGCAGAGTTATAAATGACAGCTATCGTCCAAAAATATACTGAAGTAAGGCTGCCAAGAGGACTTGAAAGCGGGGCAGAATTGCAGGAAACCGATTTCAGGAGGTAGACTGGAATTGCATTGAAAGCATAGGAAAAGAGGCAGAACGTCCACAATGATGCACTTGGCCTAAAAGGGCGTATGCGTTTTTTCCTGAATATATTCAGGAAAAAACGCATACGCCCTTTTTGGCCAACCAAGCAAGCTTGCAAAGGAAATCTGCACTACAATGAAGTCTCACTTCCCCCCGGTCAAAAGGGCCATCTGAAAAAAGTGTAAAATCCAGAAAGGCAGGACAGGCCATGGAGAACTGGGAGCCTTGTTATGCTGATGGGCGGGATATAAATTGCCAACAGACACTCGGGAGAAGTGTATGGTGTTTCCTGAAACATCTAAAAAACAAAGCAACAGAGCCTAGGGCACATCCACGTATAGTCCTATAGATTAGGGAAATTAAAATCAAAAAGACACAGCCACCCCAAAGTTTGGGACGCCTCTGTTTACAAGAACCTCGTTTACCGTACAAGTTCAATATCACAGAAAGTGAAAAATGGATAAAGAACTTGTGGTACTTACGTACAATGCAGTATAACTCAGCAATGAAATCTGTGTCATCAGGCCCGTAGCAGCATAATGAGTGGATTCAGGTACGATGATTCTAACTGAAATAAGTCACACAGAAAAAGAAACATCATAAGATATCACTAATACACGGAATGTTATCTTGGCTACACAGGAACTGAATTCCAAAACAGAACAGGGTCTCAAATTTAGAAAACCAACTTATGCTTGCTTAAGGGGAAAGGGGAGTTGGGGTGCTGCATAAAACCAGAGATTGAAATGAGCACAGATAAAGTTCCTTAAGCCAAATATGGAATAGACAAGAGCTACTCCTTGCTCAATGAAATGGACTCAACACCCCATATTATACGCCTAAGAATGTACCTGATTAGTAAGTATCTTAAAACCTATGGATTGCTATGTCTCCAAAAGAGAATCAAGCATGTGTACAGGGGCATAAACGCAGCAGTGATAGGATTGGAGAGGTTCGGTGAGCAAATGAAGACCCTTTGAAGTCATATTGCATGGTACCCATTACAAGGGTTTCAACTACCCAGGTTTAAGGTAATCTTCCATCAGCTAAATCATGCATGTGGAACCCAGAGTATGATCAACCATGTGAACGGGAGACGTGTTCAAATATGTCTCAGTTTTCCTCCCCTGGTACTCGGGTGCAACATTCCAGACGCTTTACTAACACTCTCCCCACTTGGAGAGTCAGCGCCTTTAACCTCCTGTTTGGCCCAGTTTGCAATTTCTGCGGAAGATGAACAGGAATAGGGAGAACCAATGAGAGCCTAGCTGGAGGTGTCTGGACGGGCAAATTTAACTCTCATTTCCCACCAGGAAGAGGAAATAACCAAAGGCTCAGCGTGCCGTGCCGGAACCAGATTAGGGCCTCAAGCCATCCTGCTGTGTTGTGGCCAGCTCAAAAGAAAGCGAGTTGAAGAAAGGAGCTCAGGGGCACTGTAATTCACAAACCTGCAGAGTTATAAATGACAGCTATCGTCCAAAAATATACTGAAGTAAGGCTGCCAAGAGGACTTGAAATCGGGGCAGAATTGCAGGAAACCGATTTCAGGAGGTAGACTGGAATTGCATTGAAAGCATAGGAAAAGAGGCAGAACGTCCACAATGATGCACTTGGCCAAAAAGGGCGAATGCGTTTTTTCCTGAATATATTCAGGAAAAAACGCATACGCCCCTTTTGGCCAACCAAGCAAGCTTGCAAAGGAAATCTGCACTACAATGAAGTCTCACTTCCCCCCAGTCAAAAGGGCCATCTGAAAAAAGTGTAAAATCCAGAAAGTCAGGACAGGCCATGGAGAACTGGGAGCCTTGTTATGCTGATGGGCGGGATGTAAATTGCCAACAGACACTCGGGAGAAGTGTATGGTGTTTCCAGAAACATCTAAAAAACAAAGCAACAGAGCCTAGGGCACTTCCACTTATGGTCCTATAGCTTAGGGAAATTAAAATCAAAAAGACACAGCCACCCCAAAGTTTGCAACAGCTCTGTTTACAAGAACCTCGTTTACAGTACAAGTTCAACATCGCAGAAAGTGAAAAATGGATAAAGAAGTTGTGGTATTTACTTACAAAGAAATATCACTCAGCAATGAAATCTATGTCATCAGGCCCTTAGCAGCACAATGAGTGGATTCAGGTATGATGATTCTAACTGAAATAAGTCACACAGAAAAAGAAACATCATAAGATATCAGTAATACACGGAATGTAAACTTGGCTACACAGGAACTGAATTCCAAAACAGAACAGGGTCTCAAATTTAGAAAACCAACTTATGCTTGCTTAAGGGTAAAGGTGAGTTGGGGTGCTGCATAAAACCAGAGATTGAAATGAGCACAAATAAAGTTCCTTAAGCCAAATATGGAATAGACAAGAGCTACTCCTTGCTCAACGAAATGGACTCAACACCCCATATTAAACGCCTAAGAATGTACCTGACTAGTAAGTATCTTAAAACCTATGGATTGCTATGTCTCCGAAAGAGAATCAAGCATGTGTACAGGGGCATAAACGCAGCAGTGATAGGATTGGAGAGGTTCGGTGAGCAAATGAAGACCCTTTGAAGTCATATTGCATGGTACCCATTCCACGGGTTTCAACTACCCAGGTTTAAGGTATTCTTCCTGCAGCTAAAACATGCATGTGGAACCTAGAGTATGATCAACCATGTGATCGGGAGACGTGTTCAAATATGTCTCAGTTTTCGTACCCTGGTACTCGGGTACAACATTCCAGACGCTTTACTAACACTCTCCCGACTTGGAGAGTCAGTCCCTTTAACCTCCTGTTTGGCCCAGTTTGCAATTTCTGCGGAAGATGAACAGGAATAGCGAGAACCAATGAGAGACTAGCTGGAGGTGTCTGGACGGGCAAATTTAACTCTCATTTCCCACCAGGAAGAGGAATTAACCAAAGGCTCAGCGTGCCGTGCTGTAACCAGATTAGGGCCTGAAGCCATCCTGCGGTGTTGCGGCCAGCTCACAAGAAAGCGAGTTGAAGAAAGGAGCTCAGGGGTACTGTAATTCACAAACCTGCAGAGTTATAAATGACAGCTATCGTCCAAAAATATACAGAAGTAAGGCTGCCAAGAGGACTTGAAAGCGGGGCAGAATTGCAGGAAACCGATTTCAGGAGGTAGACTGGAATTGCATTGAAAGCATAGGAAAAGAGGCAGAACGTCCACAATGATGCACTTGGCCAAAAAGGGCGTATGCGTTTTTTCCTGAATATATTCAGGAAAAAACGCATACGCCCTTTTTGGCCAACCAAGCAAGCTTGCAAAGGAAATCTGCACTACAATGAAGTCTCACTTCCCCCCGGTCAAAAGGGCCATCTGAAAAAAGTGTAAAATCCAGAAAGGCAGGACAGGCCATGGAGAACTGGGAGCCTTGTTATGCTGATGGGCGGGATGTAAATTGCCAACAGACACTCGGGAGAAGTGTATGGTGTTTCCTGAAACATCTAAAAACAAAGCAACAGAGCCTAGGGCAATTCCACTTATGGTCCTATAGCTTAGGGAAATTAAAATCAAAAAGACACAGCCACCCCAAAGTTTGCAACAGCTCTGTTTACAAGAACCTCGTTTACAGTACAAGTTCAACATCGCAGAAAGTGAAAAATGGATAAAGAAGTTGTGGTATTTACTTACAAAGCAATATCACTCAGCAATGAAATCTATGTCATCAGGCCCTTAGCAGCACAATGAGTGGATTCAGGTATGATGATTCTAACTGAAATAAGTCACACAGAAAAAGAAACATCATAAGATATCAGTAATACACGGAATATAAACTTGGCTACACAGGAACTGAATTACAGAACAGAACAGGGTCTCAAATTTAGAAAACCAACTTATGCTTGCTTAAGGGTAAAGGTGAGTTGGGGTGCTGCATAAAACCAGAGATTGAAATGAGCACAGATACAGTTCCTTAAGCCAAATATGGAATAGACAAGAGCTACTCCTTGCTCAACGAAATGGACTCAACACCCCATATTAAACGCCTAAGAATGTACCTGACTAGTAAGTATCTTAAAACCTATGGATTGCTATATCTCCAAAAGAGAATCAAGCGTGTGTACAGGGGCATAAACGCAGCAGTGATAGGATTGGAGAGGTTCGGTGAGCAAATGAAGACCCTTTGAAGTCATATTGCATGGTACCCATTCCACGGGTTTCAACTACCCAGGTTTAAGGTATTCTTCCTTCAGCTAAAACATGCATGTGGAACCCAGAGTATGATCAACCATGTGAACGGGAGACGTGTTCAAATATGTCTCAGTTTTCCTCCCCTGGTACTCGGGTGCAACATTCCAGACGCTTTACTAACACTCTCCCCACTTGGAGAGTCAGCGCCTTTAACCTCCTGTTTGGCCCAGTTTGCAATTTCTGCGGAAGATGAACAGGAATAGGGAGAACCAATGAGAGACTAGCTGGAGGTGTCTGGACGGGCAAATTTAACTCTCATTTCCCACCAGGAAGAGGAATTAACCAAAGGCTCAGCGTGCCGTGCCGGAAGCAGATTAGGGCCTGAAGCCATCCTGCTGTGTTGCGGCCAGCTCAAAAGAAAGCGAGTTGAAGAAAGGAGCTCAGGGGCACTGTAATTCACAAACCTGCAGAGTTATAAATGACAGCTATCGTCCAAAAATATACTGAAGTAAGGCTGCCAAGAGGACTTGAAAGCGGGGCAGAATTGCAGGAAACCGATTTCAGGAGGTAGACATGAATTGCATTGAAAGCATAGGAAAAGAGGCAGAACGTCCACAATGATGCACTTGGCCAAAAAGGGCGTATGCGTTTTTTCCTGAATATATTCAGGAAAAAACGCATACGCCCTTTTTGGCCAACCAAGCAAGCTTGCAAAGGAAATCTGCACTACAATGAAGTCTCACTTCCCCCCGGTCAAAAGGGCCATCTGAAAAAAGTGTAAAATCCAGAAAGGCAGGACAGGCCATGGAGAACTGGGAGCCTTGTTATGCTGATGGGCGGGATGTAAATTGCCAACAGACACTCGGGAGAACTGTATGGTGTTTCCTGAAACATCTAAAAAACAAAGCAACAGAGCCTAGGGCGATTCCACTTATGGTCCTATAGCTTAGGGAAATTAAAATCAAAAAGACACAGCCATCCCAAAGTTTGGGATGGCTCTGTTTACAAGAACATCGTTTACAGTACAAGTTCAACATCGCAGAAAGTGAAAAATGGATAAAGAAGTTGTGGTATTTACTTACAAAGCAATATCACTCAGCAATGAAATCTATGTCATCAGGCCCTTAGCAGCACAATGAGTGGATTCAGGTATGATGATTCTAACTGAAATAAGTCACACAGAAAAAGAAACATCATAAGATATCAGTAATACACGGAATATAAACTTGGCTACACAGGAACTGAATTACAGAACAGAACAGGGTCTCAAATTTAGAAAACCAACTTATGCTTGCTTAAGGGTAAAGGTGAGTTGGGGTGCTGCATAAAACCAGAGATTGAAATGAGCACAGATACAGTTCCTTAAGCCAAATATGGAATAGACAAGAGCTACTCCTTGCTCAACGAAATGGACTCAACACCCCATATTAAACGCCTAAGAATGTACCTGACTAGTAAGTATCTTAAAACCTATGGATTGCTATGTCTCCAAAAGAGAATCAAGCGTGTGTACAGGGGCATAAACGCAGCAGTGATAGGATTGGAGAGGTTCGGTGAGCAAATGAAGACCCTTTGAAGTCATATTGCATGGTACCCATTCCACGGGTTTCAACTACCCAGGTTTAAGGTATTCTTCCTTCAGCTAAAACATGCATGTGGAACCCAGAGTATGATCAACCATGTGAACGGGAGACGTGTTCAAATATGTCTCAGTTTTCCTCCCCTGGTACTCGGGTGCAACATTCCAGACGCTTTACTAACACTCTCCCCACTTGGAGAGTCAGCGCCTTTAACCTCCTGTTTGGCCCAGTTTGCAATTTCTGCGGAAGATGAACAGGAATAGGGAGAACCAATGAGAGACTAGCTGGAGGTGTCTGGACGGGCAAATTTAACTCTCATTTCCCACCAGGAAGAGGAAATAACCAAAGGCTCAGCGTGCCGTGCCGGAACCAGATTAGGGCCTGAAGCCATCCTGCTGTGTTGCGGCCAGCTCAAAAGAAAGCGAGTTGAAGAAAGGAGCTCAGGGGCACTGTAATTCACAAACCTGCAGAGTTATAAATGACAGCTATCGTCCAAAAATATACTGAAGTAAGGCTGCCAAGAGGACTTGAAAGCGGGGCAGAATTGCAGGAAACCGATTTCAGGAGGTAGACTGGAATTGCATTGAAAGCATAGGAAAAGAGGCAGAACGTCCACAATGATGCACTTGGCCAAAAAGGGCGTATGTGTTTTTTCCTGAATATATTCAGGAAAAAACGCATACGCCCTTTTTGGCCAACCAAGCAAGCTTGCAAAGGAAATCTGCACTACAATGAAGTCTCACTTCCCCCCAGTCAAAAGGGCCATCTGAAAAAAGTGTAAAATCCAGAAAGTCAGGACAGGCCATGGAGAACTGGGAGCCTTGTTATGCTGATGGGCGGGATGTAAATTGCCAACAGACACTCGGGAGAAGTGTATGGTGTTTCCTGAAACATCTAAAAAACAAAGCAACAGAGCCTAGGGCACTTCCACTTATGGTCCTATAGCTTAGGGAAATTAAAATCAAAAAGACACAGCCACCCCAAAGTTTGCAACAGCTCTGTTTACAAGAACCTCGTTTACAGTACAAGTTCAACATCGCAGAAAGTGAAAAATGGATAAAGAAGTTGTGGTATTTACTTACAAAGCAATATCACTCAGCAATGAAATCTATGTCATCAGGCCCTTAGCAGCACAATGAGTGGATTCAGGTATGATGATTCTAACTGAAATAAGTCACACAGAAAAAGAAACATCATAAGATATCAGTAATACTCGGAATTTAACTTGGCTACACAGGAACTGAATTACAGAAAAGAACAGGGTCTCAAATTTAGAAAACCAACTTATGCTTGCTTAAGGGGAAAGGTGAGTTGGGGTGCTGCATAAAACCAGAGATTGAAATGAGCACAGATAAAGTTCCTTAAGCCAAATATTGAATAGACAAGAGCTACTCCTTACTCAACGAAATGGACTCAACACCCCATATTAAACGCCTAAGAATGTACCTGACTAGTAAGTATCTTAAAACCTATGGATTGCTATGTCTCCGAAAGAGAATCAAGCATGTGTACAGGGGCATAAATGCAGCAGTGATAGGATTGGAGAGGTTTGGTGAGCAAATGAAGACCCTTTGATGTCATATTTCATGGTACCCATTCCACGGGTTTCAACTACCCAGGTTTAAGGTATTCTTCCTGCAGCTAAAACATGCATGTGGAACCTAGAGTATGATCAACCATGTGATCGGGAGACGTGTTAAAATATGTCTCAGTTTTCGTACCATGGTACTCGGGTGCAACATTCCAGACGCTTTACTAACACTCTCCCGACTTGGAGAGTCAGTCCCTTTAACCTCCTGTTTGGCCCAGTTTGCAATTTCTGCGGAAGATGAACAGGAATAGCGAGAACCAATGAGAGACTAGCTGGAGGTGTCTGGACGGGCAAATTTAACTCTCATTTCCACCAGGAAGAGGAATTAACCAAAGGCTCAGCGTGCCGTGCCGGAACCAGAGTAGGGCCTGAAGCCATCCTGCGGTGTTGCGGCCAGCTCACAAGAAAGCGAGTTGAAGAAAGGAGCTCAGGGGTACTGTAATTCACAAACCTGCAGAGTTATAAATGACAGCTATCGTCCAAAAATATACTGAAGTAAGGCTGCCAAGAGGACTTGAAAGCGGGGCAGAATTGCAGGAAACCGATTTCAGGAGGTAGACTGGAATTGCATTGAAAGCATAGGAAAAGAGGCAGAACGTCCACAATGATGCACTTGGCCAAAAAGGGCGTATGCGTTTTTTCCTGAATATATTCAGGAAAAAACGCATACACCCTTTTTGGCCAACCAAGCAAGCTTGCAAAGGAAATCTGCACTACAATGAAGTCTCACTTCCCCCCGGTCAAAAGGGCCATCTGAAAAAAGTGTAAAATCCAGAAAGGCAGGACAGGCCATGGAGAACTGGGAGCCTTGTTATGCTGATGGGCGGGATGTAAATTGCCAACAGACACTCGGGAGAACTGTATGGTGTTTCCTGAAACATCTAAAAAACAAAGCAACAGAGCCTAGGGCACTTCCACTTATGGTCCTATAGCTTAGGGAAATTAAAATCAAAAAGACACAGCCACCCCAAAGTTTGGAATGGCTCTGTTTACAAGAACCTCGTTTACAGTACAAGTTCAACATCGCAGAAAGTGAAAAATGGATAAAGAAGTTGTGGTATTTACTTACAAAGCAATATCACTCAGCAATGAAATCTATGTCATCAGGCCATTAGCAGCACAATGAGTGGATTCAGGTATGATGATTCTAACGGAAATAAGTCACACAGAAAAAGAAACATCATAAGATATCACTAATACACGGAATGTAACCTTGGCTACACAGGAACTGAATTACAGAACAGAACAGGGTCTCAAATTTAGAAAACAAACTTATGCTTGCTTAAGGGGAAAGGGGAGTTGGGGTGCTGCATAAAACCAGAGATTGAAATGAGCACAGATAAAGTTCCTTAAGCCAAATATGGAATAGACAAGAGCTACTACTTGCTCAACGAAATGGACTCAACACCCCATATTAAACGCCTAAGAATGTACCTGACTAGTAAGTATCTTAAAACCTATGGATTGCTATGTCTCCGAAAGAGAATCACGCATGTGTACAGGGTCATAAACGCAGCAGTGATAGGATTGGAGAGGTTCGGTGAGCAAATGAAGACCCTTTGAAGTCATATTGCATGGTACCCATTCCACGGGTTTCAACTACCCAGGTTTAAGGTATTCTTCCTGCAGCTAAAACATGCATGTGGAACCTAGAGTATGATCAACCATGTGATCGGGAGACGTGTTCAAATATGTCTCAGTTTTCGTACCCTGGTACTCGGGTGCAACATTCCAGACGCTTTACTAACACTCTCCCGACTTGGAGAGTCAGTCCCTTTAACCTCCTGTTTGGCCCAGTTTGCAATTTCTGCGGAAGATGAACAGGAATAGCGAGAACCAATGAGAGACTAGCTGGAGGAGTCTGGACGGGCAAATTTAACTCTCATTTCCCACCAGGAAGAGGAATTAACCAAAGGCTCAGCGTGCCGTGCCGGAACAAGATTAGGGCCTGAAGCCATCCTGCGGTGTTGCGGCCAGCTCACAAGAAAGCGAGTTGAAGAAAGGAGCTCAGGGGCACTGTAATTCACAAACCTGCAGAGTTATAAATGACAGCTATCATCCAAAAATATACCGAAGTAAGGCTGCCAAGAGGACTTGAAAGCGGGGCAGAATTGCAGGAAACCGATTTCAGGAGGTAGACTGGAATTGTGTTGAAAGAATAGGAAAAGAGGCAGAACGTCCACAATGATGCACTTGGCCAAAAAGGGCGTATGCGTTTTTTCCTGAATATATTCAGGAAAAAATGCATACGCCCTTTTTGGCCAACCAAGCAAGCTTGCAAAGGAAATCTGCACTACAATGAAGTCTCACTTCCCCCCGGTCAAAAGGGCCATCTGAAAAAAGTGTAAAATCCAGAAAGGCAGGACAGGCCATGGAGAACTGGGAGCCTTGTTATGCTGATGGGCGGGATGTAAATTGCCAACAGACACTCGGGAGAAGTGTATGGTGTTTCCTGAAACATCTAAAAACAAAGCAACAGAGCCTAGGGCACTTCCACTTATGGTCCTATAGCTTAGGGAAATTAAAATCAAAAAGACACAGCCACCCCAAAGTTTGGGACGCCTCTGTTTACAAGAACCTCGTTTACAGTACAGGTTCAACATCGCAGAATGTTAAAAATGGAAAAAGAACTTGTGATACTTACGTACAATGCAGTATCACTCAGCAATGAAATCTATGTCATCAGGCCCGTAGCAGCATAATGAGTGGATTCAGGTACGATGATTCTAACGGAAATAAGTCACACAGAAAAAGAAACATCATAAGATATCAGTAATACACGGAATGTAAACTTGGCTACACAGGAACTGAATTCCAAAACAGAACAGGGTCTAAAATTTAGAAAACCAACCTATGCTTGCTTAAGGGGAAAGGTGAGTTGGGGTGCTGCATAAAACCAGAGATTGAAATGAGCACAGATAAAGTTCCTTAAGCCAAATATGGAATAGACAAGAGCTACTCCTTGCTCAACGAAATGGACTCAACACCCCATATTAAACGCCTAAGAATGTACCTGACTAGTAAGTATCTTAAAACCTATGGATTGCTATGTCTCCAAAAGAGAATCAAGCGTGTGTACAGGGGCATAAACGCAGCAGTGATAGGATTGGAGAGGTTCGGTGAGCAAATGAAGACCCTTTGAAGTCTTATTGCATGGTACCCATTCCACGGGTCTCAACTCTCCAGGTTTAAGGTATTCTTCCTTCAGCTAAAACATGCATGTGGAACCCAGAGTATGATCAACCATGTGAACGTGAGACGTGTTCAAATATGTCTCAGTTTTCCTCCCATGGTACTCGGGTGCAACATTCCAGACGCTTTACTAACACTCTCCCCACTTGGAGAGTCAGCGCCTTTAACCTCCTGTTTGGCCCAGTTTGCAATTTCTGCGGAAGATGAACAGGAATAGGGAGAACCAATGAGAGACTAGCTGGAGGTGTCTGGACGGGCAAATTTAACTCTCATTTCCCACCAGGAAGACGAAATAACGAAAGGCTCAGCGAGCCGTGCCGGAACCAGATTAGGGCCTGAAGCCATCCTGCGGTGTTGCGGCCAGCTCACAAGAAAGCGAGTTGAAGAAAGGAGCTCAGGGGCACTGTAATTCACAAACCTGCAGAGTTATAAATGACAGCTATCGTCCAAAAATATACTGAAGTAAGGCTGCCAAGAGGACTTGAAAGCGGGGCAGAATTGCAGGAAACCGATTTCAGGAGGTAGACTGGAATTGCATTGAAAGCATAGGAAAAGAGACAGAACGTCCACAATGATGCACTTGGCCAAAAAGGGCGTATGCGTTTTTTCCTGAATATATTCAGGAAAAAACGCATACGCCCTTTTTGGCCAACCAAGCAAGCTTGCAAAGGAAATCTGCACTACAATGAAGTCTCACTTCCCCCTGGTCAAAAGGGCCATCTGAAAAAAGTGTAAAATCCAGAAAGGCAGGACAGGCCATGGAGAACTGGGAGCCTTGTTATGCTGATGGGCGGGATATAAATTGCCAACAGACACTCCGGACAAGTGTATGGCGTTTCCTGAAACATCTAAAAAACAAAGCAACAGAGCCTAGGGCACTTCCACTTATGGTCCTATAGCTTAGGGAAATTAAAATCAAAAAGCCACAGCCACCCCAAAGTTTGGGACGCCTCTGTTTACAAGAACCTCGTTTACCGTACAAGTTCAGTATCACAGAAAGTGAAAAATGGATAAAGAACTTGTGGTACTTATGTACAATGCAGTATCACTCAGCAATGAAATCTATGTCATCAGGCCCGTAGCAGCATAATGAGTGGATTCAGGTACGATGATTCTAACTGAAATAAGTCAAACAGAAAAAGAAACATCATAAGATATCAGTAATACACAGAATGTAAACTTGGCTACACAGGAAATGAATTCCAAAACAGAAGAGGATCTCAAATTTAGAAAACCAACTTATGCTTGCTTAAGGGGAAAGGTGAGTTGGGGTGCTGCATAAAACCAGAGATTGAAATGAGCACAGATAAAGTTCCTTAAGCCAAATATGGAATAGAAAAGAGCTACTCCTTGCTCAAAGAAATGGACTCAACACCCCATATTAAACGCCTAAGAATGTACCTGACTAGTAAGTATCTTAAAACCTATGGATTGCTATGTCTCCAAAAGAGAATCAAGCGTGTGTACAGGGGCATAAACGCAGCAGTGATAGGATTGGAGCGGTTCGCTGAGCAAATGAAGACCCTTTGAAGTCATATTGCATGGTACCCATTCCACGGGTCTCAACTCTCCAGGTTTAAGGTATTCTTCCTTCAGCTAAAACATGCATGTGGAACCCAGAGTATGATCAACCGTGTGAACGGGAGACGTTTTCAAATATGTCTCAGTTTTCCTCCCCTGGTACTCGGGTGCAACATTCCAGACACTTTACTAACACTCTCCCCACTTGGAGAGTCAGCGCCTTTAACCTCCTGTTTGGCCCAGTTTGCCATTTCTGCGGAAGATGAACAGGATTAGCGAGAACCAATGAGAGACTAGCTGGAGGTGTCTGGACGGGCAAATTTAACTCTCATTTCCCACCAGGAAGAGGAATTAACCAAAGGCTCAGCGTGCCGTGCCAGAACTAGATTAGGGCCTGAAGCCATCCTGCGGTGTTGAGGTCAGGTCACAAGAAAGTGAGTTGAAGAAAGGAGCTCAGGGGCACTGTAATTCACAAACCTGCAGAGTTATAAATGACAGCTATCGTCCAAAAATATACTGAAGTAAGGCTGCCAAGAGGACTTGAAAGCGGGGCAGAATTGCAGGAAACCGATTTCAGGAGGTAGACTGGAATTGCATTGAAAGCATAGGAAAAGAGGCAGAACGTCCACAATGATGCACTTGGCCAAAAAGGGCGTATGCGTTTTTTCCTGAATATATTCAGGAAAAAACGCATACGCCCTTTTTGGCCAACCAAGCAAACTTGCAAAGGAAATCTGCACTACAATGAAGTCTCACTTCCCCCCGGTCAAAAGGGCCATCTGAAAAAAGTGTAAAATCCAGAAAGGCAGGACAGGCCATGGAGAACTGGGAGCCTTGTTATGCTGATGGGCGGGATGTAAATTGCCAACAGACACTCGGGAGAAGTGTATGGTGTTTCCTGAAACATCTAAAAAACAAAGCAACAGAGCCTAGGGCACTTCCACTTATGGTCCTATAGCTTAGGGAAATTAAAATCAAAAAGACACAGCCACCCCAAAGTTTGGTACGGCTCTGTTTACAAGAACCTCGTTTACCGTACAAGTTCAATATCACAGAAAGTGAAAAATGGATAAAGAACTTGTGGTACTTACGTACAATGCAGTATCACTCAGCAATGAAATCTATGTCATCAGGCCCATAGCAGCATAATGAGTGGATTCAGGTACGATGATTCTAACAGAAATAAGTCACACAGAAAAAGAAACATCATAAGATATCACTAATACACGGAATGTAAACTTGGCTACACAGGAACTGAATTACAGAACAGAACAGGGTCTCAAATTTAGAAAACCAACTTATGCTTGCTTAAGGGTAAAGGTGAGTTGGGGTGCTGCATAAAACCAGAGATTGAAATGAGCACAGATAAAGTTCCTTAAGCCAAATATGGAATAGACAAGAGCTACTCCTTGCTCAACGAAATGGACTCAACACCCCATATTAAACGCCTAAGAATGTACCTGACTAGTAAGTATCTTAAAACCTATGGATTGCTATGTCTCCAAAAGAGAATCAAGCATGTGTACAGGGGCATAAACGCAGCAGTGATAGGATTGGAGAGGTTCGGTGAGCAAATGAAGACCCTTTGAAGTCATATTGCATGGTACCCATTCCACGGGTCTCAACTCTCCAGGTTTAAGGTATTCTTCCTTCAGCTAAAACATGCATGTGGAACCCAGAGTATGATCAACCGTGTGAACGGGAGACGTGTTCAAATATGTCTCAGTTTTCCTCCCCTGGTACTCGGGTGCAACATTCCAGACGCTTTACTAACACTCTCCCCACTTGGAGAGTCAGCGCCTTTAACCTCCTGTTTGGCCCAGTGTGCAATTTCTGCGGAAGATGAACAGGAATAGCGAGAACCAATGAGAGACTAGCTGGAGGTGTCTGGACGGGCAAATTTAACTCTCATTTCCCACCAGGAAGAGGAAATAACCAAAGGCTCAGCGTGCCGTGCCGGAACCAGATTAGGGCCTGAAGCCATCCTGCGGTGTTGCGGCCAGCTCACAAGAAAGCGAGTTGAAGAAAGGAGCTCAGGGGCACTGTAATGCACAAACCTGCAGAGTTATAAATGACAGCTATCGTCCAAAAATATACTGAAGTAAGGCTGCCAAGAGGACTTGAAAGCGGGGCAGAATTGCAGGAAACCGATTTCAGGAGGTAGACTGGAATTGCATTGAAAGCATAGAAAAAGAGGCAGAACGTCCACAATGATGCACTTGGCCAAAAAGGGCGTATGCGTTTTTTCCTGAATATATTCAGGAAAAAACGCATACGCCCTTTTTGGCCAACCAAGCAAGCTTGCAAAGGAAATCTGCACTACAATGAAGTCTCACTTCCCCCCGGTCAAAAGGGCCATCTGAAAAAAGTGTAAAATCCAGAAAGGCAGGACAGGCCATGGAGACCTGGGAGCCTTGTTATGCTGATGGGCGGGATGTAAATTGCCAACAGACACTCGGGAGAAGTGTATGGTGTTTCCTGAAACATCTAAAAAACAAAGCAACAGAGCCTAGGGCACTTCCACTTATGGTCCTATAGCTTAGGGAAATTAAAATCAAAAAGACACAGCCACCCCAAAGTATGGAACGGCTCTGTTTACAAGAACCTCGTTTACAGTACAAGTTCAACATCGCAGAAAGTGAAAAATGGATAAAGAATTTGTGGTATTTACTTACAAAGCAATATCACTCAGCAATGAAATCTATGTCATCAGGCCCTTAGCAGCACAATGAGTGGATTCAGGTATGATGATTCTAACTGAAATAAGTCACACAGAAAAAGAAACATCATAAGATATCAGTAATACACGGAATGTAAACTTGGCTACACAGGAACTGAATTACAGAACAGAACAGGGTCTCAAATTTAGAAAACCAACTTATGCTTGCTTAAGGGGAAAGGTGAGTTGGGGTGCTGCATAAAACCAGAGATTGAAATGAGCACAGATAAAGTTCCTTAAGCCAAATATGGAATAGACAAGAGCTACTCCTTGCTCAACGAAATGGACTCAACACCGCATATTAAACGCCTAAGAATGTACCTGACTAGTAAGTATCTTAAAACCTATGGATTGCTATGTCTCCGAAAGAGAATCAAGCATGTGCACAGGGGCATAAACGCAGCAGTGATAGGATTGGAGAGGTTCGGTGAGCAAATGAAGACCCTTTGAAGTCATATTGCATGGTACCCATTCCACGGGTCTCAACTCTCCAGGTTTAAGGTATTCTTCCTTCAGCTAAAACATGCATGTGGAACCAAGAGTATGATCAACCGTTTGAATGGGAGATGTGTTCAAATATGTCTCAGTTTTCCTCCCCTGGTACTCGGGTGCAACATTCCAGACGCTTTACTAACACTCTCCCGACTTGGAGAGTCCGTCCCTTTAACCTCCTGTTTGGCCCAGTTTGCAATTTCTGCGGAAGATGAACAGGAATAGCGAGAACCAATGAGAGACTAGCTGGAGGTGTCTGGACGGGCAAATTTAACTCTCATTTCCCACCAGGAAGAGGAATTAACCAAAGGCTCAGCGTGCCGTGCCGGAACCATATTAGGGCCTGAAGCCATCCTGCGGTGTTGCGGCCAGGTCACAAGAAAGCGAGTTGAAGAAAGGAGCTCAGGGGCACTGTAATTCACAAACCTGCAGAGTTATAAATGACAGGTATCGTCCAAAAATATACTGAAGTAAGGCTGCCAAGAGGACTTGAAAGCGGGGCAGAATTGCAGGAAACCGATTTCAGGAGGTAGACTGGAATTGCATTGAAAGCATAGGAAAGGAGGCAGAACGTCCACAAAGATGCACTTGGCCAAAAAGGGGGTATGCGTTTTTTCCTGAATATATTCAGGAAAAAACGCATACGCACTTTTTGGCCAACCAAGCAAACTTGCAAAGGAAATCTGCACTACAATGAAGTCTCACTTCCCCCCGGTCAAAAGGGCCATCTGAAAAAAGTGTAAAATCCAGAAAGGGAGAACAGGCCATGGAGAACTGGGAGCCTTGTTATGCTGATGGGCGGGATGTAAATTGCCAACAGACACTCGGGAGAAGTGTATGGTGTTTCCTGAAACATCTAAAAAACACAGCAACAGAGCCTAGGGCACTTCCACTTATGGTCCTATAGCTTAGGGAAATTAAAATCAAAAAGACACAGCCACCCCAAAGTTTGGGACGCCTTTGTTTACAAGAACCTCGTTTACCGTACAAGTTCAGTATCACAGAAAGTGAAAAATGGATAAAGAACTTGTGGTACTTACGTACAATGCAATATCACTCAGCAATGAAATCTATGTCATCAGGCCCGTAGCAGCACAATGAGTGGATTCAGGTATGATGATTCTAACTGAAATAAGTCACACAGAAAAAGAAACATCATAAGATATCAGTAATACACGGAATGTAAACTTGGCTACACAGGAACTGAATTACAGAACAGAACAGGGTCTCAAATTAGAAAACCAACTTATGCTTGCTTAAGGGGAAAGGTGAGTTGGGGTGCTGCATAAAACCAGAGATTGAAATGAGCACAGATAAAGTTCCTTAAGCCAAATATGGAATAGACAAGAGCTACTCCTTGCTCAACGAAATGGACTCAACACCGCATTTTAAACGCCTAAGAATGTACCTGACTAGTAAGTATCTTAAAACCTAGGGATTGCTATGTCTCCAAAAGAGAATCAAGCGTGTGTACAGGGGCATAAACGCAGCAGTGATAGGATTGGAGAGGTTCGGTGAGCAAATGAAGACCCTTTGAAGTCATATTGCATGGTACCCATTCCACGGGTCTCAACTCTCCAGGTTTAAGTTATGCTTCCTTCAGCTAAAACATGCATGTGGAACCCAGAGTATGATCAACCGTGTGAACGGGAGACGTGTTCAAATATGTCTCAGTTTTCCTCCCCTGGTACTCGGGTGCAACATTCCAGACGCTTTACTAACACTCTCCAAACTTGGAGAGTCAGCGCCTTTAACCTCCTGTTTGGCCCAGTTTGCAATTTCTGCGGAAGATGAACAGTAATAGCGAGAATCAATGAGAGACTAGCTGGAGGTGTATGGACGGGCAAATTTAACTCTCATTTCCCACCAGGAAGAGGAATTAACCAAAGGCTCAGCGTGCCGTGCCGGAACCAGATTAGGGCCTGAAGCCATGCTGCGGTGTTACGGCCAGGTCACAAGAATGCGAGTTGAAGAAAGGAGCTCAGGGGCACTGTAATTCACAAACCTGCAGAGTTATAAATGACAGCTATCGTCCAAAAATATACTGAAGTAAGGCTGCCAAGAGGACTTGAAAGCGGGGCAGAATTGCAGGAAACCGATTTCAGGAGGTAGACTGGAATTGCATTGAAAGCATAGGAAAAGAGGCAGAACGTCCACAATGATGCACTTGGCCAAAAAGGGCGTATGCGTTTTTTCCTGAATATATTCAGGAAAAAACGCATACGCCCTTTTTGGCCAACCAAGCAAGCTTGCAAAGGAAATCTGCACTACAATGAAGTCTCACTTCCCCCCGGTCAAAAGGGCCATCTGAAAAAAGTGTAAAATCCAGAAAGGCAGGACAGGCCATGGAGAACTGGGAGCCTTGTTATGCTGATGGGCGGGATGTAAATTGCCAACAGACACTCAGGAGAAGTGTATGGTGTTTCCTGAAACATCTAAGAAACAAAGCAACAGAGCCTAGGGCACTTCCACTTATGGTCCTATAGCTTAGGGAAATTAAAATAAAAAAGACACAGCCACCCCAAAGTTTGGGACGCCTCTGTTTACAAGAACCTCCTTTACCGTACAAGTTCAGTATCACAGAAAGTGAAAAATGGATAAAGAACTTGTGGTACTTATGTACAATGCAGTATCACTCAGCAATGAAATCTATGTCATCAGGCCCGTAGCAGCATAATGAGTGGATTCAGGTACGATGATTCTAACTGAAATAAGTCACACAGAAAAAGAAACATCATAAGATATCACTAATACACGGAATGTAAACTTGGCTACACAGGAACTGAATTCCAAAACAGAACAGGGTCTCAAATTTAGAAAACCAACTTATGCTTGCTTAAGGGGAAAGGTGAGTTGGGGTGCTGCATAAAACCAGAGATTGAAATGAGCACAGATAAAGTTCCTTAAGCCAAATATGGAATAGACAAGAGCTACTCCTTTCTCAACGAAATGGACTCAACACCCCATATTAAACGCCTAAGAATGTACCTGACTAGTAAGTATCTTAAAACCTATGGATTGCTATGTCTCCAAAAGAGAATCAAGCGTGTGTACAGGGGCATAAACGCAGCAGTGATAGGATTGGAGCGGTTCGGTGAGCAAATGAAGACCCTTTGAAGTCATATTGCATGGTACCCATTCCACGGGTCTCAACTCTCCAGGTTTAAGGTATTCTTCCTTCAGCTAAAACATGCATGTGGAACCCAGAGTATGATCAACCGTGTGAACGGGAGACGTGTTCAAATATGTCTCAGTTTTAATCCCCTGGTACTCGGGTGCAACATTCCAGACGCTTTAATAACACTCTCCCCACTTGGAGAGTCAGCGCCTTTAACCTCCTGTTTGGCCCAGTTTGCAATTTCTGCGGAAGATGAACAGGAATAGCGAGAACCAATGAGAGACTAGCTGGAGGTGTCTGGACGGGCAAATTTAACTCTTATTTCCCACCAGGAAGAGGAAATAACCAAAGGCTCAGCGTGCCGTGCCGGAACCAGATTAGGGCCTGAAGCCATGCTGTGGTGTTGCGGCCAGGTCACAAGAATGCGAGTTGAAGAAAGGAGCTCAGGGGCACTGTAATTCACAAACCTGCAGAGTTATAAATGACAGCTATCGTCCAAAAATATACTGAAGTAAGGCTGCCAAGAGGACTTGAAAGCGGGGCAGAATTGCAGGAAACCGATTTCAGGAGGTAGACTGGAATTGCATTGAAAGCATAGGAAAAGAGGCAGAACGTCCACAATGATGCACTTGGCCAAAAAGTGTGTATGCGTTTTATCCTGAATATATTCAGGAAAAAACGCATACACCCTTTTTGGCCAACCAAGCAAGCTTGCAAAGGAAATCTGCACTACAATGAAGTCTCACTTCCCCCCGGTCAAAAGGGCCATCTGAAAAAAGTGTAAAATCCAGAAAGGCAGGACAGACCATGGAGAACTGGGAGCCTTGTTATGCTGATGGGCGGGATGTAAATTGCCAACAGACACTCGGGAGATGTGTATGGTGTTTCCTGAAACATCTAAAAATCAAAGCAACAGAGCCTAGGGCACTTCCACTTATGGTCCTATAGCTTACGGAAATTAAAAACAAAAAGCCACAGCCACCCCAAAGTTTGGGACGCCTCTGTTTACAAGAACTTCGTTTACCGTACAAGTTCAATATCACAGAAAGAGAAAAATGAATAAAGAACTTGTGGTACTTACGTACAATGCAGTATCACTCAGCAATGAAATCTATGTCATCAGGCTCGTAGCAGCATAATGAGTGGATTCAGGTACGATGATTCTAACTGAAATAAGTCACACAGAAAAAGAAACATCATAAGATATCACTAATACACGGAATGTAAACTTGGCTACACAGGAACTGAATTGCAAAACAAAACAGGGTCTCAAATTTAGAAAACCAACTTATGCTTGCTTAAGGGGAAAGGTGAGTTGGGGTGCTGCATAAAACCAGAGATTGAAATGAGCACAGATAAAGTTCCTTAAGCCAAATATGGAATAGACAAGAGCTACTCCTTGCTCAATGAAATGGACTCAACACCACATATTAAATGCCTAAGAATGTACCTGACTAGTAAGTATCTTAAAACCTATGGATTGCTATGTCTCCAAAAGAGAATCAAGCGTGTGTACAGGGGCATAAACGCAGCAGTGATAGGATTGGAGAGGTTCGGTGAGCAAATGAAGACCCTTTGAAGTCATATTGCATGATACCCATTCCACGGGTCTCAACTCTCCAGGTTTAAGGTATTCTTCCTTCAGCTAAAACATGCATGTGGAACCCAGAGTATGATCAACCGTGTGAACGGGAGACGTGTTCAAATATGTCTCAGTTTTCCTCCCCTGGTACTCGGGTGCAACATTCCAGACGCTTTACTAACACTCTCCCCACTTGGAGAGTCAGCGCCTTTAACCTCCTGTTTGGCCCAGTTTGCAATTTCTGCGGAAGATGAACAGGAATAGGGAGAACCAATCAGAGACTAGCTGGAGGTGTCTGGACGGGCCAATTTAACTCTCATTTCCCACCAGGAAGAGGAAATAAGCAAAGGCTCAGCGTGCCGTGCCGGAACCAGATTAGGGCCTGAAGCCATCCTGCGGTGTTGCGACCAGGTCAAAATAAAGCGAGTTGAAGAAAGGAGCTCAGGGGCACTGTAATTCACAAACCTGCAGAGTTATAAATGACAGCTATCGTCCAAAAATATACTGAAGTAAGGCTGCCAAGAGGACTTGAAAGCGGGGCAGAATTGCAGGAAACCGATTTCAGGAGGTAGACTGGAATTGCATTGAAAGCATAGGAAAAGAGGCAGAACGTCCACAATGATGCACTTGGCCTAAAAGGGCGTATGCGTTTTTTCCTGAATATATTCAGGAAAAAACGCATACGCCCTTTTTGGCCAACCAAGCAAGCTTGCAAAGGAAATCTGCACTACAATGAAGTCTCACTTCCCCCCGGTCAAAAGGGCCATCTGAAAAAAGTGTAAAATCCAGAAAGGCAGGACAGGCCATGGAGAACTGGGAGCCTTGTTATACTGATGGGCGGGATGTAAATTGCCAACAGACACTCGGGAGAAGTGTATGGTGTTTCCTGAAACATCTAAAAAACAAAGCAACAGAGCCTAGGGCACTTCCACTTATGGTCCTATAGCTTACGGAAATTAAAATCAAAAAGACACAGCCACCCCAAAGTTTGGGACGCCTCTGTTTACAAGAACCTCCTTTACCGTACAAGTTCAACATCACAGAAAGTGAAAAATGGATAAAGAACTTGTGGTACTTACGTACAATGCAGTATCACTCAGCAATGAAATCTATGTCATCAGGCTCGTAGCAGCATAATGAGTGGATTCAGGTACGATGATTCTAACTGAAATAAGTCACACAGAAAAAGAAACATCATAAGATATCAGTAATACACGGAATGGAAACTTGGCTACACAGGAACTGAATTCCAAAACAGAACAGGGTCTCAAATTTAGAAAACCAACTTATGCTTGCTTAAGGGGAAAGGTGAGTTGGGGTGCTGCATAAAACCAGAGATTGAAATGAGCACAGATAAAGTTCCTTAAGCCAAATATGGAATAGACAAGAGCTACTCCTTTATCAAAGAAATGGACTCAACACCCCATATTAAACGCCTAAGAATGTACCTGACTAGTAAGTATCTCAAAACCTATGGATTGCTATGTCTCTGAAAGAGAATCAAGTATGTGTACAGGGGCATAAACGCAGCAGTGATAGGATTGGAGAGGTTCGGTGAGCAAATGAAGACCCTTTGAAGTCATATTGCATGGTACCCATTCCACGGGTTTCAACTACCCAGGTTTAAGGTATTCTTCCTTCAGCTAAAACATGCATGTGGAACCTAGAGTATGATCAACCGTGTGATCGGGAGACGTGTTCAAATATGTCTCAGTTTTCGTACCCTGGTACTCGGGTGCAACATTCCAGACGCTTTACTAACACTCTCCCGACTTGGAGAGTCAGTCCCTTTAACCTCCTGTTTGGCCCAGTTTGCAATTTCTGCGGAAGATGAACAGGAATAGAGAGAACCAATGAGAGACTAGCTGGAGGTGTCTGGACGGGCAAATTTAACTCTCATTTCCCACCAGGAAGAGGAATTAACCAAAGGCTCAGCGTGCCGTGCCGGAACGAGATTAGGGCCTGAAGCCATCCTGCGGTGTTGCGGCCAGCTCACAAGAAAGCGAGTTGAAGAAAGGAGCTCAGGGGCACTGTAATTCACAAACCTGCAGAGTTATAAATGACAGCTATCGTCCAAAAATATACTGAAGTAAGGCTGCCAAGAGGACTTGAAAGCG
This sequence comes from Pseudorca crassidens, assembly GCF_039906515.1. Taxonomy (NCBI): domain Eukaryota; kingdom Metazoa; phylum Chordata; class Mammalia; order Artiodactyla; family Delphinidae; genus Pseudorca; species Pseudorca crassidens. The sequence continues at coordinate 2,402,854 of NW_027136315.1, forward strand.
GGGCAGAATTGCAGGAAACCGATTTCAGGAGGTAGACTGGAATTGCATTGAAAGCATAGGAAAAGAGGCAGAACGTCCACAATGATGCACTTGGCCAAAAAGGGCGTATGCGTTTTTTCCTGAATATATTCAGGAAAAAACGCATACGCCCTTTTTGGCCAACCAAGCAAGCTTGCAAAGGAAATCTGCACTACAATGAAGTCTCACTTCCCCCCGGTCAAAAGGGCCATCTGAAAAAAGTGTAAAATCCAGAAAGGCAGGACAGGCCATGGAGAACTGGGAGCCTTGTTATGCTGATGGGCGGGATGTAAATTGCCAACAGACACTCGGGAGAAGTGTATGGTGTTTCCTGAAACATCTAAGAAACAAAGCAACAGAGCCTAGGGCACTTCCACTTATGGTCCTATAGCTTAGGGAAATTAAAATAAAAAAGACACAGCCACCCCAAAGTTTGGGACGCCTCTGTTTACAAGAACCTCGTTTACCGTACAAGTTCAGTATCACAGAAAGTGAAAAATGGATAAAGAACTTGTGGTACTTATGTACAATGCAGTATCACTCAGCAATGAAATCTATGTCATCAGGCCCGTAGCAGCATAATGAGTGGATTCAGGTACGATGATTCTAACTGAAATAAGTCACACAGAAAAAGAAACATCATAAGATATCACTAATACACGGAATGTAAACTTGGCTACACAGGAACTGAATTCCAAAACAGAACAGGGTCTCAAATTTAGAAAACCAACTTATGCTTGCTTAAGGGGAAAGGTGAGTTGGGGTGCTGCATAAAACCAGAGATTGAAATGAGCACAGATAAAGTTCCTTAAGCCAAATATGGAATAGAAAAGAGCTACTCCTTGCTCAACGAAATGGACTCAACACCCCATATTAAACGCCTAAGAATGTACCTGACTAGTAAGTATCTTAAAACCTATGGATTGCTATGTCTCCAAAAGAGAATCAAGCGTGTGTACAGGGGCATAAACGCAGCAGTGATAGGATTGGAGCGGTTCGGTGAGCAAATGAAGACCCTTTGAAGTCATATTGCATGGTACCCATTCCACGGGTCTCAACTCTCCAGGTTTAAGGTATTCTTCCTTCAGCTAAAACATGCATGTGGAACCCAGAGTATGATCAACCGTGTGAACGGGAGACGTGTTCAAATATGTCTCAGTTTTAATCCCCTGGTACTCGGGTGCAACATTCCAGATGCTTTAATAACACTCTCCCCACTTGGAGAGTCAGCGCCCTTAACCTCCTGTTTGGCCCAGTTTGCAATTTCTGCGGAAGATGAACAGGAATAGCGAGAACCAATGATAGACTAGCTGGAGGTGTCTGGACGGGCAAATTTAACTCTTATTTCCCACCAGGAAGAGGAAATAACCAAAGGCTCAGCGTGCCGTGCCGGAACCAGATTAGGGCCTGAAGCCATGCTGTGGTGTTGCGGCCAGGTCACAAGAATGCGAGTTGAAGAAAGGAGCTCAGGGGCACTGTAATTCACAAACCTGCAGAGTTATAAATGACAGCTATCGTCCAAAAATATACTGAAGTAAGGCTGCCAAGAGGACTTGAAAGCGGGGCAGAATTGCAGGAAACCGATTTCAGGAGGTAGACTGGAATTGCATTGAAAGCATAGGAAAAGAGGCAGAACGTCCACAATGATGCACTTGGCCAAAAAGTGCGTATGCGTTTTTTCCTGAATATATTCAGGAAAAAACGCATACGCCCTTTTTGGCCAACCAAGCAAGCTTGCAAAGGAAATCTGCACTACAATGAAGTCTCACTTCCCCCCGGTCAAAAGGGCCATCTGAAAAAAGTGTAAAATCCAGAAAGGCAGGACAGGCCATGGAGAACTGGGAGCCTTGTTATGCTGATGGGCGGGATGTAAATTGCCAACAGACACTCGGGAGATGTGTATGGTGTTTCCTGAAACATCTAAAAAACAAAGCAACAGAGCCTAGGGCACTTCCACTTATGGTCCTATAGCTTACGGAAATTAAAATCAAAAAGACACAGCCACCCCAAAGTTTGGGACGCCTCTGTTTACAAGAACCTCGTTTACCGTACATGTTCAATATCACAGAAAGTGAAAAATGGATAAAGAACTTGTGGTACTTACGTACAATGCAGTATCACTCAGCAATGAAATCTATTTCATCAGGCTCGTAGCAGCATAATGAGTGGATTCAGGTACGATGATTCTAACTGAAATAAGTCACACAGAAAAAGAAACATCATAAGATATCACTAATACACGGAATGTAAACTTGGCTACACAGGAACTGAATTGCAAAACAAAACAGGGTCTCAAATTTAGAAAACCAACTTATGCTTGCTTAAGGGGAAAGGTGAGTTGGGGTGCTGCATAAAACCAGAGATTGAAATGAGCACAGATAAAGTTCCTTAAGCCAAATATGGAATAGACAAGAGCTACTCCTTGCTCAACGAAATGGACTCAACAACCCATATTAAACGCCTAAGAATGTACCTGACTAGTAAGTATCTTAAAACCTATGGATTGCTATGTCTCCGAAAGAGAATCAAGCATGTGTACAGGGGCATAAACGCAGCAGTGATAGGATTGGAGAGGTTCGGTGAGCAAATGAAGACCCTTTGAACTCATATTGCATGGTACCCATTCCACGGGTTTCAACTCTCCAGGTTTAAGGTATCCTTCCTTCAGCTAAAACATGCATGTGGAACCTAGAGTATGATCAACCGTGTGATCGGGAGACGTGTTCAAATATGTCTCAGTTTTCGTACGCTGGTACTCGGGTGCAACATTCCAGACGCTTTACTAACACTCTCCCGACTTGGAGAGTCAGTCCCTTTAACCTCCTGTTTGGCCCAGTTTGCAATTTCTGCGGAAGATGAACAGGAATAGCGAGAACCAATGAGAGACTAGCTGGAGGTGTCTGGACGGGAAAATTTAACTCTCATTTCCCACCAGGAAGAGGAATTAACCAAAGGCTCAGCGTGCCGTGCCGCAATAAGATTAGGGCCGGAAGCCATCCTGCGGTGTTGCGGCCAGGTCACAAGAAAGCGAGTTGAAGAAAGGAGCTCAGGGGCACTGTAATTCACAAACCTGCAGAGTTATAAATGACAGCTATCGTCCAAAAATATACTGAAGTAAGGCTGCCAAGAGGACTTGAAAGCGGGGCAGAATTGCAGGAAACCGATTTCAGGAGGTAGACTGGAATTGCATTGAAAGCATAGGAAAAGAGGCAGAACGTCCACAATGATGCACTTGGCCAAAAAGGGCGTATGCGTTTTTTCCTGAATATATTCAGGGAAAAACGCATACGCACTTTTTGGCCAACCAAGCAAGCTTGCAAAGGAAATCTGCACTACAATGAAGTCTCACTTCCCCCCGGTCAAAAGGGCCATCTGAAAAAAGTGTAAAATCCAGAAAGGCAGGACAGGCCATGGAGAACTGGGAGCCTTGTTATGCTGATGGGCGGGATGTAAATTGCCAACAGACACTCGGGAGAAGTGTATGGTGTTTCCTGAAACATCTAAAAAACAAAGCAACAGAGCCTAGGGCACTTCCACTTATGGTCCTATAGCTTAGGGAAATCAAAATCAAAAAGACACAGCCACCCCAAAGTTTGGGATGGCTCTGTTTACAAGAACATCGTTTACAGTACAAGTTCAACATCGCAGAAAGTGAAAAATGGGTAAAGAAGTTGTGGTATTTACTTACAAAGCAATATCACTCAGCAATGAAATATATGTCATCAGGCCCTTAGCAGCACAATGAGTGGATTCAGGTATGATGATTCTAACTGAAATAAGTCACACAGAAAAAGAAACATCATAAGATATCAGTAATACACGGAATGTAAACTTGGCTACACAGGAACTGAATTACAGAACAGAACAGGGTCTCAAATTTAGAAAACCAACTTATGCTTGCTTAAGGGGAAAGGTGAGTTGGGGTGCTGCATAAAACCAGAGATTGAAATGAGCACAGATAAAGTTCCTTAAGCCAAATATGGAATAGACAAGAGCTACTCCTTGCTCAACGAAATGGACTCAACACCGCATATTAAACGCCTAAGAATGTACCTGACTAGTAAGTATCTTAAAACCTATGGATTGCTATGTCTCCAAAAGAGAATCAAGCGTGTGTACAGGGGCATAAACGCAGCAGTGATAGGATTGGAGAGGTTCGGTGAGCAAATGAAGATCCTTTGAAGTCATATTGCTTGGTACCCATTCCACGGGTTTCAACTACCCAGGTTTAAGGTATTCTTCCTTCAGCTAAAACATGCATGTGGAACCCAGAGTATGATCAACCATGTGAACGGGAGACGTGTTCAAATATGTCTCAGTTTTCCTCCCCTGGTACTCGGGTGCAACATTCCAGACGCTTTACTAACACTCTCCCCACTTGGAGAGTCAGCGCCTTTAACCTCCTGTTTGGCCCAGTTTGCAATTTCTGCGGAAGATGAACAGGAATAGGGAGAACCAATGAGAGACTAGCTGGAGGTGTCTGGACAGGCAAATTTAACTCTCATTTCCCACCAGGAAGAAGAAATAACCAAAGGCTCACTGTGCCGAGCCGGAACCAGATTAGGGCCTGAAGCCATCCTGCGGTGTTGCGGCCAGCTCAAAAGAAAGCGAGTTGAAGAAAGGAGCTCAGGGGCACTGTAATTCACAAACCTGCAGAGTTATAAATGACAGTTATCGTCCAAAAATATACTGAAGTAAGGCTGCCAAGAGGACTTGAAAGCGGGGCAGAATTGCAGGAAACCGATTTCAGGAGGTAGACTGGAATTGCATTGAAAGCATAGGAAAAGAGGCAGAACGTCCACAATGATGCACTTGGCCAAAAAGGGCGTATGCATTTTTTCCTGAATATATTCAGGAAAAAACGCATACGCCCTTTTTGGCCAACCAAGCAAGCTTGCAAAGGAAATCTGCACTACAATGAAGTCTCACTTCCCCCCGGTCAAAAGGGCCATCTGAAAAAAGTGTAAAATCCAGAAAGGCAGGACTGGCCATGGAGAACTGGGAGGCTTGTTATGCTGACGGGCGGGATGTAAATTGCCAACAGACACTCAGGAGAAGTGTATGGTGTTTCCTGAAACATCTAAAAAACAAAGCAACAGAGCCTAGGGCACTTCCACTTATGGTCCTATAGCTTAGGGAAATTAAAATCAAAAAGACACAGCCACCCCCAAGTTTGGAATGGCTCTGTTTACAAGAACCTCATTTACAGTACAAGTTCAACATCGCAGAAAGTGAAAAATGGATAAAGAAGTTGTGGTATTTACTTACAAAGCAATATCACTCAGCAATGAAATCTATGTCATCAGGCCCTTAGCAGCACAATGAGTGGATTCAGGTATGATGATTCTAACTGAAATAAGTCACACAGAAAAAGAAACATCATAAGATATCAGTAATACACGGAATGTAAACTTGGCTACACAGGAACTGAATTACAGAACAGAACAGGGTCTCAAATTTAGAAAACCAACTTATGTTTGCTTAAGAGAAAAGGTGAGTTGGGGTGCTGCATAAAACCACAGATTGAAATGAGCACAGATAAAGTTCCTTAAGCCAAATATGGAATAGACAAGAGCTACTCCTTGCTCAATGAAATGGACTCAACACCCCATATTAAACGCCTAAGAATGTACCTGACTAGTAAGTATCTTAAAACCTATGGATTGCTATGTCTCCGAAAGAGAATCAAGCATGTGTACAGGGGCATAAACGCAGCAGTGATAGGATTGGAGAGGTTCGGTGAGCTAATGAAGACCCTTTGAAGTCATATTGCATGGTACCCATTCCACGGGTTTCAACTACCCAGGTTTAAGGTATTCTTCCTGCAGCTAAAACATGCATGTGGAACCTAGAGTATGATCAACCATGTGATCGGGAGACGTGTTCAAATATGTCTCAGTTTTCGTACCCTGGTACTCGGGTGCAACATTCCAGACGCTTTACTAACACTCTCCCGACTTGGAGAGTCAGTCCCTTTAACCTCCTGTTTGGCCCAGTTTGCAATTTCTGCGGAAGATGAACAGGAATAGCGAGAACCAATGAGAGACTAGCTGGAGGTGTCTGGACGGGCAAATTTAACTCTCATTTCCCACCAGGAAGAGGAATTAACCAAAGGCTCAGCGTGCCGTGCCGGAACCAGATTAGGGCCTGAAGCCATCCTGCGGTGCTGTGGCCAGATCACAAGAAAGCGAGTTGAAGAAAGGAGCTCAGGGGCACTGTAATTCACAAACCTGCAGAGTTATAAATGACAGCTATCGTCCAAAAATATACTGAAGTAAGGCTGCCAAGAGGACTTGAAAGCGGGGCAGAATTGCAGGAAACCCATTTCAGGAGGTAGACTGGAATTGCGATGAAAGAATAGGAAAAGAGGCAGAACGTCCTCAATGATGCACTTGGCCAAAAAGGGCGTATGCGTTTTTTCCTGAATATATTCAGGAAAAAACGCATACGCCCTTTTTGGTCAACCAAGCAAACTTGCAAAGGAAATCTGCACTACAATGAAGTCTCACTTCCCCCCGGTCAAAAGGGCCATCTGAAAAAAGTGTAAAATCCAGAAAGGCAGGACAGGCCATGGAGAACTGGGAGCCTTGTTATGCTGATGGGCGGGATGTAAATTGCCAACAGACACTCGGGAGAAGTGTATGGTGTTTCCTGAAACATCTAAAAAACAAAGCAACAGAGCCTAGGGCACTTCCACTTATGGTCCTATAGCTTAGGGAAATTAAAATCAAAAAGACACAGCCACCCCAAAGTTTGGGACGCCTCTGTTTACAAGAACCTCGTTTACCGTACAAGTTCAGTATCACAGAAAGTGAAAAATGGATAAAGAACTTGTGGTACTTACGTACAATGCAGTATCACTCAGCAATGAAATCTATGTCATCAGGCCCATAGCAGCATAATGAGTGGATTCAGGTACGATGATTCTAACTGAAATAAGTCACACAGAAAAAGAAACATCATAAGATATCAGTAATACACGGAATGTAAACTTGGCTACACAGGAACTGAATTACAGAACAGAACAGGGTCTCAAATTTAGAAAACCAACTTATGCTTGCTTAAGGGGAAAGGTGAGTTGGGGTGCTGCATAAAACCAGAGATTGAAATGAGCACAGATAAAGTTCCTTAAGCCAAATATGGAATAGACAAGAGCTACTCCTTGCTCAATGAAATGGACTCAACACCCCATATTAAACGCCTAAGAATGTACCTGACTAGTAAGTATCTTAAAACCTATGGATTGCTATGTCTCCGAAAGAGAATCAAGCATGTGTACAGGGGCATAAACGCAGCAGTGATAGGATTGGAGAGGTTCGGTGAGCTAATGAAGACCCTTTGAAGTCATATTGCATGGTACCCATTCCACGGGTTTCAACTACCCAGGTTTAAGGTATTCTTCCTGCAGCTAAAACATGCATGTGGAACCTAGAGTATGATCAACCATGTGATCGGGAGACGTGTTCAAATATGTCTCAGTTTTCGTACCCTGGTACTCGGGTGCAACATTCCAGACGCTTTACTAACACTCTCCCGACTTGGAGAGTCAGTCCCTTTAACCTCCTGTTTGGCCCAGTTTGCAATTTCTGCGGAAGATGAACAGGAATAGCGAGAACCAATGAGAGACTAGCTGGAGGTGTCTGGACGGGCAAATTTAACTCTCATTTCCCACCAGGAAGAGGAATTAACCAAAGGCTCAGCGTGCCGTGCCGGAACCAGATTAGGGCCTGAAGCCATCCTGCGGTGCTGTGGCCAGATCACAAGAAAGCGAGTTGAAGAAAGGAGCTCAGGGGCACTGTAATTCACAAACCTGCAGAGTTATAAATGACAGCTATCGTCCAAAAATATACTGAAGTAAGGCTGCCAAGAGGACTTGAAAGCGGGGCAGAATTGCAGGAAACCCATTTCAGGAGGTAGACTGGAATTGCGATGAAAGAATAGGAAAAGAGGCAGAACGTCCACAATGATGCACTTGGCCAAAAAGGGCGTATGCGTTTTTTCCTGAATATATTCAGGAAAAAACGCATACGCCCTTTTTGGACAACCAAGCAAACTTGCAAAGGAAATCTGCACTACAATGAAGTCTCACTTCCCCCCGGTCAAAAGGGCCATCTGAAAAAAGTGTAAAATCCAGAAAGGCAGGACAGGCCATGGAGAACTGGGAGCCTTGTTATGCTGATGGGCGGGATGTAAATTGCCAACAGACACTCGGGAGAAGTGTATGGTGTTTCCTGAAACATCTAAAAAACAAAGCAACAGAGCCTAGGGCACTTCCACTTATGGTCCTATAGCTTAGGGAAATTAAAATCAAAAAGACACAGCCACCCCAAAGTTTGGGATGCCTCTGTTTACAAGAACCTCGTTTACCGTACAAGTTCAACATCGCAGAAAGTGAAAAATGGATAAAGAAGTTGTGGTATTTACTTACAAAGCAATATCACTCAGCAATGAAATCTATGTCATCAGGCCCTTAGCAGCACAATGAGTGGATTCAGGTATGATGATTCTAACTGAAATAAGTCACACAGAAAAAGAAACATCATAAGATATCAGTAATACACGGAATGTAAACTTGGCTACACAGGAACTGAATTACAGAACAGAACAGGGTCTCAAATTTGGAAAACCAACTTATGCTTGTTTAAGGGGAAAGGTGATTTGGGGTGCTGCATGAATCCAGAGATTGAAATCAGCACAGATAAAGTTCCTTAAGCCAAATATGGAATAGACAAGAGCTACTCCTTGCTCAACGAAATGGACTCAACACCCCATATTAAACGCCTAAGAATGTACCTGACTAGTAAGTATCTTAAAACCTATGGATTGCTATGTCTCCGAAAGAGAATCAAGCATGTGTACAGGGGCATAAACGCAGCACTGATAGGATTGGAGAGGTTCGGTGAGCAAATGAAGACCCTTTGAAGTCATATTGCATGGTACCCATTCCACGGGTTTCAACTACCCAGGTTTAAGGTATTCTTCCTTCAGCTAAAACATGCATGTGGAACCTAGAGTATGATCAACCATGTGATCGGGAGACGTGTTCAAATATGTCTCAGTTTTCGTACCCTGGTACTCGGGTGCAACATTCCAGACGCTTTACTAACACCCTCCCGACTTGGAGAGTCAGTCCCTTTAACCTCCTGTTTGGCCCAGTTTGCAATTTCTGCGGAAGATGAACAGGAATAGCGAGAACCAATGAGAGACTAGCTGGATGTGTCTGGACGGGCAAATTTAACTCTCATTTCCCACCAGGAAGAGGAATTAACCAAAGGCTCAGCGTGCCGTGCCGGAACCAGATTAGGGCCTGAAGCCATCCTGCTGTGTTGCGGCCAGCTCAAAAGAAAGCGAGTTGAAGAAAGGAGCTCAGGGGCACTGTAATTCACAAACCTGCAGAGTTATAAATGACAGCTATCGTCCAAAAATATACTGAAGTAAGGCTGCCAAGAGGACTTGAAAGCGGGGCAGAATTGCAGGAAACCGATTTCAGGAGGTAGACTGGAATTGCATTGAAAGCATAGGAAAAGAGGCAGAACGTCCACAATGATGCACTTGGCCAAAAAGGGCGTATGCGTTTTTTCCTGAATATATTCAGGAAAAAACGCATACGCCCTTTTTGGCCAACCAAGCAAGCTTGCAAAGGAAATCTGCACTACAATGAAGTCTCACTTCCCCCTGGTCAAAAGGGCCATCTGAAAAAAGTGTAAAATCCAGAAAGGCAGGACAGGCCATGGAGAACTGGGAGCCTTGTTATGCTGATGGGCGGGATGTAAATTGCCAACAGACACTTGGGAGAAGTGTATGGTGTTTCCTGAAACATCTAAAAAACAAAGCAACAGAGCCTAGGGCACTTCCACTTATGGTCCTATAGCTTAGGGAAATTAAAATCAAAAAGACACAGCCACCCCAAAGTTTGGGACGCCTCTGTTTACAAGAACCTCGTTTACCGTACAAGTTCAACATCGCAGAAAGTGAAAAATGGATAAAGAAGTTGTGGTATTTACTTACAAAGCAATATCACTCAGCAATGAAATCTATGTCATCAGGCCCTTAGCAGCACAATGAGTGGATTCAGGTATGATGATTCTAACTGAAATAAGTCACACAGAAAAAGAAACATCATAAGATATCAGTAATACACGGAATGTAAACTTGGCTACACAGGAACTGAATTACAGAACAGAACAGGGTCTCAAATTTAGAAAACCAACTTATGCTTGCTTAAGGGGAAAGGTGAGTTGGGGTGCTGCATAAAACCAGAGATTGAAATGAGCACAGATAAAGTTCCTTAAGCCAAATATGGAATAGACAAGAGCTACTCCTTGCTCAACGAAATGGACTCAACACCGCATATTAAATGCCTAAGAATGTACCTGACTAGTAAGTATCTTAAAACCTATGGATTGCTATGTCTCCGAAAGAGAATCAAGCATGTGTACAGGGGCATAAACGCAGCAGTGATAGGATTGGAGAGGTTCGGTGAGCAAATGAAGACCCTTTGAAGTCATATTGCATGGTACCCATTCCACGGGTTTCAACTACCCAGGTTTAAGGTATTCTTCCTTCAGCTAAAACATGCATGTGGAACCTAGAGTATGATCAACCATGTGATCGGGAGACGTGTTCAAATATGTCTCAGTTTTCGTACCCTGGTACTCGGGTGCAACATTCCAGACGCTTTACTAACACCCTCCCGACTTGGAGAGTCAGTCCCTTTAACCTCCTGTTTGGCCCAGTTTGCAATTTCTGCGGAAGATGAACAGGAATAGCGAGAACCAATGAGAGACTAGCTGGAGGTGTCTGGACGGGCAAATTTAACTCTCATTTCCCACCAGGAAGAGGAATTAACCAAAGGCTCAGCGTGCCGTGCCGGAACCAGATTAGGGCCTGAAGCCATCCTGCGGTGTTGCGGCCAGCTCACAAGAAAGCGAGTTGAAGAAAGGAGCTCAGGGGCACTGTAATGCACAAACCTGCAGAGTTATAAATGACAGCTATCGTCCAAAAATATACTGAAGTAAGGCTGCCAAGAGGACTTGAAAGCGGGGCAGAATTGCAGGAAACCGATTTCAGGAGGTAGACTGGAATTGCATTGAAAGCATAGGAAAAGAGGCAGAACGTCCACAATGATGCACTTGGCCAAAAAGGGCGTATGCGTTTTTTCCTGAATATATTCAGGAAAAAACGCATACACACTTTTTGGCCAACCAAGCAAGCTTGCAAAGGAAATCTGCACTACAATGAAGTCTCACTTCCCCCCGGTCAAAAGGGCCATCTGAAAAAAGTGTAAAATCCAGAAAGGCAGGACAGGCCATGGAGAACTGGGAGCCTTGTTATGCTGATGGGCGGGATGTAAATTGCCAACAGACACTCGGGAGAAGTGTATGGTGTTTCCTGAAACATCTAAAAAACAAAGCAACAGAGCCTAGGGCACTTCCACTTATGGTCCTATAGCTTAGGGAAATTAAAATCAAAAAGACACAGCCACCCCAAAGTTTGGGACGCCTCTGTTTACAAGAACCTCGTTTACAGTACAAGTTCAACATCGCAGAATGTGAAAAATGGAAAAAGAACTTGTGGTACTTACGTACAATGCAGTATCACTCAGCAATGAAATCTATGTCATCAGGCCCGTAGCAGCATAATGAGTGGATTCAGGTACAATGATTCTAACGGAAATAAGTCACACAGAAAAAGAAACATCATAAGATATCAGTAATACACGGAATGTAAACTTGGCTACACAGGAACTGAATTCCAAAACAGAAGAGGGTCTCAAATTTAGAAAACCAACTTATGCTTGCTTAAGGGGAAAGGTGAGTTGGGGTGCTGCATAAAACCAGAGATTGAAATGAGCACAGATAAAGTTCCTTAAGCCAAATATGGAATAGACAAGAGCTACTCCTTGCTCAACGAAATGGACTCAACACCCCATATTAAACGCCTAAGAATGTACCTGACTAGTAAGTATCTTAAAACCTATGGATTGCTATGTCTCCAAAAGAGAATCAAGCATGTGTACAGGGGCATAAACGCAGCAGTGATAGGATTGGAGAGGTTCGGTGAGCAAATGAAGATCCTTTGAAGTCATATTGCTTGGTACCCATTCCACGGGTCTCAACTCTCCAGGTTTAAGGTATTCTTCCTTCAGCTAAAACATGCATGTGGAACCCAGAGTATGATCAACCGTGTGAACGGGAGACGTGTTCAAATATGTCTCAGTTTTCCTCCCCTGGTACTCGGGTGCAACATTCCACGCGCTTTACTAACACTCTCCCCACTTGGAGAGTCAGCGCCTTTAACCTCCTGTTTGGCCCAGTTTGCAATTTCTGCGGAAGATGAACAGAAATAGCGAGAACCAATGAGAGACTAGCTGGAGGTGTCTGGACGGGCAAATTTAACTCTCATTTCCCACCAGGAAGAGGAATTAACCAAAGGCTCAGCGTGCCGTGCCGGAACCAGATTAGGGCCTGAAGCCATCCTGCGGTGTTGCGGCCAGCTCAAAAGAAAGCGAGTTGAAGAAAGGAGCTCAGGGGCACTGTAATTCACAAACCTGCAGAGTTATAAATGACAGCTATCGTCAAAAGAAATATACTGAAGTAAGGATGCCAAGAGGACTTGAAAGCGGGGCAGAATTGCAGGAAACTGATTTCAGGAGGTAGACTGGAATTGCATTGAAAGCATAGGAAAAGAGGCAGAACGTCCACAATGATGCACTTGGCCAAAAAGGGCGTATGCGTTTTTTCCTGAATATATTCAGGAAAAAACGCATACGCCCTTTTTGGCCAACCAAGCAAGCTTGCAAAGGAAATCTGCACTACAATGAAGTCTCACTTCCCCCCGGTCAAAAGGGCCATCTGAAAAAAGTGTAAAATCCAGAAAGGCAGGACAGGCCATGGAGAACTGGGAGCCTTGTTATGCTGATGGGCGGGATGTAAATTGCCAACAGACACTCGGGAGAAGTGTATGGTGTTTCCTGAAACATCTAAAAAACAAAGCAACAGAGCCTAGGGCACTTCCACTTATGGTCCTATAGCTTAGGGAAATTAAAATCAAAAAGACACAGCCACCCCAAAGTTTGGGACGCCTCTGTTTACAAGAACCTCGTTTACCGTACAAGTGCAGTATCACAGAAAGTGAAAAATGGATAAAGAACTTGTGGTACTTATGTACAATGCAGTATCACTCAGCAATGAAATCTATGTCATCAGGCCCGTAGCAGCATAATGAGTGGATTCAGGTACGATGATTCTAACTGAAATAAGTCACACAGAAAAAGAAACATCATAAGATATCAGTAATACACAGAAGGTAAACTTGGCTACACAGGAAATGAATTCCAAAACAGAAGAGGGTCTCAAATTTAGAAAACCAACTTATGCTTGCTTAAGGGGAAAGGTGAGTTGGGGTGCTGCATAAAACCAGAGATTGAAATGAGCACAGATAAAGTTCCTTAAGCCAAATATGGAATAGAAAACAGCTACTCCTTGCTCAACGAAATGGACTCAACACCCCATATTAAACGCCTAAGAATGTACCTGACTAGTAAGTATCTTAAAACCTATGGATTGCTATGTCTCCAAAAGAGAATCAAGCGTGTGTACAGGGGCATAAACGCAGCAGTGATAGGATTGGAGAGGTTCGGTGAGCAAATGAAGACCCTTTGAAGTCATATTGCATGGTACCCATTCCACGGGTCTCAACTCTCCAGGTTTAAGGTATTCTTCCTTCAGCAAAAACATGCATGTGGAACCCAGAGTATGATCAACCGTGTGAACGGGAGACGTGTTCAAATATGTCTCAGTTTTCCTCCCGTGGTACTCGGGTGCAACATTCCAGGCGCTTTACTAACACTCTCCCCACTTGGAGAGTCAGCGCCTTTAACCTCCTGTTTGGCCCAGTTTGCAATTTCTCCGGAAGATGAACAGGAATAGGGAGAACCAATGAGAGACTAGCTGGATGTGTCTGGACGGGCAAATTTAACTCTCATTTCCCACCAGGAAGAGGAAATAACCAAAGGCTCAGCGTGCCGTGCCGGAACCAGATTAGGGCCTGAAGCCATCCTGCGGTGTTGCGGCCAGCTCACAAGAAAGCGAGTTGAAGAAAGGAGCTCAGGGGCACTGTAATTCACAAACCTGCAGAGTTATAAATGACAGCTATCGTCCAAAAATATACTGAAGTAAGGCTGCCAAGAGGACTTGAAAGAGGGGCAGAATTGCAGGAAACCGATTTCAGGAGGTAGACTGGAATTGCATTGAAAGCATAGGAAAAGAGGCAGAACGTCCACAATGATGCACTTGGCCAAAAAGGGCGTATGCGTTTTTTCCTGAATATATTCAGGAAAAAACGCATACGCCCTTTTTGGCCAACCAAGCAAGCTTGCAAAGGAAATCTGCACTACAATGAAGTCTCACTTCCCCCCGGTCAAAAGGGCCATCTGAAAAAAGTGTAAAATCCAGAAAGGCAGGACAGGCCATGGAGAACTGGGAGCCTTGTTATGCTGATGGGCGGGATGTAAATTGCCAACAGACACTCGGGAGAAGTGTATGGTGTTTCCTGAAACATCTAAAAAACAAAGCAACAGAGCCTAGGGCACTTCCACTTATGGTCCTATAGCTTAGGGAAATTAAAATCAAAAAGACACAGCCACCCCAAAGTTTGGGACGCCTCTGTTTACAAGAACCTCGTTTACAGTACAAGTTCCACATCGCAGAAAGTGAAAAATGGATAAAGAAGTTGTGGTATTTACTTACAAAGCAATATCACTCAGCAATGAAATCTATGTCATCAGGCCCTTAGCAGCACAATGAGTGGATTCAGGTATGATGATTCTAACTGAAATAAGTCACACAGAAAAAGAAACATCATAAGATATCAGTAATACACGGAATGTAAACTTGGCTACACAGGAACTGAATTACAGAACAGAACAGGGTCTCAAATTTAGAAAACCAACTTATGCTTGCTTAAGGGGAAAGGTGAGTTGGGGTGCTGCATAAAACCAGAGATTGAAATGAGCACAGATAAAGTTCCTTAAGCCAAATATGGAATAGACAAGAGCTACTCCTTGCTCAACGAAATGGACTCAACACCCCATATTAAACGCCTAAGAATGTACCTGACTAGTAAGTATCTTAAAACCTATGGATTGCTATGTCTCCGAAAGAGAATCAAGCGTGTGTACAGGGGCATAAACGCAGCAGTGATAGGATTGGAGAGGTTCGGTGAGCAAATGAAGACCCTTTGAAGTCATATTGCATGGTATCCATTCCACGGGTCTCAACTCTCCAGGTTTAAGGTATTCTTCCTTCAGCTAAAACATGCATGTGGAACCCAGAGTATGATCAACCGTGTGAACGTGAGACGTGTTCAAATATGTCTCAGTTTTCCTCCCCTGGTACTCGGGTGCAACATTCCAGACGCTTTACTAACACTCTCCCCACTTGGAGAGTCAGCGCCTTTAACCTCCTGTTTGGCCCAGTTTGCAATTTCTGCGCAAGATGAACAGGAATAGGGAGAACCAATGAGAGACTAGCTGGAGGTGTCTGGACGGGCAAATTTAACTCTCATTTCCCACCAGGAAGAGGAAATAACCAAAGGCTCAGCGTGCCGTGTCGGAATCAGATTAGGGCCTGAAGCCATCCTGCGGTGTTGCGGCCAGCTCACAAGAAAGCGAGTTGAAGAAAGGAGCTCAGGGGCACTGTAATTCACAAACCTGCAGAGTTATAAATGACAGCTATCGTCCAAAAATATACTGAAGTAAGGCTGCCAAGAGGACTTGAAAGCGGGGCAGAATTGCAGGAAACTGATTTCAGGAGGTAGAGTGGAATTGCATTGAAAGCATAGGAAAAGAGGCAGAACGTCCACAATGATGCACTTGGCCAAAAAGGGCGTATGCGTTTTTTCCTGAATATATTCAGGAAAAAACGCATACGCCCTTTTTGGCCAACCAAGCAAGCTTGCAAAGGAAATCTGCACTACAATGAAGTCTCACTTCCCCCTGGTCAAAAGGGCCATCTGAAAAAAGTGTAAAATCCAGAAAGGCAGGACAGGCCATGGAGAACTGGGAGCCTTGTTATGCTGATGGGCGGGATATAAATTGCCAACAGACACTCGGGACAAGTGTATGGTGTTTCCTGAAACATCTAAAAAACAAAGCAACAGAGCCTAGGGCACTTCCACTTATGGTCCTATAGCTTAGGGAAATTAAAATCAAGAAGACACAGCCACCCCAAAATTTGGAACGGCTCTGTTTACAAGAACCTCGTTTACAGTACAAGTTCCACATTGCAGAAAGTGAAAAATGGATAAAGAAGTTGTGGTATTTACTTACAAAGCAATATCACTCAGCAATGAAATCTATGTCATCAGGCCCTTAGCAGCACAATGAGTGGATTCAGGTATGATGATTCTAACTGAAATAAGTCACACAGAAAAAGAAACATCATAAGATATCACTAATACACGGAATGTAAACTTGGCTACACAGGAACTGAATTACAGAACAGAACAGGGTCTCAAATTTAGAAAACCAACTTATGCTTGTTTAAGGGGAAAGGTGAGTTGGGGTGCTGCATGAATCCAGAGATTGAAATGAGCACAGATAAAGTTCCTTAAGCCAAATATGGAATAGACAAGAGCTACTCCTTGCTCAACGAAATGGACTCAACACCCCATATTAAACGCCTAAGAATGTACCTGACTAGTAAGTATCTTAAAACCTATGGATTGCTATGTCTCCGAAAGAGAATCAAGCATGTGTACAAGGGCATAAAGGCAGCAGTGATAGGATTGGAGAGGTTCGGTGAGCAAATGAAGACCCTTTGAAGTCATATTGCATGGTACCCATTCCACGGGTTTCAACTACCCAGGTTTAGGTATTCTTCCTTCAGCTAAAACATGCATGTGGAACCTAGAGTATGATCAACCGTGTGATCGGGAGACGTGTTCAAATATGTCTCAGTTTTCGTACCCTGGTACTCGGGTGCAACATTCCAGACGCTTTACTAACACTCTCCCGACTTGGAGAGTCAGTGCCTTTAACCTCCTGTTTGGCCCAGTTTGCAATTTCTGCGGAAGATGAACAGGAATAGGGAGAACCAATGAGAGACTAGCTGGATGTGTCTGGACGGGCAAATTTAACTCTCATTTCCCACCAGGAAGAGGAAATAACCAAAGGCTCAGCGTGCCGTGCCGGAACCAGATTAGGGCCTGAAGCCATCCTGCGGTGTTGCGGCCAGCTCACAAGAAAGCGAGTTGAAGAAAGGAGCTCAGGGGCACTGTAATTCACAAACCTGCAGAGTTATAAATGACAGCTATCGTCCAAAAATATACTGAAGTAAGGTTGCCAAGAGGACTTGAAAGCGGGGCAGAATTGCAGGAAACCGATTTCAGGAGGTAGACTGGAATTGCATTGAAAGCATAGGAAAAGAGGCAGAACGTCCACAATGATGCACTTGGCCAAAAAGGGCGTATGCGTTTTTTCCTGAATATATTCAGGAAAAAACGCATACGCCCTTTTTGGCCAACCAAGCAAGCTTGCAAAGGAAATCTGCACTACAATGAAGTCTCACTTCCCCCTGGTCAAAAGGGCCATCTGAAAAAAGTGTAAAATCCAGAAAGGCAGGACAGGCCATGGAGAACTGGGAGCCTTGTTATGCTGCTGGGCGGGATATAACTTGCCAACAGACACTCGGGACAAGTGTATGGTGTTTCCTGAAACATCTAAAAAACAAAGCAACAGAGCCTAGGGCACTTCCACTTATGGTCCTATAGCTTAGGGAAATTAAAATCAAAAAGACACAGCCACCCCAAAGTTTGGGACGCCTCTGTTTACAAGAACCTCGTTTACAGTACAAGTTCCACATTGCAGAAAGTGAAAAATGGATAAAGAAGTTGTGGTATTTACTTACAAAGAAATATCACTCAGCAATGAAATCTATGTCATCAGGCCCTTAGCAGCACAATGAGTGGATTCAGGTATGATGATTCTAACTGAAATAAGTCACACAGAAAAAGAAACATCATAAGATATCAGTAATACACGGAATGTAAACTTGGCTACACAGGAACTGAATTACAGAACAGAACAGGGTCTCAAATTTAGAAAACCAACTTATGCTTGCTTAAGGGGAAAGGTGATTTGGGGTGCTGCATGAATCCAGAGATTGAAATGAGCACAGATAAAGTTCCTTAAGCCAAATATGGAATAGACAAGAGCTACTCCTTGCTCAACGAAATGGACTCAACACCCCATATTAAACGCCTAAGAATGTACCTGACTAGTAAGTATCTTAAAACCTATGGATTGCTATGTCTCCGAAAGAGAATCAAGCATGTGTACAGGGGCATAAACGCAGCAGTGATAGGATTGGAGAGGTTCGGTGAGCAAATGAAGACCCTTTGAAGTCATATTGCATGGTACCCATTCCACGGGTTTCAACTACCCAGGTTTAAGGTATTCTTCCTTCAGCTAAAACATGCATGTGGAACCTAGAGTATGATCAACCGTGTGATCAGGAGACGTGTTCAAATATGTCTCAGTTTTCGTACCCTGGTACTCGGGTGCAACATTCCAGACGCTTTACTAACACTCTCCCGACTTGGAGAGTCAGTCCCTTTAACCTCCTGTTTGGCCCAGTTTGCAATTTCTGCGGAAGATGAACAGGAATAGCGAGAACCAATGAGAGACTAGCTGGAGGTGTCTGGACGGGCAAATTTAACTCTCATTTCCCACCAGGAAGAGGAATTAACCAAAGGCTCAGCGTGCCGTGCCGGAACCAGATTAGGGCCTGAAGCCATCCTGCGGTGTTGCGGCCAGCTCACAAGAAAGCGAGTTGAAGAAAGAAGCTCAGGGGCACTGTAATGCACAAACCTGCAGAGTTATAAATGACAGCTATCGTCCAAAAATATACTGAAGTAAGGCTGCCAAGAGGACTTGAAAGCGGGGCAGAATTGCAGGAAACCGATTTCAGGAGGTAGACTGGAATTGCATTGAAAGCATAGGAAAAGAGGCAGAACGTCCACAATGATGCACTTGGCCAAAAAGGGCGTATGCGTTTTTTCCTGAATATATTCAGGAAAAAACGCATACACACTTTTTGGCCAACCAAGCAAGCTTGCAAAGGAAATCTGCACTACAATGAAGTCTTACTTCCCCCCGGTCAAAAGGGCCATCTGAAAAAAGTGTAAAATCCAGAAAGGCAGGACAGGCCATGGAGAACTGGGAGCCTTGTTATGCTGATGGGCGGGATGTAAATTGCCAACAGACACTCGGGAGAAGTGTATGGTGTTTCCTGAAACATCTAAAAAACAAAGCAACAGAGCCTAGGGCACTTCCACTTATGGTCCTATAGCTTAGGGAAATTAAAATCAAAAAGACACAGCCACCCCAAAGTTTGGGACGCCTCTGTTTACAAGAACCTCGTTTACCGTACAAGTTCAGTATCAAAGAAAGTGAAAAATGGATAAAGAACTTGTGGTACTTATGTAAAATGCAGTATCACTCAGCAATGAAATCTATGTCATCAGGCCCGTAGCCGCATAATGACTGGATTCAGGTACGATGATTCTAACTGAAATAATTCACACAGAAAAAGAAACATCATAAGATATCAGTAATACACGGAATGTAAACTTGGCTACACAGGAACTGAATTACAGAACAGAACAGGGTCTCAAATTTAGAAAACCAACTTATGCTTGCTTAAGGGGAAAGGTGAGTTGGGGTGCTGCATAAAACCAGAGATTGAAATGAGCACAGATAAAGTTCCTTAAGCCAAATATGGAATAGACAAGAGCTACTCCTTGCTCAACGAAATGGACTCAACACCGCATATTAAACGCCTAAGAATGTACCTGACTAGTAAGTATCTTAAAACCTATGGATTGCTATGTCTCCGAAAGACAATCAAGCATGTGTACAGGGGCATAAACGCAGCAGTGATAGGATTGGAGAGGTTCGGTGAGCAAATGAAGACCCTTTGAAGTCATATTGCATGGTACCCATTCCATGGGTCTCAACTCTCCAGGTTTAAGGTATTCTTCCTTCAGCTAAAACATGCATGTGGAACCAAGAGTATGATCAACCGTGTGAACAGGAGACGTGTTCAAATATGTCTCAGTTTTCCTCCCCTGGTACTCGGGTGCAACATTCCAGACGCTTTACTAACACTCTCCCCACTTGGAGAGTCAGCGCCTTTAACCTCCTGTTTGGCCCAGTTTGCAATTTCTGCGGAAGATGAACAGGAATAGGGAGAACCAATGAGAGACTAGCTGGAGGTGTCTGGACGGGCAAATTTAACTCTCATTTCCCACCAGGAAGAGGAAATAACCAAAGGCTCAGCGTGCCGTGCCGGAACCAGATTAGGGCCTGAAGCCATCCTGCGGTGTTGCGGCCAGCTCACAAGAAAGCGAGTTGAAGAAAGGAGCTCAGGGGCACTGTAATTCACAAACCTGCAGAGTTATAAATGACAGCTATCGTCCAAAAATATACTGAAGTAAGGCTGCCAAGAGGACTTGAAAGCGGGGCAGAATTGCAGGAAACCGATTTCAGGAGGTAGACTAAAATTGCATTGAAAGCATAGGAAAAGAGGCAGAACGTCCACAATGATGCACTTGGCCAAAAAGGGCGTATGCGTTTTTTCCTGAATATATTCAGGAAAAAACGCATACGCCCTTTTTGGCCAACCAAGCAAGCTTGCAAAGGAAATCTGCACTACAATGAAGTCTCACTTCCCCCCGGTCAAAAGGGCCATCTGAAAAAAGTGTAAAATCCAGAAAGGCAGGACAGGCCATGGAGAACTGGGAGCCTTGTTATGCTGATGGGCAGGATGTAAATTGCCAACAGACACTCGGGAGAAGTGTATGGTGTTTCCTGAAACATCTAAAAAACAAAGCAACAGAGCCTAGGGCACTTCCACTTATGGTCCTATAGCTTAGGGAAATTAAAATCAAAAAGACACAGCCACCCCAAAGTTTGGGACGCCTCTGTTTACAAGAACCTCGTTTACCGTACAAGTTCAGTATCACAGAAAGTGAAAAATGGATAAAGAACTTGTGGTACTTATGTACAATGCAGTATCACTCAGCAATGAAATCTATGTCATCAGGCCCGTAGCAGCATAATGAGTGAATTCAGGTACGATGATTCTAACTGAAATAAGTCACACAGAAAAAGAAACATCATAAGATATCAGTAATACACGGAAAGAAAACTTGGCTACACAGGACCTGAATTACAGAACAGAACAGGGTCTCAAATTTAGAAAACCAACTTATGCTTGCTTAAGGGGAAAGGTGAGTTGGGGTGCTGCATTAAACCAGAGATTGAAATGAGCACAGATAAAGATCCTTAAGCCAAATATGGAATAGACAAGAGCTACTCCTTGCTCAACGATATGGCCTCAACACCCCATATTAAACGCCTAACAATGTACCTGACTAGTAAGTATCTTAAAACCTATGGATTGCTATGTCTCCAAAAGAGAATCAAGCGTGTGTACAGGGGCATAAACGCAGCAGTGATAGGATTGGAGAGGTTCGGTGCGCAAATGAAGACCCTTTGAAGTCATATTGCATGGTACCCATTACACGGGTCTCAACTCTCCAGGTTTAAGTTATTCTTCCTTCAGCTAAAACACGCATGTGGAACCCAGAGTATGATCAACCGTGTGAACGGGAGACGTGTTCAAGTATGTCTCAGTTTTCCTCCCCTGGTACTCGGGTGCAACATTCCAGACGCTTTACTAACACTCTCCCGACTTGGAGAGTCAGCGCCTTTAACCTCCTGTTTGGCCCAGTTTGCAATTTCTGCGGAAGATGAACAGGAATAGCGAGAACCAATGAGAGACTAGCTGGAGGTGTCTGGACGGGCAAATTTAACTCTCATTTCCCACCAGGAAGAGGAATTAACCAAAGGCTCAGCGTGCCGTGCCGGAACCAGATTAGGGCCTGAAGCCATGCTGCGGTGTTACGGCCAGGTCACAAGAATGCGAGTTGAAGAAAGGAGCTCAGGGGCACTGTAATTCACAAACCTGCAGAGTTATAAATGACAGCTATCGTCCAAAAATATACTGAAGTAAGGCTGCCAAGAGGACTTGAAAGAGGGGCAGAATTGCAGGAAACCGATTTCAGGAGGTAGACTGGAATTGCATTGAAAGCATAGGAAAAGAGGCAGAACGTCCACAATGATGCACTTGGCCAAAAAGGGCGTATGCGTTTTTTCCTGAATATATTCAGGAAAAAACGCATACGCCCTTTTTGGCCAACCAAGCAAGCTTGCAAAGGAAATCTGCACTACAATGAAGTCTCACTTCCCCCCGGTCAAAAGGGCCATCTGAAAAAAGTGTAAAATCCAGAAAGGCAGGACAGGCCATGGAGAACTAGGAGCCTTGTTATGCTGATGGGCGGGATGTATATTGCCAACAGAAAATTGGGAGAAGTGTATGGTGTTTCCTGAAACATCTAAAAAACAAAGCAACAGAGCCTAGGGCACTTCCACTTATGGTCCTATAGCTTAGGGAAATTAAAATCAAAAAGACACAGCCACCCCAAAGTTTGGGACGCCTCTGTTTACAAGAACCTCGTTTACCGTAC
The DNA here is from genome assembly GCF_039906515.1 of Pseudorca crassidens. Lineage (NCBI taxonomy): Eukaryota > Metazoa > Chordata > Mammalia > Artiodactyla > Delphinidae > Pseudorca > Pseudorca crassidens. Next base: position 2,425,465 of record NW_027136315.1, read on the forward strand.
AAGTTCAGTATCACAGAAAGTGAAAAATGGATAAAGAACTTGTGGTACTTATGTACAATGCAGTATCACTCAGCAATGAAATCTATGTCATCAGGCCCGTAGCAGCATAATGAGTGGATTCAGGTACGATGATTCTAACTGAAATAAGTCACACAGAAAAAGAAACATCATAAGATATCAGTAATACACAGAATGTAAACTTGGCTACACAGGAACTGAATTCCAAAACAGAAGAGGGTCTCAAATTTAGAAAACCAACTTATGCTTGCTTAAGGGGAAAGGTGAGTTGGGGTGTTGCATAAAACCAGAGATTGAAATGAGCACAGATAAAGTTCCTTAAGCCAAATATGGAATAGACAAGAGCTACTCCTTGCTCAACGAAATGGACTCAACACCCCATATTAAACGCCTAAGAATGTACCTGACTAGTAAGTATCTTAAAACCTATGGATTGCTATGTCTCCAAAAGAGAATCAAGCGTGTGTACAGGGGCATAAACGCAGCAGTGATAGGATTGGAGAGGTTCGGTGAGCAAATGAAGACCCTTTGAAGTCATATTGCATGATACCCATTCCACGGGTCTCAACTCTCCAGGTTTAAGGTATTCTTCCTTCAGCTAAAACATGCATGTGGAACCCAGAGTATGATCAACCGTGTGAACGGGAGATGTGTTCAAATATGTCTCAGTTTTCCTCCCCTGGTACTCGGGTGCAACATTCCAGACGCTTTACTAACACTCTCCCCACTTGGAGAGTCAGAGCCTTTAACCTCCTGTTTGGCCCAGTTTGCAATTTCTGCGGAAGATGAACAGGAATAGGGAGAAACAATGAGAGACTAGCTGGAGGTGTCTGGACGGGCAAATTTAACTCTCATTTCCCACCAGGAAGAGGAAATAACCAAAGGCTCAGCGTGCCGTGCCGGAACCAGATTAGGGCCTGAAGCCATCCTGCGGTGTTGCGGCCAGCTCACAAGAAAGCGAGTTGAAGAAAGGAGCTCAGGGGCACTGTAATTCACAAACCTGCAGAGTTATAAATGACAGCTATCGTCCAAAAATATACTGAAGTAAGGCTGCCAAGAGGACTTGAAAGCGGGGCAGAATTGCAGGAAACCGATTTCAGGAGATAAACTGGAATTGCATTGAAAGCATAGGAAAAGAGGCAGAACGTCCACAATGATGCACTTGGCCAAAAAGGGCGTATGCGTTTTTTCCTGAATATATTCAGGAAAAAATGCATACGCCCTTTTTGGCCAACCAAGCAAGCTTGCAAAGGAAATCTGCACTACAATGAAGTCTCACTTCCCCCCGGTCAAAAGGGCCATCTGAAAAAAGTGTAAAATCCAGAAAGGCAGGACAGGCCATGGAGAACTGGGAGCCTTGTTATGCTGATGGGCGGGATGTAAATTGCCAACAGACACTCAGGAGAAGTGTATGGTGTTTCCTGAAACATCTAAGAAACAAAGCAACAGAGCCTAGGGCACTTCCACTTATGGTCCTATAGCTTAGGGAAATTAAAATAAAAAAGACACAGCCACCCCAAAGTTTGGGACGCCTCTGTTTACAAGAACCTCCTTTACCGTACAAGTTCAGTATCACAGAAAGTGAAAAATGGATAAAGAACTTGTGGTACTTATGTACAATGCAGTATCACTCAGCAATGAAATCTATGTCATCAGGCCCGTAGCAGCATAATGAGTGGATTCAGGTACGATGATTCTAACTGAAATAAGTCACACAGAAAAAGAAACATCATAAGATATCACTAATACACGGAATGTAAACTTGGCTACACAGGAACTGAATTCCAAAACAGAACAGGGTCTCAAATTTAGAAAACCAACTTATGCTTGCTTAAGGGGAAAGGTGAGTTGGGGTGCTGCATAAAACCAGAGATTGAAATGAGCACAGATAAAGTTCCTTAAGCCAAATATGGAATAGAAAAGAGCTACTCCTTGCTCAACGAAATGGACTCAACACCCCATATTAAACGCCTAAGAATGTACCTGACTAGTAAGTATCTTAAAACCTATGGATTGCTATGTCTCCAAAAGAGAATCAAGCGTGTGTACAGGGGCATAAACGCAGCAGTGATAGGATTGGAGCGGTTCGGTGAGCAAATGAAGACCCTTTGAAGTCATATTGCATGGTACCCATTCCACGGGTCTCAACTCTCCAGGTTTAAGGTATTCTTCCTTCAGCAAAAACATGCATGTGGAACCCAGAGTATGATCAACCGTGTGAACGGGAGACGTGTTCAAATATGTCTCAGTTTTAATCCCCTGGTACTCGGGTGCAACATTCCAGACGCTTTAATAACACTCTCCCCACTTGGAGAGTCAGCGCCTTTAACCTCCTGTTTGGCCCAGTTTGCAATTTCTGCGGAAGATGAACAGGAATAGCGAGAACCAATGATAGACTAGCTGGAGGTGTCTGGACGGGCAAATTTAACTCTCATTTCCCACCAGGAAGAGGAAATAACCAAAGGCTCAGCGTGCCGTGCCGGAACCAGATTAGGGCCTGAAGCCATGCTGTGGTGTTGCGGCCAGGTCACAAGAATGCGAGTTGAAGAAAGGAGCTCAGGGGCACTGTAATTCACAAACCTGCAGAGTTATAAATGACAGCTATCGTCCAAAAATATACTGAAGTAAGGCTGCCAAGAGGACTTGAAAGCGGGGCAGAATTGCAGGAAACCGATTTCAGGAGGTAGACTGGAATTGCATTGAAAGCATAGGAAAAGAGGCAGAACGTCCACAATGATGCACTTGGCCAAAAAGTGCGTATGCATTTTTTCCTGAATATATTCAGGAAAAAACGCATACGCCCTTTTTGGCCAACCAAGCAAGCTTGCAAAGGAAATCTGCACTACAATGAAGTCTCACTTCCCCCCGGTCAAAAGGGCCATCTGAAAAAAGTGTAAAATCCAGAAAGGCAGGACAGGCCATGGAGAACTGGGAGCCTTGTTATGCTGATGGGCGGGATGTAAATTGCCAACAGACACTCTGGAGATGTGTATGGTGTTTCCTGAAACATCTAAAAAACAAAGCAACAGAGCCTAGGGCACTTCCACTTATGGTCCTATAGCTTACGGAAATTAAAAACAAAAAGACACAGCCACCCCAAAGTTTGGGACGCCTCTGTTTACAAGAACCTCGTTTACCGTACAAGTCCAGTATCACAGAAAGTGAAAAATGGATAAAGAACTTGTGGTACTTACGTACAATGCAGTATCACTCAGCAATGAAATCTATGTCATCAGGCTGGTAGCAGCATAATGAGTGGATTCAGGTACGATGATTCTAACTGAAATAAGTCACACAGAAAAAGAAACATCATAAGATATCACTAATACACGGAATGTAAACTTGGCTACACAGGAACTGAATTGCAAAACAGAACAGGGTCTCAAATTTAGAAAACCAACTTATGCATGCTTAAGGGGAAAGGTGAGTTGGGGTGCTGCATAAAACCAGAGATTGAAATGAGCACAGATAAAGTTCCTTAAGCCAAATATGGAATAGACAAGAGCTACTCCTTGCTCAACGAAATGGACTCAACACCCCATATTAAACGCCTAAGAATGTACCTGACTAGTAAGTATCTTAAAACCTATGGATTGCTATGTCTCTGAAAGAGAATCAAGCATGTGCACAGGGGCATAAACGCAGCAGTGATAGGATTGGAGAGGTTCGGTGAGCAAATGAAGACCCTTTGAAGTCATATTGCATGGTACCCATTCCACGGGTTTCAACTCTCCAGGTTTAAGGTATTCTTCCTTCAGCTAAAACATGCATGTGGAACCTAGAGTATGATCAACCGTGTGATCGGGAGACATGTTCAAATATGTCTCAGTTTTCGTACGCTGATACTCGGGTGCAACATTCCAGACGCTTTACTAACACTCTCCCGACTCGGAGAGTCAGTCCCTTTAACCTCCTGTTTGGCCCAGTTTGCAATTTCTGCGGAAGATGAACAGGAATAGCGAGAACCAATGAGAGACTAGCTGGAGGTGTCTGGACGGGAAAATTTAACTCTCATTTCCCACCAGGAAGAGGAATTAACCAAAGGCTCAGCGTGCCGTGCCGGAACGAGATTAGGGCCGGAAGCCATCCTGCGGTGTTGCGGCCAGGTCACAAGAAAGCGAGTTGAAGAAAGGAGCTCAGGGGCACTGTAATTCACAAACCTGCAGAGTTATAAATGACAGCTATCGTCCAAAAATATACTGAAGTAAGGCTGCCAAGAGGACTTGAAAGAGGGGCAGAATTGCAGGAAACCGATTTCAGGAGGTAGACTGGAATTGCATTGAAAGCATAGGAAAAGAGGCAGAACGTCCACAATGATGCACTTGGCCAAAAAGGGCGTATGCGTTTTTTCCTTAATATATTCAGGAAAAAACGCATACGCACTTTTTGGCCAACCAAGCAAGCTTGCAAAGGAAATCTGCACTACAATGAAGTCTCACTTCCCCCCGGTCAAAAGGGCCATCTGAAAAAAGTGTAAAATCCAGAAAGGCAGGACAGGCCATGGAGAACTGGGAGCCTTGTTATGCTGATGGGCGGGATGTAAATTGCCAACAGACACTCGGGAGAAGTGTATGGTGTTTCCTGAAACATCTAAAAAACAAAGCAACAGAGCCTAGGGCACTTCCACTTATGGTCCTATAGCTTACGGAAATTAAAATCAAAAAGACACAGCCACCCCAAAGTTTGGGACGCCTCTGTTTACAAGAACCTCCTTTACCGTACAAGTTCAACATCACAGAAAGTGAAAAATGGATAAAGAACTTGTGGTACTTACGTACAATGCAGTATCACTCAGCAATGAAATCTATGTCATCAGGCTCGTAGCAGCATAATGAGTGGATTCAGGTACGATGATTCTAACTGAAATAAGTCACACAGAAAAAGAAACATCATAAGATATCAGTAATACACGGAATGGAAACTTGGCTACACAGGAACTGAATTCCAAAACAGAACAGGGTCTCAAATTTAGAAAACCAACTTATACTTGCTTAAGGGGAAAGGTGAGTTGGGGTGCTGCATAAAACCAGAGATTGAAATGAGCACAGATAAAGTTCCTTAAGCCAAATATGGAATAGACAAGAGCTACTCCTTGCTCAACGAAATGGACTCAACACCCCATATTAAACGCCTAAGAATGTACCTGACTAGTAAGTATCTTAAAACCTATGGATTGCTATGTCTCTGAAAGAGAATCAAGCATGTGTACAGGGGCATAAACGCAGCAGTGATAGGATTGGAGAGGTTCGGTGAGCAAATGAAGACCCTTTGAAGTCATATTGCATGGTACCCATTCCACGGGTTTCAACTCTCCAGGTTTAAGGTATTCTTCCTTCAGCTAAAACATGCATGTGGAACCTAGAGTATGATCAACCGTGTGATCGGGAGACATGTTCAAATATGTCTCAGTTTTCGTACGCTGATACTCGGGAGCAACATTCCAGACGCTTTACTAACACTCTCCCGACTCGGAGAGTCAGTCCCTTTAACCTCCTGTTTGGCCCAGTTTGCAATTTCTGCGGAAGATGAACAGGAATAGCGAGAACCAATGAGAGACTAGCTGGAGGTGTCTGGACGGGAAAATTTAACTCTCATTTCCCACCAGGAAGAGGAATTAACCAAAGGCTCAGCGTGCCGTGCCGGAACGAGATTAGGGCCGGAAGCCATCCTGCGGTGTTGCGGCCAGGTCACAAGAAAGCGAGTTGAAGAAAGGAGCTCAGGGGCACTGTAATTCACAAACCTGCAGAGTTATAAATGACAGCTATCGTCCAAAAATATACTGAAGTAAGGCTGCCAAGAGGACTTGAAAGAGGGGCAGAATTGCAGGAAACCGATTTCAGGAGGTAGACTGGAATTGCATTGAAAGCATAGGAAAAGAGGCAGAACGTCCACAATGATGCACTTGGCCAAAAAGGGCGTATGCGTTTTTTCCTTAATATATTCAGGAAAAAACGCATACGCACTTTTTGGCCAACCAAGCAAGCTTGCAAAGGAAATCTGCACTACAATGAAGTCTCACTTCCCCCCGGTCAAAAGGGCCATCTGAAAAAAGTGTAAAATCCAGAAAGGCAGGACAGGCCATGGAGAACTGGGAGCCTTGTTATGCTGATGGGCGGGATGTAAATTGCCAACAGACACTCGGGAGAAGTGTATGGTGTTTCCTGAAACATCTAAAAAACAAAGCAACAGAGCCTAGGGCACTTCCACTTATGGTCCTATAGCTTACGGAAATTAAAATCAAAAAGACACAGCCACCCCAAAGTTTGGGACGCCTCTGTTTACAAGAACCTCCTTTACCGTACAAGTTCAACATCACAGAAAGTGAAAAATGGATAAAGAACTTGTGGTACTTACGTACAATGCAGTATCACTCAGCAATGAAATCTATGTCATCAGGCTCGTAGCAGCATAATGAGTGGATTCAGGTACGATGATTCTAACTGAAATAAGTCACACAGAAAAAGAAACATCATAAGATATCAGTAATACACGGAATGGAAACTTGGCTACACAGGAACTGAATTCCAAAACAGAACAGGGTCTCAAATTTAGAAAACCAACTTATGCTTGCTTAAGGGGAAAGGTGAGTTGGGGTGCTGCATAAAACCAGAGATTGAAATGAGCACAGATAAAGTTCCTTAAGCCAAATATGGAATAGACAAGAGCTACTCCTTGCTCAACGAAATGGACTCAACACCCCATATTAAACGCCTAAGAATGTACCTGACTAGTAAGTATCTTAAAACCTATGGATTGCTATGTCTCTGAAAGAGAATCAAGCATGTGTACAGGGGCATAAACGCAGCAGTGATAGGATTGGAGAGGTTCGGTGAGCAAATGAAGACCCTTTGAAGTCATATTGCATGGTACCCATTCCACGGGTTTCAACTCTCCAGGTTTAAGGTATTCTTCCTTCAGCTAAAACATGCATGTGGAACCTAGAGTATGATCAACCGTGTGATCGGGAGACATGTTCAAATATGTCTCAGTTTTCGTACGCTGATACTCGGGTGCAACATTCCAGACGCTTTACTAACACTCTCCCGACTTGGAGAGTCAGTCCCTTTAACCTCCTGTTTGGCCCAGTTTGCAATTTCTGCGGAAGATGAACAGGAATAGCGAGAACCAATGAGAGACTAGCTGGAGGTGTCTGGACGGGAAAATTTAACTCTCATTTCCCACCAGGAAGAGGAATTAAGCAAAGGCTCAGCGTGCCTTGCCGGAACGAGATTAGGGCCGGAAGCCATCCTGCGGTGTTGCGGCCAGGTCACAAGAAAGCGAGTTGAAGAAAGGAGCTCAGGGGCACTGTAATTCACAAACCTGCAGAGTTATAAATGACAGCTATCGTCCAAAAATATACTGAAGTAAGGCTGCCAAGAGGACTTGAAAGAGGGGCAGAATTGCAGGAAACCGATTTCAGGAGGTAGACTGGAATTGCATTGAAAGCATAGGAAAAGAGGTAGAACGTCCACAATGATGCACTTGGCCAAAAAGGGCGTATGCGTTTTTTCCTGAATATATTCAGGAAAAAACGCATACGCCCTTTTTGGCCAACCAAGCAAGCTTGCAAAGGAAATCTGCACTACAATGAAGTCTCACTTCCCCCCGGTCAAAAGGGTCATCTGAAAAAAGTGTAAAATCCAGAAAGGCAGGACAGGCCATGGAGAACTGGGAGCCTTGTTATGCTGATGGGCGGGATGTAAATTGCCAACAGACACTCGGGAGAAGTGTATGGTGTTTCCTGAAACATCTAAAAAACAAAGCAACAGAGCCTAGGGCACTTCCACTTATGGTCCTATAGCTTACGGAAATTAAAATCAAAAAGACACAGCCACCCCAAAGTTTGGGACGCCTCTGTTTACAAGAACCTCCTTTACCGTACAAGTTCAACATCACAGAAAGTGAAAAATGGATAAAGAACTTGTGGTACTTACGTACAATGCAGTATCACTCAGCAATGAAATCTATGTCATCAGGCTCGTAGCAGCATAATGAGTGGATTCAGGTACGATGATTCTAACTGAAATAAGTCACACAGAAAAAGAAACATCATAAGATATCAGTAATACACGGAATGGAAACTTGGCTACACAGGAACTGAATTCCAAAACAGAACAGGGTCTCAAATTTAGAAAACCAACTTATGCTTGCTTAAGGGGAAAGGTGAGTTGGGGTGCTGCATAAAACCAGAGATTGAAATGAGCACAGATAAAGTTCCTTAAGCCAAATATGGAATAGACAAGAGCTACTCCTTTATCAAAGAAATGGACTCAACACCCCATATTAAACGCCTAAGAATGTACCTGACTAGTAAGTATCTCAAAACCTATGGATTGCTATGTCTCTGAAAGAGAATCAAGCATGTGTACAGGGGCATAAACGCAGCAGTGATAGGATTGGAGAGGTTCGGTGAGCAAATGAAGACCCTTTGAAGTCATATTGCATGGTACCCATTCCACGGGTTTCAACTACCCAGGTTTAAGGTATTCTTCCTTCAGCTAAAACATGCATGTGGAACCTAGAGTATGATCAACCGTGTGATCGGGAGACGTGTTCAAATATGTCTCAGTTTTCGTACCCTGGTACTCGGGTGCAACATTCCAGACGCTTTACTAACACTCTCCCGACTTGGAGAGTCAGTCCCTTTAACCTCCTGTTTGGCCCAGTTTGCAATTTCTGCGGAAGATGAACAGGAATAGAGAGAACCAATGAGAGACTAGCTGGAGGTGTCTGGACGGGCAAATTTAACTCTCATTTCCCACCAGGAAGAGGAATTAACCAAAGGCTCAGCGTGCCGTGCCGGAACGAGATTAGGGCCTGAAGCCATCCTGCGGTGTTGCGGCCAGCTCACAAGAAAGCGAGTTGAAGAAAGGAGCTCAGGGGCACTGTAATTCACAAACCTGCAGAGTTATAAATGACAGCTATCGTCCAAAAATATACTGAAGTAAGGCTGCCAAGAGGACTTGAAAGCGGGGCAGAATTGCAGGAAACCGATTTCAGGAGGTAGACTGGAATTGCATTGAAAGCATAGGAAAAGAGGCAGAACGTCCACAATGATGCACTTGGCCAAAAAGGGCGTATGCGTTTTTTCCTGAATATATTCAGGAAAAAACGCATACGCCCTTTTTGGCCAACCAAGCAAGCTTGCAAAGGAAATCTGCACTACAATGAAGTCTCACTTCCCCCCGGTCAAAAGGGCCATCTGAAAAAAGTGTAAAATCCAGAAAGGCAGGACAGGCCATGGAGAACTGGGAGCCTTGTTATGCTGATGGGCGGGATGTAAATTGCCAACAGACACTCGGGAGAAGTGTATGGTGTTTCCTGAAACATCTAAGAAACAAAGCAACAGAGCCTAGGGCACTTCCACTTATGGTCCTATAGCTTACGGAAATTAAAAACAAAAAGACACAGCCACCCCAAAGTTTGGGACGCCTCTGTTTACAAGAACCTCGTTTACCGTACAAGTCCAGTATCACAGAAAGTGAAAAATGGATAAAGAACTTGTGGTACTTACGTACAATGCAGTATCACTCAGCAATGAAATCTATGTCATCAGGCTGGTAGCAGCATAATGAGTGGATTCAGGTACGATGATTCTAACTGAAATAAGTCACACAGAAAAAGAAACATCATAAGATATCACTAATACACGGAATGTAAACTTGGCTACACAGGAACTGAATTGCAAAACAAAACAGGGTCTCAAATTTAGAAAACCAACTTATGCTTGCTTAAGGGGAAAGGTGAGTTGGGGTGCTGCATAAAACCAGAGATTGAAATGAGCACAGATAAAGTTCCTTAAGCCAAATATGGAATAGACAAGAGCTACTCCTTGCTCAATGAAATGGACTCAACACCCCATATTAAACGCCTAAGAATGTACCTGACTAGTAAGTATCTTAAAACCTATGGATTGCTATGTCTCTGAAAGAGAATCAAGCATGTGTACAGGGGCATAAACGCAGCAGTGATAGGATTGGAGAGGTTCGGTGAGCAAATGAAGACCCTTTGAAGTCATATTGCATGGTACCCATTCCACGGGTTTCAACTCTCCAGGTTTAAGGTATTCTTCCTGCAGCTAAAACATGCATGTGGAACCTAGAGTATGATCAACCGTGTGATCGGGAGACATGTTCAAATATGTCTCAGTTTTCGTACGCTGATACTCGGGTGCAACATTCCAGACGCTTTACTAACACTCTCCCGACTTGGAGAGTCAGTCCCTTTAACCTCCTGTTTGGCCCAGTTTGCAATTTCTGCGGAAGATGAACAGGAATAGCGAGAACCAATGAGAGACTAGCTGGAGGTGTCTGGACGGGAAAATTTAACTCTCATTTCCCACCAGGAAGAGGAATTAACCAAAGGCTCAGCGTGCCGTGCCGGAACGAGATTAGGGCCGGAAGCCATCCTGCGGTGTTGCGGCCAGGTCACAAGAAAGCGAGTTGAAGAAAGGAGCTCAGGGGCACTGTAATTCACAAACCTGCAGAGTTATAAATGACAGCTATCGTCCAAAAATATACTGAAGTAAGGCTGCCAAGAGGACTTGAAAGAGGGGCAGAATTGCAGGAAACCGATTTCAGGAGGTAGACTGGAATTGCATTGAAAGCATAGGAAAAGAGGCAGAACGTCCACAATGATGCACTTGGCCAAAAAGGGCGTATGCGTTTTTTCCTGAATATATTCAGGAAAAAACGCATACGCACTTTTTGGCCAACCAAGCAAGCTTGCAAAGGAAATCTGCACTACAATGAAGTCTCACTTCCCCCCGGTCAAAAGGGCCATCTGAAAAAAGTGTAAAATCCAGAAAGGCAGGACAGGCCATGGAGAACTGGGAGCCTTGTTATGCTGATGGGCGGGATGTAAATTGCCAACAGACACTCGGGAGAAGTGTATGGTGTTTCCTGAAACATCTAAAAAACAAAGCAACAGAGCCTAGGGCACTTCCACTTATGGTCCTATAGCTTAGGGAAATTAAAATCAAAAAGACACAGCCACCCCAAAGTTTGGGACGCCTCTGTTTACAAGAACCTCGTTTACAGTACAAGTTCAACATCGCAGAAAGTGAAAAATGGATAAAGAACTTGTGGTATTTACTTACAAAGCCATATCACTCAGCAATGAAATCTATGTCATCAGGCCCTTAGCAGCATAATGAGTGGATTCAGGTATGATGATTCTAACTGAAATAAGTCACACAGAAAAAGAAACATCATAAGATATCAGTAATACACGGAATGTAAACTTGGCTACACAGGAACTGAATTCCAAAACAGAACAGGGTCTCAAATTTAGAAAACCAACTTATGCTTGCTTAAGGGGAAAGGTGAGTTGGGGTGCTGCATAAAACCAGAGATTGAAATGAGCACAGATAAAGTTCCTTAAGCCAAATATGGAATAGACAAGAGCTACTCCTTTATCAACGAAATGGACTCAACACCCCATATTAAACGCCTAAGAATGTACCTGACTAGTAAGTATCTCAAAACCTATGGATTGCTATGTCTCTGAAAGAGAATCAAGCATGTGTACAGGGGCATAAACGCAGCAGTGATAGGATTGGAGAGGTTCGGTGAGCAAATGAAGACCCTTTGAAGTCATATTGCATGGTACCCATTCCACGGGTTTCAACTACCCAGGTTTAAGGTATTCTTCCTTCAGCTAAAACATGCATGTGGAACCTAGAGTATGATCAACCGTGTGATCGGGAGACGTGTTCAAATATGTCTCAGTTTTCGTACCCTGGTACTCGGGTGCAACATTCCAGACGCTTTACTAACACTCTCCCGACTTGGAGAGTCAGTCCCTTTAACCTCCTGTTTGGCCCAGTTTGCAATTTCTGCGGAAGATGAACAGGAATAGAGAGAACCAATGAGAGACTAGCTGGAGGTGTCTGGACGGGCAAATTTAACTCTCATTTCCCACCAGGAAGAGGAATTAACCAAAGGCTCAGCGTGCCGTGCCGGAACGAGATTAGGGCCTGAAGCCATCCTGCGGTGTTGCGGCCAGCTCACAAGAAAGCGAGTTGAAGAAAGGAGCTCAGGGGCACTGTAATTCACAAACCTGCAGAGTTATAAATGACAGCTATCGTCCAAAAATATACTGAAGTAAGGCTGCCAAGAGGACTTGAAAGCGGGGCAGAATTGCAGGAAACCGATTTCAGGAGGTAGACTGGAATTGCATTGAAAGCATAGGAAAAGAGGCAGAACGTCCACAATGATGCACTTGGCCAAAAAGGGCGTATGCGTTTTTTCCTGAATATATTCAGGAAAAAACGCATACGCCCTTTTTGGCCAACCAAGCAAGCTTGCAAAGGAAATCTGCACTACAATGAAGTCTCACTTCCCCCCGGTCAAAAGGGCCATCTGAAAAAAGTGTAAAATCCAGAAAGGCAGGACAGGCCATGGAGAACTGGGAGCCTTGTTATGCTGATGGGCGGGATGTAAATTGCCAACAGACACTCAGGAGAAGTGTATGGTGTTTCCTGAAACATCTAAGAAACAAAGCAACAGAGCCTAGGGCACTTCCACTTATGGTCCTATAGCTTAGGGAAATTAAAATAAAAAAGACACAGCCACCCCAAAGTTTGGGACGCCTCTGTTTACAAGAACCTCGTTTACCGTACAAGTTCAGTATCACAGAAAGTGAAAAATGGATAAAGAACTTGTGGTACTTATGTACAATGCAGTATCACTCAGCAATGAAATCTATGTCATCAGGCCCGTAGCAGCATAATGAGTGGATTCAGGTACGATGATTCTAACTGAAATAAGTCACACAGAAAAAGAAACATCATAAGATATCACTAATACACGGAATGTAAACTTGGCTACACAGGAACTGAATTCCAAAACAGAACAGGGTCTCAAATTTAGAAAACCAACTTATGCTTGCTTAAGGGGAAAGGTGAGTTGGGGTGCTGCATAAAACCAGAGATTGAAATGAGCACAGATAAAGTTCCTTAAGCCAAATATGGAATAGAAAAGAGCTACTCCTTGCTCAACGAAATGGACTCAACACCCCATATTAAACGCCTAAGAATGTACCTGACTAGTAAGTATCTTAAAACCTATGGATTGCTATGTCTCCAAAAGAGAATCAAGCGTGTGTACAGGGGCATAAACGCAGCAGTGATAGGATTGGAGCGGTTCGGTGAGCAAATGAAGACCCTTTGAAGTCATATTGCATGGTACCCATTCCACGGGTCTCAACTCTCCAGGTTTAAGGTATTCTTCCTTCAGCTAAAACATGCATGTGGAACCCAGAGTATGATCAACCGTGTGAACGGGAGACGTGTTCAAATATGTCTCAGTTTTAATCCCCTGGTACTCGGGTGCAACATTCCAGACGCTTTAATAACACTCTCCCCACTTGGAGAGTCAGCGCCCTTAACCTCCTGTTTGGCCCAGTTTGCAATTTCTGCGGAAGATGAACAGGAATAGCGAGAACCAATGATAGACTAGCTGGAGGTGTCTGGACGGGCAAATTTAACTCTTATTTCCCACCAGGAAGAGGAAATAACCAAAGGCTCAGCGTGCCGTGCCGGAACCAGATTAGGGCCTGAAGCCATGCTGTGGTGTTGCGGCCAGGTCACAAGAATGCGAGTTGAAGAAAGGAGCTCAGGGGCACTGTAATTCACAAACCTGCAGAGTTATAAATGACAGCTATCGTCCAAAAATATACTGAAGTAAGGCTGCCAAGAGGACTTGAAAGCGGGGCAGAATTGCAGGAAACCGATTTCAGGAGGTAGACTGGAATTGCATTGAAAGCATAGGAAAAGAGGCAGAACGTCCACAATGATGCACTTGGCCAAAAAGTGCGTATGCGTTTTTTCCTGAATATATTCAGGAAAAAACGCATACGCCCTTTTTGGCCAACCAAGCAAGCTTGCAAAGGAAATCTGCACTACAATGAAGTCTCACTTCCCCCCGGTCAAAAGGGCCATCTGAAAAAAGTGTAAAATCCAGAAAGGCAGGACAGGCCATGGAGAACTGGGAGCCTTGTTATGCTGATGGGCGGGATGTAAATTGCCAACAGACACTCGGGAGATGTGTATGGTGTTTCCTGAAACATCTAAAAAACAAAGCAACAGAGCCTAGGGCACTTCCACTTATGGTCCTATAGCTTACGGAAATTAAAATCAAAAAGACACAGCCACCCCAAAGTTTGGGACGCCTCTGTTTACAAGAACCTCGTTTACCGTACATGTTCAATATCACAGAAAGTGAAAAATGGATAAAGAACTTGTGGTACTTACGTACAATGCAGTATCACTCAGCAATGAAATCTATGTCATCAGGCTCGTAGCAGCATAATGAGTGGATTCAGGTACGATGATTCTAACTGAAATAAGTCACACAGAAAAAGAAACATCATAAGATATCACTAATACACGGAATGTAAACTTGGCTACACAGGAACTGAATTGCAAAACAAAACAGGGTCTCAAATTTAGAAAACCAACTTATGCTTGCTTAAGGGGAAAGGTGAGTTGGGGTGCTGCATAAAACCAGAGATTGAAATGAGCACAGATAAAGTTCCTTAAGCCAAATATGGAATAGACAAGAGCTACTCCTTGCTCAACGAAATGGACTCAACAACCCATATTAAACGCCTAAGAATGTACCTGACTAGTAAGTATCTTAAAACCTATGGATTGCTATGTCTCCGAAAGAGAATCAAGCATGTGTACAGGGGCATAAACGCAGCAGTGATAGGATTGGAGAGGTTCGGTGAGCAAATGAAGACCCTTTGAAGTCATATTGCATGGTACCCATTCCACGGGTTTCAACTCTCCAGGTTTAAGGTATCCTTCCTTCAGCTAAAACATGCATGTGGAACCTAGAGTATGATCAACCGTGTGATCGGGAGACGTGTTCAAATATGTCTCAGTTTTCGTACGCTGGTACTCGGGTGCAACATTCCAGACGCTTTACTAACACTCTCCCGACTTGGAGAGTCAGTCCCTTTAACCTCCTGTTTGGCCCAGTTTGCAATTTCTGCGGAAGATGAACAGGAATAGCGAGAACCAATGAGAGACTAGCTGGAGGTGTCTGGACGGGAAAATTTAACTCTCATTTCCCACCAGGAAGAGGAATTAACCAAAGGCTCAGCGTGCCGTGCCGCAACAAGATTAGGGCCGGAAGCCATCCTGCGGTGTTGCGGCCAGGTCACAAGAAAGCGAGTTGAAGAAAGGAGCTCAGGGGCACTGTAATTCACAAACCTGCAGAGTTATAAATGACAGCTATCGTCCAAAAATATACTGAAGTAAGGCTGCCAAGAGGACTTGAAAGCGGGGCAGAATTGCAGGAAACCGATTTCAGGAGGTAGACTGGAATTGCATTGAAAGCATAGGAAAAGAGGCAGAACGTCCACAATGATGCACTTGGCCAAAAAGGGCGTATGCGTTTTTTCCTGAATATATTCAGGGAAAAACGCATACGCACTTTTTGGCCAACCAAGCAAGCTTGCAAAGGAAATCTGCACTACAATGAAGTCTCACTTCCCCCCGGTCAAAAGGGCCATCTGAAAAAAGTGTAAAATCCAGAAAGGCAGGACAGGCCATGGAGAACTGGGAGCCTTGTTATGCTGATGGGCGGGATGTAAATTGCCAACAGACACTCGGGAGAAGTGTATGGTGTTTCCTGAAACATCTAAAAAACAAAGCAACAGAGCCTAGGGCACTTCCACTTATGGTCCTATAGCTTAGGGAAATTAAAATCAAAAAGACACAGCCACCCCAAAGTTTGGGACGCCTCTGTTTACAAGAACCTCATTTACAGTACAAGTTCAACATCGCAGAAAGTGAAAAATGGATAAAGAAGTTGTGGTATTTACTTACAAAGCAATATCACTCAGCAATGAAATCTATGTCATCAGGCCCTTAGCAGCATAATGAGTGGATTCAGGTATGATGATTCTAACTGAAATAAGTCACACAGAAAAAGAAACATCATAAGATATCAGTAATACACGGAATGTAAACTTGGCTACACAGGAACTGAATTCCAAAACAGAACAGGGTCTCAAATTTAGAAAACCAACTTATGCTTGCTTAAGGGGAAAGGTGAGTTGGGGTGCTGCATAAAACCAGAGATTGAAATGAGCACAGATAAAGTTCCTTAAGCCAAATATGGAATAGACAAGAGCTACTCCTTGCTCAACGAAATGGACTCAACACCGCATATTAAACGCCTAAGAATGTACCTGACTAGTAAGTATCTTAAAACCTAGGGATTGCTATGTCTCCAAAAGAGAATCAAGCATGTGTACAGGGGCATAAACGCAGCAGTGATAGGATTGGAGAGGTTCGGTGAGCAAATGAAGACCCTTTGAATTCATATTGCATGGTACCCATTACATGGGTCTCAACTCTCCAGGTTTAAGGTATTCATCCTTCAGCTAAAACATGCATGTGGAACCCAGAGTATGATCAACCGTGTGAACGGGAGACGTGTTCAAATATGTCTCAGTTTTCCTCCCCTGGTACTCGGGTGCAACATTCCAGACGCTTTACTAACACTCTCCCCACTTGGAGAGTCAGCGCCTTTAACCTCCTGTTTGGCCCAGTTTGCAATTTCTGCGGAAGATAAACAGGAATAGGGAGAACCAATCAGAGACTAGCTGGAGGTGTCTGGACGGGCAAATTTAACTCTCATTTCCCACCAGGAAGAGGAAATAACCAAAGGCTCAGCGTGCCGTGCCGGAACCAGATTAGGGCCTGAAGCTATCCTGCGGTGTTGCGGCCAGCTCAAAAGAAAGCGAGTTGAAGAAAGGAGCTCAGGGGCACTGTAATTCACAAATCTGCAGAGTTATAAATGACAGCTATCGTCCAAAAATATACTGAAGTAAGGCTGCCAAGAGGACTTGAAAGCGGGGCAGAATTGCAGGAAACCGAGTTCAGGAGGTAGACTGGAATTGCATTGAAAGCATAGGAAAAGAGGCAGAACGTCCACAATGATGCACTTGGCCAAAAAGGGCGTATGCATTTTTTCCTGAATATATTCAGGAAAAAACGCATACACCCTTTTTGGCCAACCAAGCAAACTTGCAAAGGAAATCTGCACTACAATGAAGTCTCACTTCCTCCCGGTCAAAAGGGCCATCTGATAAAAGTGTAAAATCCAGAAAGGCAGGACAGGCCATGGAGAACTGGGAGCCTTGTTATTTTGATGGGCGGGATGTAAATTGCCAACAGACACTCGGGAGAAGTGTATGGTGTTTCCTGAAACATCTAAAAAACAAAGCAACAGAGCCTAGGGCACTTCCACTTATGGTCCTATAGCTTAGGGAAATCAAAATCAAAAAGACACAGCCACCCCAAAGTTTGGGATGGCTCTGTTTACAAGAACATCGTTTACAGTACAAGTTCAACATCGCAGAAAGTGAAAAATGGATAAAGAAGTTGTGGTATTTACTTACAAAGCAATATCACTCAGCAATGAAATCTATGTCATCAGGCCCTTAGCAGCACAATGAGTGGATTCAGGTATGATGATTCTAACTGAAATAAGTCACACAGAAAAAGAAACATCATAAGATATCAGTAATACACGGAATGTAAACTTGGCTACACAGGAACTGAATTACAGAACAGAACAGGGTCTCAAATTTAGAAAACCAACTTATGCTTGCTTAAGGGGAAAGGTGAGTTGGGGTGCTGCATAAAACCAGAGATTGAAATGAGCACAGATAAAGTTCCTTAAGCCAAATATGGAATAGACAAGAGCTACTCCTTGCTCAACGAAATGGACTCAACACCGCATATTAAACGCCTAAGAATGT
This sequence comes from Pseudorca crassidens, assembly GCF_039906515.1. Lineage (NCBI taxonomy): Eukaryota > Metazoa > Chordata > Mammalia > Artiodactyla > Delphinidae > Pseudorca > Pseudorca crassidens. Next base: position 2,443,264 of record NW_027136315.1, read on the forward strand.
ACCTGACTAGTAAGTATCTTAAAACCTATGGATTGCTATGTCTCCAAAAGAGAATCAAGCGTGTGTACAGGGGCATAAACGCAGCAGTGATAGGATTGGAGAGGTTCGGTGAGCAAATGAAGACCCTTTGAAGTCATATTGCATGGTACCCATTCCACGGGTTTCAACTACCCAGGTTTAAGGTATTCTTCCTTCAGCTAAAACATGCATGTGGAACCCAGAGTATGATCAACCATGTGAACGGGAGACGTGTTCAAATATGTCTCAGTTTTCCTCCCCTGGTACTCGGGTGCAACATTCCAGACGCTTTACTAACACTCTCCCCACTTGGAGAGTCAGCGCCTTTAACCTCCTGTTTGGCCCAGTTTGCAATTTCTGCGGAAGATGAACAGGAATAGGGAGAACCAATGAGAGACTAGCTGGAGGTGTCTAGACAGGCAAATTTAACTCTCATTTCCCACCAGGAAGAAGAAATAACCAAAGGCTCACTGTGCCGAGCCGGAACCAGATTAGGGCCTGAAGCCATCCTGCGGTGTTGCGGCCAGCTCAAAAGAAAGCGAGTTGAAGAAAGGAGCTCAGGGGCACTGTAATTCACAAACCTGCAGAGTTATAAATGACAGTTATCGTCCAAAAATATACTGAAGTAAGGCTGCCAAGAGGACTTGAAAGCGGGGCAGAATTGCAGGAAACCGATTTCAGGAGGTAGACTGGAATTGCATTGAAAGCATAGGAAAAGAGGCAGAACGTCCACAATGATGCACTTGGCCAAAAAGGGCGTATGCATTTTTTCCTGAATATATTCAGGAAAAAACGCATACGCCCTTTTTGGCCAACCAAGCAAGCTTGCAAAGGAAATCTGCACTACAATGAAGTCTCACTTCCCCCCGGTCAAAAGGGCCATCTGAAAAAAGTGTAAAATCCAGAAAGGCAGGACTGGCCATGGAGAACTGGGAGGCTTGTTATGCTGACGGGCGGGATGTAAATTGCCAACAGACACTCAGGAGAAGTGTATGGTGTTTCCTGAAACATCTAAAAAACAAAGCAACAGAGCCTAGGGCACTTCCACTTATGGTCCTATAGCTTAGGGAAATTAAAATCAAAAAGACACAGCCACCCCCAAGTTTGGAATGGCTCTGTTTACAAGAACCTCATTTACAGTACAAGTTCAACATCGCAGAAAGTGAAAAATGGATAAAGAAGTTGTGGTATTTACTTACAAAGCAATATCACTCAGCAATGAAATCTATGTCATCAGGCCCTTAGCAGCACAATGAGTGGATTCAGGTATGATGATTCTAACGGAAATAAGTCACACAGAAAAAGAAACATCATAAGATATCACTAATACACGGAATGTAAACTTGGCTACACAGGAACTGAATTACAGAACAGAACAGGGTCTCAAATTTAGAAAACCAACTTATGCTTGCTTAAGGGTAAAGGTGAGTTGGGGTGCTGCATAAAACCAGAGATTGAAATGAGCACAGATAAAGTTCCTTAAGCCAAATATGGAATAGACAAGAGCTACTCCTTGCTCAATGAAATGGACTCAACACCCCATATTAAACGCCTAAGAATGTACCTGACTAGTAAGTATCTTAAAACCTATGGATTGCTATGTCTCCGAAAGAGAATCAAGCATGTGTACAGGGGCATAAACGCAGCAGTGATAGGATTGGAGAGGTTCGGTGAGCTAATGAAGACCCTTTGAAGTCATATTGCATGGTACCCATTCCACGGGTTTCAACTACCCAGGTTTAAGGTATTCTTCCTGCAGCTAAAACATGCATGTGGAACCTAGAGTATGATCAACCATGTGATCGGGAGACGTGTTCAAATATGTCTCAGTTTTCGTACCCTGGTACTCGGGTGCAACATTCCAGACGCTTTACTAACACTCTCCCGACTTGGAGAGTCAGTCCCTTTAACCTCCTGTTTGGCCCAGTTTGCAATTTCTGCGGAAGATGAACAGGAATAGCGAGAACCAATGAGAGACTAGCTGGAGGTGTCTGGACGGGCAAATTTAACTCTCATTTCCCACCAGGAAGAGGAATTAACCAAAGGCTCAGCGTGCCGTGCCGGAACCAGATTAGGGCCTGAAGCCATCCTGCGGTGCTGTGGCCAGATCACAAGAAAGCGAGTTGAAGAAAGGAGCTCAGGGGCACTGTAATTCACAAACCTGCAGAGTTATAAATGACAGCTATCGTCCAAAAATATACCGAAGTAAGGCTGCCAAGAGGACTTGAAAACGGGGCAGAATTGCAGGAAACCCATTTCAGGAGGTAGACTGGAATTGCGATGAAAGAATAGGAAAAGAGGCAGAACGTCCTCAATGATGCACTTGGCCAAAAAGGGCGTATGCGTTTTTTCCTGAATATATTCAGGAAAAAACGCATACGCACTTTTTGGTCAACCAAGCAAACTTGCAAAGGAAATCTGCACTACAATGAAGTCTCACTTCCCCCCGGTCAAAAGGGCCATCTGAAAAAAGTGTAAAATCCAGAAAGGCAGGACAGGCCATGGAGAACTGGGAGCCTTGTTATGCTGATGGGCGGGATGTAAATTGCCAACAGACACTCGGGAGAAGTGTATGGTGTTTCCTGAAACATCTAAAAAACAAAGCAACAGAGCCTAGGGCACTTCCACTTATGGTCCTATAGCTTAGGGAAATTAAAATCAAAAAGACACAGCCACCCCAAAGTTTGGGACGCCTCTGTTTACAAGAACCTCGTTTACCGTACAAGTTCAGTATCACAGAAAGTGAAAAATGGATAAAGAACTTGTGGTACTTACGTACAATGCAGTATCACTCAGCAATGAAATCTATGTCATCAGGCCCATAGCAGCATAATGAGTGGATTCAGGTACGATGATTCTAACTGAAATAAGTCACACAGAAAAAGAAACATCATAAGATATCAGTAATACACGGAATGTAAACTTGGCTACACAGGAACTGAATTACAGAACAGAACAGGGTCTCAAATTTAGAAAACCAACTTATGCTTGTTTAAGGGGAAAGGTGATTTGGGGTGCTGCATGAATCCAGAGATTGAAATGAGCACAGATAAAGTTCCTTAAGCCAAATATGGAATAGACAAGAGCTACTCCTTGCTCAACGAAATGGACTCAACACCCCATATTAAACGCCTAAGAATGTACCTGACTAGTAAGTATCTTAAAACCTATGGATTGCTATGTCTCCGAAAGAGAATCAAGCATGTGTACAGGGGCATAAACGCAGCAGTGATAGGATTGGAGAGGTTCGGTGAGCAAATGAAGACCCTTTGAAGTCATATTGCATGGTACCCATTCCACGGGTTTCAACTACCCAGGTTTAAGGTATTCTTCCTTCAGCTAAAACATGCATGTGGAACCTAGAGTATGATCAACCATGTGATCGGGAGACGTGTTCAAATATGTCTCAGTTTTCGTACCCTGGTACTCGGGTGCAACATTCCAGACGCTTTACTAACACCCTCCCGACTTGGAGAGTCAGTCCCTTTAACCTCCTGTTTGGCCCAGTTTGCAATTTCTGCGGAAGATGAACAGGAATAGCGAGAACCAATGAGAGACTAGCTGGATGTGTCTGGACGGGCAAATTTAACTCTCATTTCCCACCAGGAAGAGGAATTAACCAAAGGCTCAGCGTGCCGTGCCGGAACCAGATTAGGGCCTGAAGCCATCCTGCTGTGTTGCGGCCAGCTCAAAAGAAAGCGAGTTGAAGAAAGGAGCTCAGGGGCACTGTAATTCACAAACCTGCAGAGTTATAAATGACAGCTATCGTCCAAAAATATACTGAAGTAAGGCTGCCAAGAGGACTTGAAAGCGGGGCAGAATTGCAGGAAACCGATTTCAGGAGGTAGACTGGAATTGCATTGAAAGCATAGGAAAAGAGGCAGAACGTCCACAATGATGCACTTGGCCAAAAAGGGCGTATGCGTTTTTTCCTGAATATATTCAGGAAAAAACGCATACGCCCTTTTTGGCCAACCAAGCAAGCTTGCAAAGGAAATCTGCACTACAATGAAGTCTCACTTCCCCCTGGTCAAAAGGGCCATCTGAAAAAAGTGTAAAATCCAGAAAGGCAGGACAGGCCATGGAGAACTGGGAGCCTTGTTATGCTGATGGGCGGGATGTAAATTGCCAACAGACACTTGGGAGAAGTGTATGGTGTTTCCTGAAACATCTAAAAAACAAAGCAACAGAGCCTAGGGCACTTCCACTTATGGTCCTATAGCTTAGGGAAATTAAAATCAAAAAGACACAGCCACCCCAAAGTTTGGGACGCCTCTGTTTACAAGAACCTCGTTTACCGTACAAGTTCAACATCGCAGAAAGTGAAAAATGGATAAAGAAGTTGTGGTATTTACTTACAAAGCAATATCACTCAGCAATGAAATCTATGTCATCAGGCCCTTAGCAGCACAATGAGTGGATTCAGGTATGATGATTCTAACTGAAATAAGTCACACAGAAAAAGAAACATCATAAGATATCAGTAATACACGGAATGTAAACTTGGCTACACAGGAACTGAATTACAGAACAGAACAGGGTCTCAAATTTAGAAAACCAACTTATGCTTGCTTAAGGGGAAAGGTGAGTTGGGGTGCTGCATAAAACCAGAGATTGAAATGAGCACAGATAAAGTTCCTTAAGCCAAATATGGAATAGACAAGAGCTACTCCTTGCTCAACGAAATGGACTCAACACCGCATATTAAATGCCTAAGAATGTACCTGACTAGTAAGTATCTTAAAACCTATGGATTGCTATGTCTCCGAAAGAGAATCAAGCATGTGTACAGGGGCATAAACGCAGCAGTGATAGGATTGGAGAGGTTCGGTGAGCAAATGAAGACCCTTTGAAGTCATATTGCATGGTACCCATTCCACGGGTTTCAACTACCCAGGTTTAAGGTATTCTTCCTTCAGCTAAAACATGCATGTGGAACCTAGAGTATGATCAACCATGTGATCGGGAGACGTGTTCAAATATGTCTCAGTTTTCGTACCCTGGTACTCGGGTGCAACATTCCAGACTCTTTACTAACACCCTCCCGACTTGGAGAGTCAGTCCCTTTAACCTCCTGTTTGGCCCAGTTTGCAATTTCTGCGGAAGATGAACAGGAATAGCGAGAACCAATGAGAGACTAGCTGGAGGTGTCTGGACGGGCAAATTTAACTCTCATTTCCCACCAGGAAGAGGAATTAACCAAAGGCTCAGCGTGCCGTGCCGGAACCAGATTAGGGCCTGAAGCCATCCTACGGTGTTGCGGCCAGCTCAAAAGAAAGCGAGTTGAAGAAAGGAGCTCAGGGGCACTGTAATTCACAAACCTGCAGAGTTATAAATGACAGCTATCGTCCAAAAATATACTGAAGTAAGGCTGCCAAGAGGACTTGAAAGCGGGGCAGAATTGCAGGAAACCGATTTCAGGAGGCAGACTGGAATTGCATTGAAAGCATAGGAAAAGAGGCAGAACGTCCACAATGATGCACTTGGCCAAAAAGGGCGTATGCGTTTTTTCCTGAATATATTCAGGAAAAAACGCATACGCCCTTTTTGGCCAACCAAGCAAGCTTGCAAAGGAAATCTGCACTACAATGAAGTCTCACTTCCCCCCGGTCAAAAGGGCCATCTGAAAAAAGTGTAAAATCCAGAAAGGCAGGACAGGCCATGGAGAACTGGGAGCCTTGTTATGCTGATGGGCGGGATGTAAATTGCCAACAGACACTCGGGAGAAGTGTATGGTGTTTCCTGAAACATCTAAAAAACAAAGCAACAGAGCCTAGGGCACTTCCACTTATGGTCCTATAGCTTAGGGAAATTAAAATCAAAAAGACACAGCCACCCCAAAGTTTGGGACGCCTCTGTTTACAAGAACCTCGTTTACCGTACAAGTTCAACATCGCAGAAAGTGAAAAATGGATAAAGAAGTTGTGGTATTTACTTACAAAGCAATATCACTCAGCAATGAAATCTATGTCATCAGGCCCTTAGCAGCACAATGAGTGGATTCAGGTATGATGATTCTAACTGAAATAAGTCACACAGAAAAAGAAACATCATAAGATATCAGTAATACACGGAATGTAAACTTGGCTACACAGGAACTGAATTACAGAACAGAACAGGGTCTCAAATTTAGAAAACCAACTTATGCTTGCTTAAGGGGAAAGGTGATTTGGGGTGCTGCATGAATCCAGAGATTGAAATGAGCACAGATAAAGTTCCTTAAGCCAAATATGGAATAGACAAGAGCTACTCCTTGCTCAACGAAATGGACTCAACACCCCATATTAAACGCCTAAGAATGTACCTGACTAGTAAGTATCTTAAAACCTATGGATTGCTATGTCTCCGAAAGAGAATCAAGCATGTGTACAGGGGCATAAACGCAGCAGTGATAGGATTGGAGAGGTTCGGTGAGCAAATGAAGACCCTTTGAAGTCATATTGCATGGTACCCATTCCACGGGTTTCAACTACCCAGGTTTAAGGTATTCTTCCTTCAGCTAAAACATGCATGTGGAACCTAGAGTATGATCAACCGTGTGATCGGGAGACGTGTTCAAATATGTCTCAGTTTTCGTACCCTGGTACTCGGGTGCAACATTCCAGACGCTTTACTAACACTCTCCCGACTTGGAGAGTCAGTCCCTTTAACCTCCTGTTTGGCCCAGTTTGCAATTTCTGCGGAAGATGAACAGGAATAGCGAGAACCAATGAGAGACTAGCTGGAGGTGTCTGGACGGGCAAATTTAACTCTCATTTCCCACCAGGAAGAGGAATTAACCAAAGGCTCAGCGTGCCGTGCCGGAACCAGATTAGGGCCTGAAGCCATCCTGCGGTGTTGCGGCCAGCTCACAAGAAAGCGAGTTGAAGAAAGGAGCTCAGGGGCACTGTAATGCACAAACCTGCAGAGTTATAAATGACAGCTATCGTCCAAAAATATACTGAAGTAAGGCTGCCAAGAGGACTTGAAAGCGGGGCAGAATTGCAGGAAACCGATTTCAGGAGGTAGACTGGAATTGCATTGAAAGCATAGGAAAAGAGGCAGAACGTCCACAATGATGCACTTGGCCAAAAAGGGCGTATGCGTTTTTTCCTGAATATATTCAGGAAAAAACACATACACACTTTTTGGCCAACCAAGCAAGCTTGCAAAGGAAATCTGCACTACAATGAAGTCTCACTTCCCCCCGGTCAAAAGGGCCATCTGAAAAAAGTGTAAAATCCAGAAAGGCAGGACAGGCCATGGAGAACTGGGAGCCTTGTTATGCTGATGGGCGGGATGTAAATTGCCAACAGACACTCGGGAGAAGTGTATGGTGTTTCCTGAAACATCTAAAAAACAAAGCAACAGAGCCTAGGGCACTTCCACTTATGGTCCTATAGCTTAGGGAAATTAAAATCAAAAAGACACAGCCACCCCAAAGTTTGGGACGCCTCTGTTTACAAGAACCTCGTTTACAGTACAAGTTCAACATCGCAGAATGTGAAAAATGGAAAAAGAACTTGTGGTACTTACGTACAATGCAGTATCACTCAGCAATGAAATCTATGTCATCAGGCCCGTAGCAGCATAATGAGTGGATTCAGGTACAATGATTCTAACGGAAATAAGTCACACAGAAAAAGAAACATCATAAGATATCAGTAATACACGGAATGTAAACTTGGCTACACAGGAACTGAATTCCAAAACAGAACAGGGTCTCAAATTTAGAAAACCAACTTATGCTTGCTTAAGGGGAAAGGTGAGTTGGGGTGCTGCATAAAACCAGAGATTGAAATGAGCACAGATAAAGTTCCTTAAGCCAAATATGGAATAGACAAGAGCTACTCCTTGCTCAACGAAATGGACTCAACACCCCATATTAAACGCCTAAGAATGTACCTGACTAGTAAGTATCTTAAAACCTATGGATTGCTATGTCTCCAAAAGAGAATCAAGCATGTGTACAGGGGCATAAACGCAGCAGTGATAGGATTGGAGAGGTTCGGTGAGCAAATGAAGATCCTTTGAAGTCATATTGCTTGGTACCCATTCCACGGGTCTCAACTCTCCAGGTTTAAGGTATTCTTCCTTCAGCTAAAACATGCATGTGGAACCCAGAGTATGATCAACCGTGTGAACGGGAGACGTGTTCAAATATGTCTCAGTTTTCCTCCCCTGGTACTCGGGTGCAACATTCCAGACGCTTTACTAACACTCTCCCCACTTGGAGAGTCAGCGCCTTTAACCTCCTGTTTGGCCCAGTTTGCAATTTCTGCGGAAGATGAACAGGAATAGGGAGAACCAATGAGAGACTAGCTGGAGGTGTCTGGACGGGCAAATTTAACTCTCATTTCCCACCAGGAAGAGGAATTAACCAAAGGCTCAGCGTGCCGTGCCGGAACCAGATTAGGGCCTGAAGCCATCCTGCGGTGTTGCGGCCAGCTCAAAAGAAAGCGAGTTGAAGAAAGGAGCTCAGGGGCACTGTAATTCACAAACCTGCAGAGTTATAAATGACAGCTATCGTCAAAAGAAATATACTGAAGTAAGGATGCCAAGAGGACTTGAAAGCGGGGCAGAATTGCAGGAAACTGATTTCAGGAGGTAGACTGGAATTGCATTGAAAGCATAGGAAAAGAGGCAGAACGTCCACAATGATGCACTTGGCCAAAAAGGGCGTATGCGTTTTTTCCTGAATATATTCAGGAAAAAACGCATACGCCCTTTTTGGCCAACCAAGCAAGCTTGCAAAGGAAATCTGCACTACAATGAAGTCTCACTTCCCCCCGGTCAAAAGGGCCATCTGAAAAAAGTGTAAAATCCAGAGAGGCAGGACAGGCCATGGAGAACTGGGAGCCTTGTTATGCTGATGGGCGGGATGTAAATTGCCAACAGACACTCGGGAGAAGTGTATGGTGTTTCCTGAAACATCTAAAAAACAAAGCAACAGAGCCTAGGGCACTTCCACTTATGGTCCTATAGCTTAGGGAAATTAAAATCAAAAAGACACAGCCACCCCAAAGTTTGGGACGCCTCTGTTTACAAGAACCTCGTTTACCGTACAAGTTCAGTATCAGAGAAAGTGAAAAATGGATAAAGAACTTGTGGTACTTATGTACAATGCAGTATCACTCAGCAATGAAATCTATGTCATCAGGCCCGTAGCAGCATAATGAGTGGATTCAGGTACGATGATTCTAACTGAAATAAGTCACACAGAAAAAGAAACATCATAAGATATCAGTAATACACAGAATGTAAACTTGGCTACACAGGAAATGAATTCCAAAACAGAAGAGGGTCTCAAATTTAGAAAACCAACTTATGCTTGCTTAAGGGGAAAGGTGAGTTGGGGTGCTGCATAAAACCAGAGATTGAAATGAGCACAGATAAAGTTCCTTAAGCCAAATATGGAATAGAAAAGAGCTACTCCTTGCTCAACGAAATGGACTCAACACCCCATATTAAACGCCTAAGAATGTACCTGACTAGTAAGTATCTTAAAACCTATGGATTGCTATGTCTCCAAAAGAGAATCAAGCGTGTGTACAGGGGCATAAACGCAGCAGTGATAGGATTGGAGAGGTTCGGTGAGCAAATGAAGACCCTTTGAAGTCATATTGCATGGTACCCATTCCACGGGTCTCAACTCTCAAGGTTTAAGGTATTCTTCCTTCAGCAAAAACATGCATGTGGAACCCAGAGTATGATCAACCGTGTGAACGGGAGACGTGTTCAAATATGTCTCAGTTTTCCTCCCGTGGTACTCGGGTGCAACATTCCAGGCGCTTTACTAACACTCTCCCCACTTGGAGAGTCAGCGCCTTTAACCTCCTGTTTGGCCCAGTTTGCAATTTCTGCGGAAGATGAACAGGAATAGGGAGAACCAATGAGAGACTAGCTGGATGTGTCTGGACGGGCAAATTTAACTCTCATTTCCCACCAGGAAGACGAAATAACCAAAGGCTCAGCGTGCCGTGCCGGAACCAGATTAGGGCCTGAAGCCATCCTGCGGTGTTGCGGCCAGCTCACAAGAAAGCGAGTTGAAGAAAGGAGCTCAGGGGCACTGTAATTCACAAACCTGCAGAGTTATAAATGACAGCTATCGTCCAAAAATATACTGAAGTAAGGCTGCCAAGAGGACTTGAAAGCGGGGCAGAATTGCAGGAAACTGATTTCAGGAGGTAGAGTGGAATTGCATTGAAAGCATAGGAAAAGAGGCAGAACGTCCACAATGATGCACTTGGCCAAAAAGGGCGTATGCGTTTTTTCCTGAATATATTCAGGAAAAAACGCATACGCCCTTTTTGGCCAACCAAGCAAGCTTGCAAAGGAAATCTGCACTACAATGAAGTCTCACTTCCCCCCGGTCAAAAGGGCCATCTGAAAAAAGTGTAAAATCCAGAAAGGCAGGACAGGCCATGGAGAACTGGGAGCCTTGTTATGCTGATGGGCGGGATGTAAATTGCCAACAGACACTCGGGAGAACTGTATGGTGTTTCCTGAAACATCTAAAAAACAAAGCAACAGAGCCTAGGGCACTTCCACTTATGGTCCTATAGCTTAGGGAAATTAAAATCAAAAAGACACAGCCACCCCAAAGTTTGGGACGCCTCTGTTTACAAGAACCTCGTTTACAGTACAAGTTCCACATCGCAGAAAGTGAAAAATGGATAAAGAAGTTGTGGTATTTACTTACAAAGCAATATCACTCAGCAATGAAATCTATGTCATCAGGCCCTTAGCAGCACAATGAGTGGATTCAGGTATGATGATTCTAACTGAAATAAGTCACACAGAAAAAGAAACATCATAAGATATCAGTAATACACGGAATGTAAACTTGGCTACACAGGAACTGAATTACAGAACAGAACAGGGTCTCAAATTTAGAAAACCAACTTATGCTTGCTTAAGGGGAAAGGTGAGTTGGGGTGCTGCATAAAACCAGAGATTGAAATGAGCACAGATAAAGTTCCTTAAGCCAAATATGGAATAGACAAGAGCTACTCCTTGCTCAACGAAATGGACTCAACACCCCATATTAAACGCCTAAGAATGTACCTGACTAGTAAGTATCTTAAAACCTATGGATTGCTATGTCTCCGAAAGAGAATCAAGCGTGTGTACAGGGGCATAAACGCAGCAGTGATAGGATTGGAGAGGTTCGGTGAGCAAATGAAGACCCTTTGAAGTCATATTGCATGGTATCCATTCCACGGGTCTCAACTCTCCAGGTTTAAGGTATTCTTCCTTCAGCTAAAACATGCATGTGGAACCCAGAGTATGATCAACCGTGTGAACGTGAGACGTGTTCAAATATGTCTCAGTTTTCCTCCCCTGGTACTCGGGTGCAACATTCCAGACGCTTTACTAACACTCTCCCCACTTGGAGAGTCAGCGCCTTTAACCTCCTGTTTGGCCCAGTTTGCAATTTCTGCGGAAGATGAACAGGAATAGGGAGAACCAATGAGAGACTAGCTGGAGGTGTCTGGACGGGCAAATTTAACTCTCATTTCCCACCAGGAAGAGGAAATAACCAAAGGCTCAGCGTGCCGTGCCGGAATCAGATTAGGGCCTGAAGCCATCCTGCGGTGTTGCGGCCAGCTCACAAGAAAGCGAGTTGAAGAAAGGAGCTCAGGGGCACTGTAATTCACAAACCTGCAGAGTTATAAATGACAGCTATCGTCCAAAAATATACTGAAGTAAGGCTGCCAAGAGGACTTGAAAGCGGGGCAGAATTGCAGGAAACTGATTTCAGGAGGTAGAGTGGAATTGCATTGAAAGCATAGGAAAAGAGGCAGAACGTCCACAATGATGCACTTGGCCAAAAAGGGCGTATGCGTTTTTTCCTGAATATATTCAGGAAAAAACGCATACGCCCTTTTTGGCCAACCAAGCAAGCTTGCAAAGGAAATCTGCACTACAATGAAGTCTCACTTCCCCCTGGTCAAAAGGGCCATCTGAAAAAAGTGTAAAATCCAGAAAGGCAGGACAGGCCATGGAGAACTGGGAGCCTTGTTATGCTGATGGGCGGGATATAAATTGCCAACAGACACTCGGGACAAGTGTATGGTGTTTCCTGAAACATCTAAAAAACAAAGCAACAGAGCCTAGGGCACTTCCACTTATGGTCCTATAGCTTAGGGAAATTAAAATCAAGAAGACACAGCCACCCCAAAATTTGGAACGGCTCTGTTTACAAGAACCTCGTTTACAGTACAAGTTCCACATTGCAGAAAGTGAAAAATGGATAAAGAAGTTGTGGTATTTACTTACAAAGCAATATCACTCAGCAATGAAATCTATGTCATCAGGCCCTTAGCAGCACAATGAGTGGATTCAGGTATGATGATTCTAACTGAAATAAGTCACACAGAAAAAGAAACATCATAAGATATCAGTAATACACGGAATGTAAACTTGGCTACACAGGAACTGAATTACAGAACAGAACAGGGTCTCAAATTTAGAAAACCAACTTATGCTTGTTTAAGGGGAAAGGTGAGTTGGGGTGCTGCATGAATCCAGAGATTGAAATGAGCACAGATAAAGTTCCTTAAGCCAAATATGGAATAGACAAGAGCTACTCCTTGCTCAACGAAATGGACTCAACACCCCATATTAAACGCCTAAGAATGTACCTGACTAGTAAGTATCTTAAAACCTATGGATTGCTATGTCTCCGAAAGAGAATCAAGCATGTGTACAAGGGCATAAAGGCAGCAGTGATAGGATTGGAGAGGTTCGGTGAGCAAATGAAGACCCTTTGAAGTCATATTGCATGGTACCCATTCCACGGGTTTCAACTACCCAGGTTTAAGGTATTCTTCCTTCAGCTAAAACATGCATGTGGAACCGAGAGTATGATCAACCGTGTGATCGGGAGACGTGTTCAAATATGTCTCAGTTTTCGTACCCTGGTACTCGGGTGCAACATTCCAGACGCTTTACTAACACTCTCCCGACTTGGAGAGTCAGTGCCTTTAACCTCCTGTTTGGCCCAGTTTGCAATTTCTGCGGAAGATGAACAGGAATAGCGAGAACCAATGAGAGACTAGCTGGAGGTGTCTGGACGGGCAAATTTAACTCTCATTTCCCACCAGGAAGACGAAATAACCAAAGGCTCAGCGTGCCGTGCCGGAACCAGATTAGGGCCTGAAGCCATCCTGCGGTGTTGCGGCCAGCTCACAAGAAAGCGAGTTGAAGAAAGGAGCTCAGGGGCACTGTAATGCACAAACCTGCAGAGTTATAAATGACAGCTATCGTCCAAAAATATACTGAAGTAAGGCTGCCAAGAGGACTTGAAAGCGGGGCAGAATTGCAGGAAACCGATTTCAGGAGGTAGAGTGGAATTGCATTGAAAGCATAGGAAAAGAGGCAGAACGTCCACAATGATGCACTTGGCCATAAAGGGCGTTTGCGTTTTTTCCTGAATATATTCAGGAAAAAACGCATACGCACTTTTTGGCCAACCAAGCAAGCTTGCAAAGGAAATCTGCACTACAATGAAGTCTCACTTCCCCCCGGTCAAAAGGGCCATCTGAAAAAAGTGTAAAATCCAGAAAGGCAGGACAGGCCATGGAGAACTGGGAGCCTTGTTATGCTGATGGGCGGGATGTAAATTGCCAACAGACACTCGGGAGAACTGTATGGTGTTTCCTGAAACATCTAAAAAACAAAGCAACAGAGCCTAGGGCACTTCCACTTATGGTCCTATAGCTTAGGGAAATTAAAATCAAAAAGACACAGCCACCCCAAAATTTGGAACGGCTCTGTTTACAAGAACCTCGTTTACAGTACAAGTTCCACATTGCAGAAAGTGAAAAATGGATAAAGAAGTTGTGGTATTTACTTACAAAGCAATATCACTCAGCAATGAAATCTATGTCATCAGGCCCTTAGCAGCACAATGAGTGGATTCAGGTATGATGATTCTAACTGAAATAAGTCACACAGAAAAAGAAACATCATAAGATATCAGTAATACACGGAATGTAAACTTGGCTACACAGGAACTGAATTACAGAACAGAACAGGGTCTCAAATTTAGAAAACCAACTTATGCTTGCTTAAGGGGAAAGGTGATTTGGGGTGCTGCATGAATCCAGAGATTGAAATGAGCACAGATAAAGTTCCTTAAGCCAAATATGGAATAGACAAGAGCTACTCGTTGCTCAACGAAATGGACTCAACACCCCATATTAAACGCCTAAGAATGTACCTGACTAGTAAGTATCTTAAAACCTATGGATTGCTATGTCTCCGAAAGAGAATCAAGCGTGTGTACAGGGGCATAAACGCAGCAGTGATAGGATTGGAGAGGTTCGGTGAGCAAATGAAGACCCTTTGAAGTCATATTGCATGGTACCCATTCCACGGGTTTCAACTACCCAGGTTTAAGGTATTCTTCCTTCAGCTAAAACATGCATGTGGAACCTAGAGTATGATCAACCGTGTGATCGGGAGACGTGTTCAAATATGTCTCAGTTTTCGTACCCTGGTACTCGGGTGCAACATTCCAGACGCTTTACTAACACTCTCCCTACTTGGAGAGTCAGTCCCTTTAACCTCCTGTTTGGCCCAGTTTGCAATTTCTGCGGAAGATGAACAGGAATAGCGGGAACCAATGAGAGACTAGCTGGAGGTGTCTGGACGGGCAAATTTAACTCTCATTTCCCACCAGGAAGAGGAATTAACCAAAGGCTCAGCGTGCCGTGCCGGAACCAGATTAGGGCCTGAAGCCATCCTGCGGTGTTGCGGCCAGCTCACAAGAAAGCGAGTTGAAGAAATGAGCTCAGGGGCACTGTAATGCACAAACCTGCAGAGTTATAAATGACAGCTATTGTCCAAAAATATACTGAAGTAAGGCTGCCAAGAGGACTTGAAAGCGGGGCAGAATTGCAGGAAACCGATTTCAGGAGGTAGAGTGGAATTGCATTGAAAGCATAGGAAAAGAGGCAGAACGTCCACAATGATGCACTTGGCCAAAAAGGGCGTATGCGTTTTTTCCTGAATATATTCAGGAAAAAACGCATACACCCTTTTTGGCCAACCAAGCAAGCTTGCAAAGGAAATCTGCACTACAATGAAGTCTCACTTCCCCCTGGTAAAAAGGGCCATCTGAAAAAAGTGTAAAATCCAGAAAGGCAGGACAGGCCATGGAGAACTGGGAGCCTTGTTATGCTGATGGGCGGGATGTAAATTGCCAACAGACACTCGGGAGAAGTGTATGGTGTTTCCTGAAACATCTAAAAAACAAAGCAACAGAGCCTAGGGCACTTCCACTTATGGTCCTATAGCTTAGGGAAATTAAAATCAAAAAGACACAGCCACCCCAAAGTTTGGGACGCCTCTGTTTACAAGAACCTCGTTTACAGTACAAGTTCAACATCGCAGAATGTGAAAAATGGAAAAAGAACTTGTGGTACTTACGTACAATGCAGTATCACTCAGCAATGAAATCTATGTCATCAGGCCCGTAGCAGCATAATGAGTGGATTCAGGTACAATGATTCTAACGGAAATAAGTCACACAGAAAAAGAAACATCATAAGATATCAGTAATACACGGAATGTAAACTTGGCTACACAGGAACTGAATTCCAAAACAGAAGAGGGTCTCAAATTTAGAAAACCAACTTATGCTTGCTTAAGGGGAAAGGTGAGTTGGGGTGCTGCATAAAACCAGAGATTGAAATGAGCACAGATAAAGTTCCTTAAGCCAAATATGGAATAGAAAAGAGCTACTCCTTGCTCAACGAAATGGACTCAACACCGCATATTAAACGCCTAAGAATGTACCTGACTAGTAAGTATCTTAAAACCTATGGATTGCTATGTCTCCAAAAGAGAATCAAGCGTGTGTACAGGGGCATAAACGCAGCAGTGATAGGATTGGAGAGGTTCGGTGAGCAAATGAAGACCCTTTGAAGTCATATTGCATGGTACCCATTCCACGGGTCTCAACTCTCCAGGTTTAAGGTATTCTTCCTTCAGCAAAAACATGCATGTGGAACCCAGAGTATGATCAACCGTGTGAACGGGAGACGTGTTCAAATATGTCTCAGTTTTCCTCCCCTGGTACTCGGGTGCAACATTCCAGGCGCTTTACTAACACTCTCTCCACTTGGAGAGTCAGCGCCTTTAACCTCCTGTTTGGCCCAGTTTGCAATTTCTGCGGAAGATGAACAGGAATAGGGAGAACCAATGAGAGACTAGCTGGATGTGTCTGGACGGGCAAATTTAACTC
The DNA here is from genome assembly GCF_039906515.1 of Pseudorca crassidens. NCBI lineage: Eukaryota > Metazoa > Chordata > Mammalia > Artiodactyla > Delphinidae > Pseudorca > Pseudorca crassidens. The sequence continues at coordinate 2,459,516 of NW_027136315.1, forward strand.
TCATTTCCCACCAGGAAGAGGAAATAACCAAAGGCTCAGCGTGCCGTGCCGGAACCAGATTAGGGCCTGAAGCCATCCTGCGGTGTTGCGGCCAGCTCACAAGAAAGCGAGTTGAAGAAAGGAGCTCAGGGGCACTGTAATTCACAAACCTGCAGAGTTATAAATGACAGCTATCGTCCAAAAATATACTGAAGTAAGGCTGCCAAGAGGACTTGAAAGCGGGGCAGAATTGCAGGAAACCGATTTCAGGAGGTAGACTGGAATTGCATTGAAAGCATAGGAAAAGAGGCAGAACGTCCACAATGATGCACTTGGCCAAAAAGGGCGTATGCGTTTTTTCCTGAATATATTCAGGAAAAAACGCATACGCCCTTTTTGGCCAACCAAGCAAGCTTGCAAAGGAAATCTGCACTACAATGAAGTCTCACTTCCCCCTGGTCAAAAGGGCCATCTGAAAAAAGTGTAAAATCCAGAAAGGCAGGACAGGCCATGGAGAACTGGGAGCCTTGTTATGCTGCTGGGCGGGATATAACTTGCCAACAGACACTCGGGACAAGTGTATGGTGTTTCCTGAAACATCTAAAAAACAAAGCAACAGAGCCTAGGGCACTTCCACTTATGGTCCTATAGCTTAGGGAAATTAAAATCAAAAAGACACAGCCACCCCAAAGTTTGGGACGCCTCTGTTTACAAGAACCTCGTTTACAGTACAAGTTCCACATTGCAGAAAGTGAAAAATGGATAAAGAAGTTGTGGTATTTACTTACAAAGAAATATCACTCAACAATGAAATCTATGTCATCAGGCCCTTAGCAGCACAATGAGTGGATTCAGGTATGATGATTCTAACTGAAATAAGTCACACAGAAAAAGAAACATCATAAGATATCAGTAATACACGGAATGTAAACTTGGCTACACAGGAACTGAATTACAGAACAGAACAGGGTCTCAAATTTAGAAAACCAACTTATGCTTGCTTAAGGGGAAAGGTGATTTGGGGTGCTGCATGAATCCAGAGATTGAAATGAGCACAGATAAAGTTCCTTAAGCCAAATATGGAATAGACAAGAGCTACTCCTTGCTCAACGAAATGGACTCAACACCCCATATTAAACGCCTAAGAATGTACCTGACTAGTAAGTATCTTAAAACCTATGGATTGCTATGTCTCCGAAAGAGAATCAAGCATGTGTACAGGGGCATAAACGCAGCAGTGATAGGATTGGAGAGGTTCGGTGAGCAAATGAAGACCCTTTGAAGTCATATTGCATGGTACCCATTCCACGGGTTTCAACTACCCAGGTTTAAGGTATTCTTCCTTCAGCTAAAACATGCATGTGGAACCTAGAGTATGATCAACCGTGTGATCAGGAGACGTGTTCAAATATGTCTCAGTTTTCGTACCCTGGTACTCGGGTGCAACATTCCAGACGCTTTACTAACACTCTCCCGACTTGGAGAGTCAGTCCCTTTAACCTCCTGTTTGGCCCAGTTTGCAATTTCTGCGGAAGATGAACAGGAATAGCGAGAACAAATGAGAGACTAGCTGGAGGTGTCTGGACGGGCAAATTTAACTCTCATTTCCCACCAGGAAGAGGAATTAACCAAAGGCTCAGCGTGCCGTGCCGGAACCAGATTAGGGCCTGAAGCCATCCTGCGGTGTTGCGGCCAGCTCACAAGAAAGCGAGTTGAAGAAAGAAGCTCAGGGGCACTGTAATGCACAAACCTGCAGAGTTATAAATGACAGCTATCGTCCAAAAATATACTGAAGTAAGGCTGCCAAGAGGACTTGAAAGCGGGGCAGAATTGCAGGAAACCGATTTCAGGAGGTAGACTGGAATTGCATTGAAAGCATAGGAAAAGAGGCAGAACGTCCACAATGATGCACTTGGCCAAAAAGTGCGTATGCGTTTTTTCCTGAATATATTCAGGAAAAAACGCATACACACTTTTTGGCCAACCAAGCAAGCTTGCAAAGGAAATCTGCACTACAATGAAGTCTTACTTCCCCCCGGTCAAAAGGGCCATCTGAAAAAAGTGTAAAATCCAGAAAGGCAGGACAGGCCATGGAGAACTGGGAGCCTTGTTATGCTGATGGGCGGGATGTAAATTGCCAACAGACACTCGGGAGAAGTGTATGGTGTTTCCTGAAACATCTAAAAAACAAAGCAACAGAGCCTAGGGCACTTCCACTTATGGTCCTATAGCTTAGGGAAATTAAAATCAAAAAGACACAGCCACCCCAAAGTTTGGGACGCCTCTGTTTACAAGAACCTCGTTTACAGTACAAGTTCAACATCGCAGAATGTGAAAAATGGAAAAAGAACTTGTGGTACTTACGTACAATGCAGTATCACTCAGCAATGAAATCTATGTCATCAGGCCCGTAGCAGCATAATGAGTGGATTCAGGTACAATGATTCTAACGGAAATAAGTCACACAGAAAAAGAAACATCATAAGATATCAGTAATACACGGAATGTAAACTTGGCTACACAGGAACTGAATTCCAAAACAGAACAGGGTCTCAAATTTAGAAAACCAACTTATGCTTGTTTAAGGGGAAAGGTGAGTTGGGGTGCTGCATAAAACCAGAGATTGAAATGAGCACAGATAAAGTTCCTTAAGCCAAATATGGAATAGACAAGAGCTACTCCTTGCTCAACGAAATGGACTCAACACCCCATATTAAACGCCTAAGAATGTACCTGACTAGTAAGTATCTTAAAACCTATGGATTGCTATGTCTCCAAAAGAGAATCAAGCGTGTGTACAGGGGCATAAACGCAGCAGTGATAGGATTGGAGAGGTTCGGTGAGCAAATGAAGACCCTTTGAAGTCATATTGCATGGTACCCATTCCACGGGTCTCAACTCTCCAGGTTTAAGGTATTCTTCCTTCAGCTAAAACATGCATTTGGAACCCAGAGTATGAACAACCGTGTGAACGGGAGAAGTGTTCAAATATGTCTCAGTTTTCCTCCCCTGGTACTCGGGTGCAACATTCCACACGCTTTACTAACACTCTCCCGACTTGGAGAGTCAGTCCCTTTAACCTCCTGTTTGGCCCAGTTTGCAATTTCTGCGGAAGATGAACAGGAATAGGGAGAACCAATGAGAGACTAGCTGGAGGTGTCTGGACGGGCAAATTTAACTCTCATTTCCACCAGGAAGAGGAAATAACCAAAGGCTCAGCGTGCCGTGCCGGAACCAGATTAGGGCCTGAAGCCATCCTGCGGTGTTGCGGCCAGCTCACAAGAAAGCGAGTTGAAGAAAGGAGCTCAGGGGCACTGTAATTCACAAACCTGCAGAGTTATAAATGACAGCTATCGTCCAAAAATATACTGAAGTAAGGCTGCCAAGAGGACTTGAAAGTGGGGCAGAATTGCAGGAAACCGATTTCAGGAGGTAGACTGGAATTGCATTGAAAGCATAGGAAAAGAGGCAGAACGTCCACAATGAGGCACTTGGCCAAAAAGGGCGTATGCGTTTTTTCCTGAATATATTCAGGAAAAAACGCATACGCCCTTTTTGGCCAACCAAGCAAACTTGCAAAGGAAATCTGCACTACAATGAAGTCTCACTTCCCCATGGTCAAAAGGACCATCTGAAAAAAGTGTAAAATCCAGAAAGGCAGGACAGGCCATGGAGAACTGGGAGCCTTGTTATGCTGATGGGTGGGATGTAAATTGCCAACAGACACTCGGGAGAAGTGTATGTTGTTTCCTGAAACATCGAAAAAACAAAGCAACAGAGCCTAGGGCACTTCCACTTATGGTCCTATAGCTTAGGGAAATTAAAATCAAAAAGACACAGCCACCCCAAAGTTTGGGACGCCTCTGTTTACAAGAACCTCGTTTACCGTACAAGTTCAGTATCAAAGAAAGTGAAAAATGGATAAAGAACTTGTGGTACTTATGTAAAATGCAGTATCACTCAGCAATGAAATCTATGTCATCAGGCCCGTAGCCGCATAATGACTGGATTCAGGTACGATGATTCTAACTGAAATAATTCACACAGAAAAAGAAACATCATAAGATATCAGTAATACACGGAATGTAAACTTGGCTACACAGGAACTGAATTCCAAAACAGAAGAGGGTCTCAAATTTAGAAAACCAACTTATGCTTGCTTAAGGGGAAAGGTGAGTTGGGGTGCTGCATAAAACCAGAGATTGAAATGAGCACAGATAAAGTTCCTTAAGCCAAATATGGAATAGACAAGAGCTACTCGTTGCTCAACGAAATGGACTCAACACCCCATATTAAACGCCTAAGAATGTACCTGACTAGTAAGTATCTTAAAACCTATGGATTGCTATGTCTCCAAAAGAGAATCAAGCATGTGTACAGGGGCATAAACGCAGCAGTGATAGGATTGGAGAGGTTCGGTGAGCAAATGAAGATCCTTTGAAGTCATATTGCTTGGTACCCATTCCACGGGTCTCAACTCTCCAGGTTTAAGGTATTCTTCCTTCAGCTAAAACATGCATGTGGAACCTAGAGTATGATCAACCGTGTGAACGGGAGACGTGTTCAAATATGTCTCAGTTTTCCTCCCCTGGTACTCGGGTGCAACATTCCAGACGCTTTACTAACACTCTCCCCACTTGGAGAGTCAGCGCCTTTAACCTCCTGTTTGGCCCAGTTTGCAATTTCTGCGGAAGATGAACAGGAATAGGGAGAACCAATGAGAGACTAGCTGGAGGTGTCTGGACGGGCAAATTTAACTCTCATTTCCCACCAGGAAGAGGAAATAACCAAGGGCTCAGCGAGCCATGCCGGAACCAGATTAGGGCCTGAAGCCATCCTGCGGTGTTGCGGCCAGCTCACAAGAAAGCGAGTTGAAGAAAGGAGCTCAGGGGCACTGTAATTCACAAACCTGCAGAGTTATAAATGACAGCTATCGTCAAAAGAAATGTACTGAAGTAAGGCTGCCAAGAGGACTTGAAAGCGGGGCAGAATTGCAGGAAACCGATTTCAGGAGGTAGACTGGAATTGCATTGAAAGCATAGGAAAAGAGGCAGAACGTCCACAATGATGCACTTGGCCAAAAAGGGCGTATGCGTTTTTTCCTGAATATATTCAGGAAAAAACGCATACGCCCTTTTTGGCCAACCAAGCAAGCTTGCAAAGGAAATCTGCACTACAATGAAGTCTCACTTCCCCCCGGTCAAAAGGGCCATCTGAAAAAAGTGTAAAATCCAGAGAGGCAGGACAGGCCATGGAGAACTGGGAGCCTTGTTATGCTGATGGGCGGGATGTAAATTGCCAACAGACACTCGGGAGAAGTGTATGGTGTTTCCTGAAACATCTAAAAAACAAAGCAACAGAGCCTAGGGCACTTCCACTTATGGTCCTATAGCTTAGGGAAATTAAAATCAAAAAGACACAGCCACCCCAAAGTTTGGGACGCCTCTGTTTACAAGAACCTCGTTTACCGTACAAGTTCAGTATCAGAGAAAGTGAAAAATGGATAAAGAACTTGTGGTACTTATGTACAATGCAGTATCACTCAGCAATGAAATCTATGTCATCAGGCCCGTAGCAGCATAATGAGTGGATTCAGGTACGATGATTCTAACTGAAATAAGTCACACAGAAAAAGAAACATCATAAGATATCAGTAATACACAGAATGTAAACTTGGCTACACAGGAAATGAATTCCAAAACAGAAGAGGGTCTCAAATTTAGAAAACCAACTTATGCTTGCTTAAGGGGAAAGGTGAGTTGGGGTGCTGCATAAAACCAGAGATTGAAATGAGCACAGATAAAGTTCCTTAAGCCAAATATGGAATAGAAAAGAGCTACTCCTTGCTCAACGAAATGGACTCAACACCCCATATTAAACGCCTAAGAATGTACCTGACTAGTAAGTATCTTAAAACCTATGGATTGCTATGTCTCCAAAAGAGAATCAAGCGTGTGTACAGGGGCATAAACGCAGCAGTGATAGGATTGGAGAGGTTCGGTGAGCAAATGAAGACCCTTTGAAGTCATATTGCATGGTACCCATTCCACGGGTCTCAACTCTCAAGGTTTAAGGTATTCTTCCTTCAGCAAAAACATGCATGTGGAACCCAGAGTATGATCAACCGTGTGAACGGGAGACGTGTTCAAATATGTCTCAGTTTTCCTCCCGTGGTACTCGGGTGCAACATTCCAGGCGCTTTACTAACACTCTCCCCACTTGGAGAGTCAGCGCCTTTAACCTCCTGTTTGGCCCAGTTTGCAATTTCTGCGGAAGATGAACAGGAATAGGGAGAACCAATGAGAGACTAGCTGGATGTGTCTGGACGGGCAAATTTAACTCTCATTTCCCACCAGGAAGACGAAATAACCAAAGGCTCAGCGTGCCGTGCCGGAACCAGATTAGGGCCTGAAGCCATCCTGCGGTGTTGCGGCCAGCTCACAAGAAAGCGAGTTGAAGAAAGGAGCTCAGGGGCACTGTAATTCACAAACCTGCAGAGTTATAAATGACAGCTATCGTCCAAAAATATACTGAAGTAAGGCTGCCAAGAGGACTTGAAAGCGGGGCAGAATTGCAGGAAACTGATTTCAGGAGGTAGAGTGGAATTGCATTGAAAGCATAGGAAAAGAGGCAGAACGTCCACAATGATGCACTTGGCCAAAAAGGGCGTATGCGTTTTTTCCTGAATATATTCAGGAAAAAACGCATACGCCCTTTTTGGCCAACCAAGCAAGCTTGCAAAGGAAATCTGCACTACAATGAAGTCTCACTTCCCCCCGGTCAAAAGGGCCATCTGAAAAAAGTGTAAAATCCAGAAAGGCAGGACAGGCCATGGAGAACTGGGAGCCTTGTTATGCTGATGGGCGGGATGTAAATTGCCAACAGACACTCGGGAGAACTGTATGGTGTTTCCTGAAACATCTAAAAAACAAAGCAACAGAGCCTAGGGCACTTCCACTTATGGTCCTATAGCTTAGGGAAATTAAAATCAAAAAGACACAGCCACCCCAAAGTTTGGGACGCCTCTGTTTACAAGAACCTCGTTTACAGTACAAGTTCCACATCGCAGAAAGTGAAAAATGGATAAAGAAGTTGTGGTATTTACTTACAAAGCAATATCACTCAGCAATGAAATCTATGTCATCAGGCCCTTAGCAGCACAATGAGTGGATTCAGGTATGATGATTCTAACTGAAATAAGTCACACAGAAAAAGAAACATCATAAGATATCAGTAATACACGGAATGTAAACTTGGCTACACAGGAACTGAATTACAGAACAGAACAGGGTCTCAAATTTAGAAAACCAACTTATGCTTGCTTAAGGGGAAAGGTGAGTTGGGGTGCTGCATAAAACCAGAGATTGAAATGAGCACAGATAAAGTTCCTTAAGCCAAATATGGAATAGACAAGAGCTACTCCTTGCTCAACGAAATGGACTCAACACCCCATATTAAACGCCTAAGAATGTACCTGACTAGTAAGTATCTTAAAACCTATGGATTGCTATGTCTCCGAAAGAGAATCAAGCGTGTGTACAGGGGCATAAACGCAGCAGTGATAGGATTGGAGAGGTTCGGTGAGCAAATGAAGACCCTTTGAAGTCATATTGCATGGTATCCATTCCACGGGTCTCAACTCTCCAGGTTTAAGGTATTCTTCCTTCAGCTAAAACATGCATGTGGAACCCAGAGTATGATCAACCGTGTGAACGTGAGACGTGTTCAAATATGTCTCAGTTTTCCTCCCCTGGTACTCGGGTGCAACATTCCAGACGCTTTACTAACACTCTCCCCACTTGGAGAGTCAGCGCCTTTAACCTCCTGTTTGGCCCAGTTTGCAATTTCTGCGGAAGATGAACAGGAATAGGGAGAACCAATGAGAGACTAGCTGGAGGTGTCTGGACGGGCAAATTTAACTCTCATTTCCCACCAGGAAGAGGAAATAACCAAAGGCTCAGCGTGCCGTGCCGGAATCAGATTAGGGCCTGAAGCCATCCTGCGGTGTTGCGGCCAGCTCACAAGAAAGCGAGTTGAAGAAAGGAGCTCAGGGGCACTGTAATTCACAAACCTGCAGAGTTATAAATGACAGCTATCGTCCAAAAATATACTGAAGTAAGGCTGCCAAGAGGACTTGAAAGCGGGGCAGAATTGCAGGAAACTGATTTCAGGAGGTAGAGTGGAATTGCATTGAAAGCATAGGAAAAGAGGCAGAACGTCCACAATGATGCACTTGGCCAAAAAGGGCGTATGCGTTTTTTCCTGAATATATTCAGGAAAAAACGCATACGCCCTTTTTGGCCAACCAAGCAAGCTTGCAAAGGAAATCTGCACTACAATGAAGTCTCACTTCCCCCTGGTCAAAAGGGCCATCTGAAAAAAGTGTAAAATCCAGAAAGGCAGGACAGGCCATGGAGAACTGGGAGCCTTGTTATGCTGATGGGCGGGATATAAATTGCCAACAGACACTCGGGACAAGTGTATGGTGTTTCCTGAAACATCTAAAAAACAAAGCAACAGAGCCTAGGGCACTTCCACTTATGGTCCTATAGCTTAGGGAAATTAAAATCAAGAAGACACAGCCACCCCAAAATTTGGAACGGCTCTGTTTACAAGAACCTCGTTTACAGTACAAGTTCCACATTGCAGAAAGTGAAAAATGGATAAAGAAGTTGTGGTATTTACTTACAAAGCAATATCACTCAGCAATGAAATCTATGTCATCAGGCCCTTAGCAGCACAATGAGTGGATTCAGGTATGATGATTCTAACTGAAATAAGTCACACAGAAAAAGAAACATCATAAGATATCAGTAATACACGGAATGTAAACTTGGCTACACAGGAACTGAATTACAGAACAGAACAGGGTCTCAAATTTAGAAAACCAACTTATGCTTGTTTAAGGGGAAAGGTGAGTTGGGGTGCTGCATGAATCCAGAGATTGAAATGAGCACAGATAAAGTTCCTTAAGCCAAATATGGAATAGACAAGAGCTACTCCTTGCTCAACGAAATGGACTCAACACCCCATATTAAACGCCTAAGAATGTACCTGACTAGTAAGTATCTTAAAACCTATGGATTGCTATGTCTCCGAAAGAGAATCAAGCATGTGTACAAGGGCATAAAGGCAGCAGTGATAGGATTGGAGAGGTTCGGTGAGCAAATGAAGACCCTTTGAAGTCATATTGCATGGTACCCATTCCACGGGTTTCAACTACCCAGGTTTAAGGTATTCTTCCTTCAGCTAAAACATGCATGTGGAACCGAGAGTATGATCAACCGTGTGATCGGGAGACGTGTTCAAATATGTCTCAGTTTTCGTACCCTGGTACTCGGGTGCAACATTCCAGACGCTTTACTAACACTCTCCCGACTTGGAGAGTCAGTGCCTTTAACCTCCTGTTTGGCCCAGTTTGCAATTTCTGCGGAAGATGAACAGGAATAGCGAGAACCAATGAGAGACTAGCTGGAGGTGTCTGGACGGGCAAATTTAACTCTCATTTCCCACCAGGAAGACGAAATAACCAAAGGCTCAGCGTGCCGTGCCGGAACCAGATTAGGGCCTGAAGCCATCCTGCGGTGTTGCGGCCAGCTCACAAGAAAGCGAGTTGAAGAAAGGAGCTCAGGGGCACTGTAATGCACAAACCTGCAGAGTTATAAATGACAGCTATCGTCCAAAAATATACTGAAGTAAGGCTGCCAAGAGGACTTGAAAGCGGGGCAGAATTGCAGGAAACCGATTTCAGGAGGTAGAGTGGAATTGCATTGAAAGCATAGGAAAAGAGGCAGAACGTCCACAATGATGCACTTGGCCATAAAGGGCGTTTGCGTTTTTTCCTGAATATATTCAGGAAAAAACGCATACGCACTTTTTGGCCAACCAAGCAAGCTTGCAAAGGAAATCTGCACTACAATGAAGTCTCACTTCCCCCCGGTCAAAAGGGCCATCTGAAAAAAGTGTAAAATCCAGAAAGGCAGGACAGGCCATGGAGAACTGGGAGCCTTGTTATGCTGATGGGCGGGATGTAAATTGCCAACAGACACTCGGGAGAACTGTATGGTGTTTCCTGAAACATCTAAAAAACAAAGCAACAGAGCCTAGGGCACTTCCACTTATGGTCCTATAGCTTAGGGAAATTAAAATCAAAAAGACACAGCCACCCCAAAATTTGGAACGGCTCTGTTTACAAGAACCTCGTTTACAGTACAAGTTCCACATTGCAGAAAGTGAAAAATGGATAAAGAAGTTGTGGTATTTACTTACAAAGCAATATCACTCAGCAATGAAATCTATGTCATCAGGCCCTTAGCAGCACAATGAGTGGATTCAGGTATGATGATTCTAACTGAAATAAGTCACACAGAAAAAGAAACATCATAAGATATCAGTAATACACGGAATGTAAACTTGGCTACACAGGAACTGAATTACAGAACAGAACAGGGTCTCAAATTTAGAAAACCAACTTATGCTTGCTTAAGGGGAAAGGTGATTTGGGGTGCTGCATGAATCCAGAGATTGAAATGAGCACAGATAAAGTTCCTTAAGCCAAATATGGAATAGACAAGAGCTACTCGTTGCTCAACGAAATGGACTCAACACCCCATATTAAACGCCTAAGAATGTACCTGACTAGTAAGTATCTTAAAACCTATGGATTGCTATGTCTCCGAAAGAGAATCAAGCGTGTGTACAGGGGCATAAACGCAGCAGTGATAGGATTGGAGAGGTTCGGTGAGCAAATGAAGACCCTTTGAAGTCATATTGCATGGTACCCATTCCACGGGTTTCAACTACCCAGGTTTAAGGTATTCTTCCTTCAGCTAAAACATGCATGTGGAACCTAGAGTATGATCAACCGTGTGATCGGGAGACGTGTTCAAATATGTCTCAGTTTTCGTACCCTGGTACTCGGGTGCAACATTCCAGACGCTTTACTAACACTCTCCCTACTTGGAGAGTCAGTCCCTTTAACCTCCTGTTTGGCCCAGTTTGCAATTTCTGCGGAAGATGAACAGGAATAGCGGGAACCAATGAGAGACTAGCTGGAGGTGTCTGGACGGGCAAATTTAACTCTCATTTCCCACCAGGAAGAGGAATTAACCAAAGGCTCAGCGTGCCGTGCCGGAACCAGATTAGGGCCTGAAGCCATCCTGCGGTGTTGCGGCCAGCTCACAAGAAAGCGAGTTGAAGAAATGAGCTCAGGGGCACTGTAATGCACAAACCTGCAGAGTTATAAATGACAGCTATTGTCCAAAAATATACTGAAGTAAGGCTGCCAAGAGGACTTGAAAGCGGGGCAGAATTGCAGGAAACCGATTTCAGGAGGTAGAGTGGAATTGCATTGAAAGCATAGGAAAAGAGGCAGAACGTCCACAATGATGCACTTGGCCAAAAAGGGCGTATGCGTTTTTTCCTGAATATATTCAGGAAAAAACGCATACACCCTTTTTGGCCAACCAAGCAAGCTTGCAAAGGAAATCTGCACTACAATGAAGTCTCACTTCCCCCTGGTAAAAAGGGCCATCTGAAAAAAGTGTAAAATCCAGAAAGGCAGGACAGGCCATGGAGAACTGGGAGCCTTGTTATGCTGATGGGCGGGATGTAAATTGCCAACAGACACTCGGGAGAAGTGTATGGTGTTTCCTGAAACATCTAAAAAACAAAGCAACAGAGCCTAGGGCACTTCCACTTATGGTCCTATAGCTTAGGGAAATTAAAATCAAAAAGACACAGCCACCCCAAAGTTTGGGACGCCTCTGTTTACAAGAACCTCGTTTACAGTACAAGTTCAACATCGCAGAATGTGAAAAATGGAAAAAGAACTTGTGGTACTTACGTACAATGCAGTATCACTCAGCAATGAAATCTATGTCATCAGGCCCGTAGCAGCATAATGAGTGGATTCAGGTACAATGATTCTAACGGAAATAAGTCACACAGAAAAAGAAACATCATAAGATATCAGTAATACACGGAATGTAAACTTGGCTACACAGGAACTGAATTCCAAAACAGAAGAGGGTCTCAAATTTAGAAAACCAACTTATGCTTGCTTAAGGGGAAAGGTGAGTTGGGGTGCTGCATAAAACCAGAGATTGAAATGAGCACAGATAAAGTTCCTTAAGCCAAATATGGAATAGAAAAGAGCTACTCCTTGCTCAACGAAATGGACTCAACACCGCATATTAAACGCCTAAGAATGTACCTGACTAGTAAGTATCTTAAAACCTATGGATTGCTATGTCTCCAAAAGAGAATCAAGCGTGTGTACAGGGGCATAAACGCAGCAGTGATAGGATTGGAGAGGTTCGGTGAGCAAATGAAGACCCTTTGAAGTCATATTGCATGGTACCCATTCCACGGGTCTCAACTCTCCAGGTTTAAGGTATTCTTCCTTCAGCAAAAACATGCATGTGGAACCCAGAGTATGATCAACCGTGTGAACGGGAGACGTGTTCAAATATGTCTCAGTTTTCCTCCCCTGGTACTCGGGTGCAACATTCCAGGCGCTTTACTAACACTCTCTCCACTTGGAGAGTCAGCGCCTTTAACCTCCTGTTTGGCCCAGTTTGCAATTTCTGCGGAAGATGAACAGGAATAGGGAGAACCAATGAGAGACTAGCTGGATGTGTCTGGACGGGCAAATTTAACTCTCATTTCCCACCAGGAAGAGGAAATAACCAAAGGCTCAGCGTGCCGTGCCGGAACCAGATTAGGGCCTGAAGCCATCCTGCGGTGTTGCGGCCAGCTCACAAGAAAGCGAGTTGAAGAAAGGAGCTCAGGGGCACTGTAATTCACAAACCTGCAGAGTTATAAATGACAGCTATCGTCCAAAAATATACTGAAGTAAGGCTGCCAAGAGGACTTGAAAGCGGGGCAGAATTGCAGGAAACCGATTTCAGGAGGTAGACTGGAATTGCATTGAAAGCATAGGAAAAGAGGCAGAACGTCCACAATGATGCACTTGGCCAAAAAGGGCGTATGCGTTTTTTCCTGAATATATTCAGGAAAAAACGCATACGCCCTTTTTGGCCAACCAAGCAAGCTTGCAAAGGAAATCTGCACTACAATGAAGTCTCACTTCCCCCTGGTCAAAAGGGCCATCTGAAAAAAGTGTAAAATCCAGAAAGGCAGGACAGGCCATGGAGAACTGGGAGCCTTGTTATGCTGCTGGGCGGGATATAACTTGCCAACAGACACTCGGGACAAGTGTATGGTGTTTCCTGAAACATCTAAAAAACAAAGCAACAGAGCCTAGGGCACTTCCACTTATGGTCCTATAGCTTAGGGAAATTAAAATCAAAAAGACACAGCCACCCCAAAGTTTGGGACGCCTCTGTTTACAAGAACCTCGTTTACAGTACAAGTTCCACATTGCAGAAAGTGAAAAATGGATAAAGAAGTTGTGGTATTTACTTACAAAGAAATATCACTCAACAATGAAATCTATGTCATCAGGCCCTTAGCAGCACAATGAGTGGATTCAGGTATGATGATTCTAACTGAAATAAGTCACACAGAAAAAGAAACATCATAAGATATCAGTAATACACGGAATGTAAACTTGGCTACACAGGAACTGAATTACAGAACAGAACAGGGTCTCAAATTTAGAAAACCAACTTATGCTTGCTTAAGGGGAAAGGTGATTTGGGGTGCTGCATGAATCCAGAGATTGAAATGAGCACAGATAAAGTTCCTTAAGCCAAATATGGAATAGACAAGAGCTACTCCTTGCTCAACGAAATGGACTCAACACCCCATATTAAACGCCTAAGAATGTACCTGACTAGTAAGTATCTTAAAACCTATGGATTGCTATGTCTCCGAAAGAGAATCAAGCATGTGTACAGGGGCATAAACGCAGCAGTGATAGGATTGGAGAGGTTCGGTGAGCAAATGAAGACCCTTTGAAGTCATATTGCATGGTACCCATTCCACGGGTTTCAACTACCCAGGTTTAAGGTATTCTTCCTTCAGCTAAAACATGCATGTGGAACCTAGAGTATGATCAACCGTGTGATCAGGAGACGTGTTCAAATATGTCTCAGTTTTCGTACCCTGGTACTCGGGTGCAACATTCCAGACGCTTTACTAACACTCTCCCGACTTGGAGAGTCAGTCCCTTTAACCTCCTGTTTGGCCCAGTTTGCAATTTCTGCGGAAGATGAACAGGAATAGCGAGAACAAATGAGAGACTAGCTGGAGGTGTCTGGACGGGCAAATTTAACTCTCATTTCCCACCAGGAAGAGGAATTAACCAAAGGCTCAGCGTGCCGTGCCGGAACCAGATTAGGGCCTGAAGCCATCCTGCGGTGTTGCGGCCAGCTCACAAGAAAGCGAGTTGAAGAAAGAAGCTCAGGGGCACTGTAATGCACAAACCTGCAGAGTTATAAATGACAGCTATCGTCCAAAAATATACTGAAGTAAGGCTGCCAAGAGGACTTGAAAGCGGGGCAGAATTGCAGGAAACCGATTTCAGGAGGTAGACTGGAATTGCATTGAAAGCATAGGAAAAGAGGCAGAACGTCCACAATGATGCACTTGGCCAAAAAGTGCGTATGCGTTTTTTCCTGAATATATTCAGGAAAAAACGCATACACACTTTTTGGCCAACCAAGCAAGCTTGCAAAGGAAATCTGCACTACAATGAAGTCTTACTTCCCCCCGGTCAAAAGGGCCATCTGAAAAAAGTGTAAAATCCAGAAAGGCAGGACAGGCCATGGAGAACTGGGAGCCTTGTTATGCTGATGGGCGGGATGTAAATTGCCAACAGACACTCGGGAGAAGTGTATGGTGTTTCCTGAAACATCTAAAAAACAAAGCAACAGAGCCTAGGGCACTTCCACTTATGGTCCTATAGCTTAGGGAAATTAAAATCAAAAAGACACAGCCACCCCAAAGTTTGGGACGCCTCTGTTTACAAGAACCTCGTTTACAGTACAAGTTCAACATCGCAGAATGTGAAAAATGGAAAAAGAACTTGTGGTACTTACGTACAATGCAGTATCACTCAGCAATGAAATCTATGTCATCAGGCCCGTAGCAGCATAATGAGTGGATTCAGGTACAATGATTCTAACGGAAATAAGTCACACAGAAAAAGAAACATCATAAGATATCAGTAATACACGGAATGTAAACTTGGCTACACAGGAACTGAATTCCAAAACAGAACAGGGTCTCAAATTTAGAAAACCAACTTATGCTTGTTTAAGGGGAAAGGTGAGTTGGGGTGCTGCATAAAACCAGAGATTGAAATGAGCACAGATAAAGTTCCTTAAGCCAAATATGGAATAGACAAGAGCTACTCCTTGCTCAACGAAATGGACTCAACACCCCATATTAAACGCCTAAGAATGTACCTGACTAGTAAGTATCTTAAAACCTATGGATTGCTATGTCTCCAAAAGAGAATCAAGCGTGTGTACAGGGGCATAAACGCAGCAGTGATAGGATTGGAGAGGTTCGGTGAGCAAATGAAGACCCTTTGAAGTCATATTGCATGGTACCCATTCCACGGGTCTCAACTCTCCAGGTTTAAGGTATTCTTCCTTCAGCTAAAACATGCATTTGGAACCCAGAGTATGAACAACCGTGTGAACGGGAGAAGTGTTCAAATATGTCTCAGTTTTCCTCCCCTGGTACTCGGGTGCAACATTCCACACGCTTTACTAACACTCTCCCGACTTGGAGAGTCAGTCCCTTTAACCTCCTGTTTGGCCCAGTTTGCAATTTCTGCGGAAGATGAACAGGAATAGGGAGAACCAATGAGAGACTAGCTGGAGGTGTCTGGACGGGCAAATTTAACTCTCATTTCCACCAGGAAGAGGAAATAACCAAAGGCTCAGCGTGCCGTGCCGGAACCAGATTAGGGCCTGAAGCCATCCTGCGGTGTTGCGGCCAGCTCACAAGAAAGCGAGTTGAAGAAAGGAGCTCAGGGGCACTGTAATTCACAAACCTGCAGAGTTATAAATGACAGCTATCGTCCAAAAATATACTGAAGTAAGGCTGCCAAGAGGACTTGAAAGTGGGGCAGAATTGCAGGAAACCGATTTCAGGAGGTAGACTGGAATTGCATTGAAAGCATAGGAAAAGAGGCAGAACGTCCACAATGAGGCACTTGGCCAAAAAGGGCGTATGCGTTTTTTCCTGAATATATTCAGGAAAAAACGCATACGCCCTTTTTGGCCAACCAAGCAAACTTGCAAAGGAAATCTGCACTACAATGAAGTCTCACTTCCCCATGGTCAAAAGGACCATCTGAAAAAAGTGTAAAATCCAGAAAGGCAGGACAGGCCATGGAGAACTGGGAGCCTTGTTATGCTGATGGGTGGGATGTAAATTGCCAACAGACACTCGGGAGAAGTGTATGTTGTTTCCTGAAACATCGAAAAAACAAAGCAACAGAGCCTAGGGCACTTCCACTTATGGTCCTATAGCTTAGGGAAATTAAAATCAAAAAGACACAGCCACCCCAAAGTTTGGGACGCCTCTGTTTACAAGAACCTCGTTTACCGTACAAGTTCAGTATCAAAGAAAGTGAAAAATGGATAAAGAACTTGTGGTACTTATGTAAAATGCAGTATCACTCAGCAATGAAATCTATGTCATCAGGCCCGTAGCCGCATAATGACTGGATTCAGGTACGATGATTCTAACTGAAATAATTCACACAGAAAAAGAAACATCATAAGATATCAGTAATACACGGAATGTAAACTTGGCTACACAGGAACTGAATTCCAAAACAGAAGAGGGTCTCAAATTTAGAAAACCAACTTATGCTTGCTTAAGGGGAAAGGTGAGTTGGGGTGCTGCATAAAACCAGAGATTGAAATGAGCACAGATAAAGTTCCTTAAGCCAAATATGGAATAGACAAGAGCTACTCGTTGCTCAACGAAATGGACTCAACACCCCATATTAAACGCCTAAGAATGTACCTGACTAGTAAGTATCTTAAAACCTATGGATTGCTATGTCTCCAAAAGAGAATCAAGCATGTGTACAGGGGCATAAACGCAGCAGTGATAGGATTGGAGAGGTTCGGTGAGCAAATGAAGATCCTTTGAAGTCATATTGCTTGGTACCCATTCCACGGGTCTCAACTCTCCAGGTTTAAGGTATTCTTCCTTCAGCTAAAACATGCATGTGGAACCTAGAGTATGATCAACCGTGTGAACGGGAGACGTGTTCAAATATGTCTCAGTTTTCCTCCCCTGGTACTCGGGTGCAACATTCCAGACGCTTTACTAACACTCTCCCCACTTGGAGAGTCAGCGCCTTTAACCTCCTGTTTGGCCCAGTTTGCAATTTCTGTGCAAGATGAACAGGAATAGGGAGAACCAATGAGAGACTAGCTGGAGGTGTCTGGACGGGCAAATTTAACTCTCATTTCCCACCAGGAAGAGGAAATAACCAAGGGCTCAGCGAGCCATGCCGGAACCAGATTAGGGCCTGAAGCCATCCTGCGGTGTTGCGGCCAGCTCACAAGAAAGCGAGTTGAAGAAAGGAGCTCAGGGGCACTGTAATTCACAAACCTGCAGAGTTATAAATGACAGCTATCGTCAAAAGAAATGTACTGAAGTAAGGCTGCCAAGAGGACTTGAAAGCGGGGCAGAATTGCAGGAAACCGATTTCAGGAGGTAGACTGGAATTGCATTGAAAGCATAGGAAAAGAGGCAGAACGTCCACAATGATGCACTTGGCCAAAAAGGGCGTATGCGTTTTTTCCTGAATATATTCAGGAAAAAACGCATACGCCCTTTTTGGCCAACCAAGCAAGCTTGCAAAGGAAATCTGCACTACAATGAAGTCTCACTTCCCCCCGGTCAAAAGGGCCATCTGAAAAAAGTGTAAAATCCAGAAAGGCAGGACAGGCCATGGAGAACTGGGAGCCTTGTTATGCTGATGGGTGGGATGTAAATTGCCAACAGACACTCGGGAGAAGTGTATGTTGTTTCCTGAAACATCTAAAATACAAAGCAACAGAGCCTAGGGCACTTCCACTTATGGTCCTATAGCTTAGGGAAATTAAAATCAAAAAGAAACAGCCACCCCAAAGTATGGAATGGCTCTGTTTACAACAACCTAGTTTACAGTACAAGTTCAACATCGCAGAAAGGGAAAAATGGATAAAGAAGTTGTGGTATTTACTTACAAAGCAATATCACTCAGCAATGAAATCTATGTCATCAGGCCCTTAGCAGCACAATGAGTGGATACAGGTATGATGATTCTAACTGAAATAAGTCACACAGAAAAAGAAACATCATAAGATATCAGTAATACACGGAATGTAAACTTGGCTACACAGGAACTGAATTACAGAACAGAACAGGGTATCAAATTTAGAAAACCAACTTATGCTTGCTTAAGGGGAAAGGTGAGTTGGGGTGCTGCATAAAACCAGAGATTGAAATGAGCACAGATAAAGTTCCTTAAGCCAAATATGGAATAGACAAGAGCTACTCCTTGCTCAACGAAATGGACTCAACACCGCATATTAAACGCCTAAGAATGTACCTGACTAGTAAGTATCTTAAAACCTATGGATTGCTATGTCTCCGAAAGAGAATCAAGCATGTGTACAGGGGCATAAACGCAGCAGTGATAGGATTGGAGAGGTTCGGTGAGCAAATGAAGACCCTTTGAAGTCATATTGCATGGTACCCATTCCATGGGTCTCAACTCTCCAGGTTTAAGGTATTCTTCCTTCAGCTAAAACATGCATGTGGAACCAAGAGTATGATCAACCGTGTGAACGGGAGACGTGTTCAAATATGTCTCAGTTTTCCTCCCCTGGTACTCGGGTGCAACATTCCAGACGCTTTACTAACACTCTCCCCACTTGGAGAGTCAGCGCCTTTAACCTCCTGTTTGGCCCAGTTTGCAATTTCTGCGGAAGATGAACAGGAATAGGGAGAACCAATGAGAGACTAGCTGGAGGTGTCTGGACGGGCAAATTTAACTCTCATTTCCCACCAGGAAGAGGAAATAACCAAAGGCTCAGCGTGCCGTGCCGGAATCAGATTAGGGCCTGAAGCCATCCTGCGATGTTGCGGCCAGCTCACAAGAAAGCGAGTTGAAGAAAGGAGCTCAGGGGCACTGTAATTCACAAACCTGCAGAGTTATAAATGACAGCTATCGTCCAAAAATATACTGAAGTAAGGCTGCCAAGAGGACTTGAAAGCGGGGCAGAATTGCAGGAAACCGATTTCAGGAGGTAGACTGGAATTGCATTGAAAGCATAGGAAAAGAGGCAGAACGTCCACAATGATGCACTTGGCCAAAAAGGGCGTATGCGTTTTTTCCTGAATATATTCAGGAAAAAACGCATACGCCCTTTTTGGCCAACAAAGCAAGCTTGCAAAGGAAATCTGCACTACAATGAAGTCTCACTTCCCCCTGGTCAAAAGGGCCATCTGAAAAAAGTGTAAAATCCAGAAAGGCAGGACAGGCCATGGAGAACTGGGAGCGTTGTTATGCTGATGGGCGGGATGTAAATTGCCAACAGACACTCGGGAGAAGTGTATGGTGTTTCCTGAAACATCAAAAAACAAAGCAACAGAGCCTAGGGCACTTCCACTTATGGTCCTATAGCTTAGGGAAATTAAAATCAAAAAGACACAGCCACCCCAAAGTTTGGGACGCCTCTGTTTACAAGAACCTCGTTTACCATACAAGTTCAGTATCACAGAAAGTGAAAAATGGATAAAGAACTTGTGGTACTTATGTACAATGCAGTATCACTCAGCAATGAAATCTATGTCATCAGGCCCGTAGCAGCATAATGAGTGGATTCAGGTACAATGATTCTAACGGAAATAAGTCACACAGAAAAAGAAACATCATAAGATATCAGTAATACACGGAATGTAAACTTGGCTACACAGGAACTGAATTCCAAAACAGAACAGGGTCTCAAATTTAGAAAACCAACTTATGCTTGCTTAAGGGGAAAGGTGAGTTGGGGTGCTGCATGAATCCAGAGATTGAAATGAGCACAGATAAAGTTCCTTAAGCCAAATATGGAATAGACAAGAGCTACTCCTTGCTCAACGAAATGGACTCAACACCCCATATTAAACGCCTAAGAATGTACCTGACTAGTAAGTATCTTAAAACCTATGGATTGCTATGTCTCCAAAAGAGAATCAAGCGTGTGTACAGGGGCATAAACGCAGCAGTGATAGGATTGGAGCGGTTCGCTGAGCAAATAAAGACCCTTTGAAGTCATATTGCATGGTACCCATTCCACGGGTCTCAACTCTCCAGGTTTAAGGTATTCTTCCTTCAGCAAAAACATGCATGTGGAACCCAGAGTATGATCAACCGTGTGAACGGGAGACGTGTTCAAATATGTCTCAGTTTTCCTCCCCTGGTACTCGGGTGCAACATTCCAGACGCTTTACTAACACTCTCCCCACTTGGAGAGTCAGCGCCTTTAACCTCCTGTTTGTCCCAGTTTGCAATTTCTGCGCAAGATGAACAGGAATAGCGAGAACCAATGAGAGACTAGCTGGAGGTGTCTGGACGGGCAAATTTAACTCTCATTTCCCACCAGGAAGAGGAAATAACCAAAGGCTCAGCGTGCCGTGCCGGAACCAGATTAGGGCCTGAAGCCATCCTGCGGTGTTGCGGCCAGCTCACAAGAAAGCGAGTTGAAGAAAGGAGCTCAGGGGCACTGTAATTCACAAACCTGCAGAGTTATAAATGACAGCTATCGTCCAAAAATATACTGAAGTAAGGCTGCCAAGAGGACTTGAAAGCGGGGCAGAATTGCAGGAAACCGATTTCAGGAGGTAGACTGGAATTGCATTGAAAGCATAGAAAAAGAGGCAGAACGTCCACAATGATGCACTTGGCCAAAAAGGGCGTATGCGTTTTTTCCTGAATATATTCAGGAAAAAACGCATACGCCCTTTTTGGCCAACCAAGCAAGCTTGCAAAGGAAATCTGCACTACAATGAAGTCTCACTTCCCCCCGGTCAAAAGGGCCATCTGAAAAAAGTGTAAAATCCAGAAAGGCAGGACAGGCCATGGAGAACTGGGAGCCTTGTTATGCTGATGGGCGGGATGTAAATTGCCAACAGACACTCGGGAGAAGTGTATGGTGTTTCCTGAAACATCTAAAAATCAAAGCAACAGAGCCTAGGGCACTTCCACTTATGGTCCTATAGCTTAGGGAAATTAAAATCAAAAAGACACAGCCACCCCAAAGTTTGGTACGCCTTTGTTTACAAGAACCTCGTTTACAGTACAAGTTCAGTATCACAGAAAGTGAAAAATGGATAAAGAACATGTGGTACTTACGTACAATGCAGTATCACTCAGCAATGAAATCTATGTCATCAGGCCCATAGCAGCATAATGAGTGGATTCAGGTACGATGATTCTAAATGAAATAAGTCACACAGAAAAAGAAACATCATAAGATATCAGTAATACACAGAATGTAAACTTGGCTACACAGGAAATGAATTCCAAAACAGAAGAGGGTCTCAAATTTAGAAAACCAACTTATGCTTGCTTAAGGGGAAAGGTGAGTTGGGGTGCTGCATAAAACCAGAGATTGAAATGAGCACAGATAAAGTTCCTTAAGCCAAATATGGAATAGACAAGAGCTACTCCTTGCTCAACGAAATGGACTCAACACCGCATATTAAACACCTAAGAATGTACCTGACTAGTAAGTATCTTAAAACCTATGGATTGCTATGTCTCCAAAAGAGAATCAAGCATGTGTACAGGGGCATAAACGCAGCAGTGATAGGATTGGAGAGGTTCGGTGAGCAAATGAAGACCCTTTGGAGTCATATTGCATGGTTCCCATTACACGGGTCTCAACTACCCAGGTTTAAGGTATTCTTCCTTCAGCTAAAACATGCATGTGGAACCCAGAGTATGATCAACCATGTGAACGGGAGACGTGTTCAAATATGTCTCAGTTTTCCTCCCCTGGTACTCGGGTGCAACATTCCAGACGCTTTACTAACACTCTCCCCACTTGGAGAGTCAGCGCCTTTAACCTCCTGTTTGGCCCAGTTTGCAATTTCTGCGGAAGATGAACAGGAATAGGGAGAACCAATGAGAGACTAGCTGGAGGTGTCTGGACGGGCAAATTTAACTCTCATTTCCCACCAGGAAGAGGAAATAACCAAAGGCTCAGCGTGCCGTGCCGGAACCAGATTAGGGCCTGAAGCCATCCTGCGGTGTTGCGGCCAGCTCACAAGAAAGCGAGTTGAAGAAAGGAGCTCAGGGGCACTGTAATTCACAAACCTGCAGAGTTATAAATGACAGCTATCGTCCAAAAATATACTGAAGTAAGGCTGCCAAGAGGACTTGAAAGCGGGGCAGAATTGCAGGAAACCGATTTCAGGAGGTAGACTAAAATTGCATTGAAAGCATAGGAAAAGAGGCAGAACGTCCACAATGATGCACTTGGCCAAAAAGGGCGTATGCGTTTTTTCCTGAATATATTCAGGAAAAAACGCATACGCCCTTTTTGGCCAACCAAGCAAGCTTGCAAAGGAAATCTGCACTACAATGAAGTCTCACTTCCCCTCAGTCAAAAGGGCCATCTGAAAAAAGTGTAAAATCCAGAAAGGCAGGACAGGCCATGGAGAACTGGGAGCCTTGTTATGCTGATGGGCGGGATGTAAATTGCCAACAGACACTCGGGAGAAGTGTATGGTGTTTCCTGAAACATCTAAAAAACAAAGCAACAGAGCCTAGGGCACTTCCACTTATGGTCCTATAGCTTAGGGAAATTAAAATCAAAAAGACACAGCCACCCCAAAGTTTGGGACGCCTCTGTTTACAAGAACCTCGTTTACCGTACAAGTTCAGTATCACAGAAAGTGAAAAATGGATAAAGAACTTGTGGTACTTATGTACAATGCAGTATCACTCAGCAATGAAATCTATGTCATCAGGCCCGTAGCAGCATAATGAGTGAATTCAGGTACGATGATTCTAACTGAAATAAGTCACACAGAAAAAGAAACATCATAAGATATCAGTAATACACGGAAAGAAAACTTGGCTACACAGGACCTGAATTACAGAACAGAACAGGGTCTCAAATTTAGAAAACCAACTTATGCTTGCTTAAGGGGAAAGGTGAGTTGGGGTGCTGCATTAAACCAGAGATTGAAATGAGCACAGATAAAGATCCTTAAGCCAAATATGGAATAGACAAGAGCTACTCCTTGCTCAACGATATGGCCTCAACACCCCATATTAAACGCCTAACAATGTACCTGACTAGTAAGTATCTTAAAACCTATGGATTGCTATGTCTCCAAAAGAGAATCAAGCGTGTGTACAGGGGCATAAACGCAGCAGTGATAGGATTGGAGAGGTTCGGTGCGCAAATGAAGACCCTTTGAAGTCATATTGCATGGTACCCATTACACGGGTCTCAACTCTCCAGGTTTAAGTTATTCTTCCTTCAGCTAAAACACGCATGTGGAACCCAGAGTATGATCAACCGTGTGAACGGGAGACGTGTTCAAGTATGTCTCAGTTTTCCTCCCCTGGTACTCGGGTGCAACATTCCAGACGCTTTACTAACACTCTCCCGACTTGGAGAGTCAGCGCCTTTAACCTCCTGTTTGGCCCAGTTTGCAATTTCTGCGGAAGATGAACAGGAATAGCGAGAACCAATGAGAGACTAGCTGGAGGTGTATGGACGGGCAAATTTAACTCTCATTTCCCACCAGGAAGAGGAATTAACCAAAGGCTCAGCGTGCCGTGCCGGAACCAGATTAGGGCCTAAAGCCATGCTGCGGTGTTACGGCCAGGTCACAAGAATGCGAGTTGAAGAAAGGAGCTCAGGGGCACTGTAATTCACAAACCTGCAGAGTTATAAATGACAGCTATCGTCCAAAAATATACTGAAGTAAGGCTGCCAAGAGGACTTGAAAGAGGGGCAGAATTGCAGGAAACCGATTTCAGGAGGTAGACTGGAATTGCATTGAAAGCATAGGAAAAGAGGCAGAACGTCCACAATGATGCACTTGGCCAAAAAGGGCGTATGCGTTTTTTCCTGAATATATTCAGGAAAAAACGCATACGCCCTTTTTGGCCAACCAAGCAAGCTTGCAAAGGAAATCTGCACTACAATGAAGTCTCACTTCCCCCCGGTCAAAAGGGCCATCTGAAAAAAGTGTAAAATCCAGAAAGGCAGGACAGGCCATGGAGAACTAGGAGCCTTGTTATGCTGATGGGCGGGATGTATATTGCCAACAGAAAATTGGGAGAAGTGTATGGTGTTTCCTGAAACATCTAAAAAACAAAGCAACAGAGCCTAGGGCACTTCCACTTATGGTCCTATAGCTTAGGGAAATTAAAATCAAAAAGACACAGCCACCCCAAAGTTTGGGACGCCTCTGTTTACAAGAACCTCGTTTACCGTACAAGTTCAGTATCACAGAAAGTGAAAAATGGATAAAGAACTTGTGGTACTTATGTACAATGCGGTATCACTCAGCAATGAAATCTATGTCATCAGGCCCGTAGCAGCATAATGAGTGGATTCAGGTACGATGATTCTAACTGAAATAAGTCACACAGAAAAAGAAACATCATAAGATATCAGTAATACACAGAATGTAAACTTGGCTACACAGGAACTGAATTCCAAAACAGAAGAGGGTCTCAAATTTAGAAAACCAACTTATGCTTGCTTAAGGGGAAAGGTGAGTTGGGGTGTTGCATAAAACCAGAGATTGAAATGAGCACAGATAAAGTTCCTTAAGCCAAATATGGAATAGACAAGAGCTACTCCTTGCTCAACGAAATGGACTCAACACCCCATATTAAACGCCTAAGAATGTACCTGACTAGTAAGTATCTTAAAACCTATGGATTGCTATGTCTCCAAAAGAGAATCAAGCGTGTGTACAGGGGCATAAACGCAGCAGTGATAGGATTGGAGAGGTTCGGTGAGCAAATGAAGACCCTTTGAAGTAATATTGCATGATACCCATTCCACGGGTCTCAACTCTCCAGGTTTAAGGTATTCTTCCTTCAGCTAAAACATGCATGTGGAACCCAGAGTATGATCAACCGTGTGAACGGGAGATGTGTTCAAATATGTCTCAGTTTTCCTCCCCTGGTACTCGGGTGCAACATTCCAGACGCTTTACTAACACTCTCCCCACTTGGAGAGTCAGAGCCTTTAACCTCCTGTTTGGCCCAGTTTGCAATTTCTGCGGAAGATGAACAGGAATAGGGAGAAACAATGAGAGACTAGCTGGAGGTGTCTGGACGGGCAAATTTAACTCTCATTTCCAACCAGGAAGAGGAAATAACCAAAGGCTCAGCGTGCCGTGCCGGAACCAGATTAGGGCCTGAAGCCATCCTGCGGTGTTGCGGCCAGCTCACAAGAAAGCGAGTTGAAGAAAGGAGCTCAGGGGCACTGTAATTCACAAACCTGCAGAGTTATAAATGACAGCTATCGTCCAAAAATATACTGAAGTAAGGCTGCCAAGAGGACTTGAAAGCGGGGCAGAATTGCAGGAAACCGATTTCAGGAGATAAACTGGAATTGCATTGAAAGCATAGGAAAAGAGGCAGAACGTCCACAATGATGCACTTGGCCAAAAAGGGCGTATGCGTTTTTTCCTGAATATATTCAGGAAAAAATGCATACGCCCTTTTTGGCCAACCAAGCAAGCTTGCAAAGGAAATCTGCACTACAATGAAGTCTCACTTCCCCCCCGGTCAAAAGGGCCATCTGAAAAAAGTGTAAAATCCAGAAAGGCAGGACAGGCCATGGAGAACTGGGAGCCTTGTTATGCTGATGGGCGGGATGTAAATTGCCAACAGACACTCAGGAGAAGTGTATGGTGTTTCCTGAAACATCTAAGAAACAAAGCAACAGAGCCTAGGGCACTTCCACTTATGGTCCTATAGCTTAGGGAAATTAAAATAAAAAAGACACAGCCACCCCAAAGTTTGGGATGCCTCTGTTTACAAGAACCTCCTTTACCGTACAAGTTCAGTATCACAGAAAGTGAAAAATGGATAAAGAACTTGTGGTACTTATGTACAATGCAGTATCACTCAGCAATGAAATCTATGTCATCAGGCCCGTAGCAGCATAATGAGTGGATTCAGGTACGATGATTCTAACTGAAATAAGTCACACAGAAAAAGAAACATCATAAGATATCACTAATACACGGAATGTAAACTTGGCTACACAGGAACTGAATTCCAAAACAGAACAGGGTCTCAAATTTAGAAAACCAACTTATGCTTGCTTAAGGGGAAAGGTGAGTTGGGGTGCTGCATAAAACCAGAGATTGAAATGAGCACAGATAAAGTTCCTTAAGCCAAATATGGAATAGAAAAGAGCTACTCCTTGCTCAACGAAATGGACTCAACACCCCATATTAAACGCCTAAGAATGTACCTGACTAGTAAGTATCTTAAAACCTATGGATTGCTATGTCTCCAAAAGAGAATCAAGCGTGTGTACAGGGGCATAAACGCAGCAGTGATAGGATTGGAGCGGTTCGGTGAGCAAATGAAGACCCTTTGAAGTCATATTGCATGGTACCCATTCCACGGGTCTCAACTCTCCAGGTTTAAGGTATTCTTCCTTCAGCAAAAACATGCATGTGGAACCCAGAGTATGATCAACCGTGTGAACGGGAGACGTGTTCAAATATGTCTCAGTTTTAATCCCCTGGTACTCGGGTGCAACATTCCAGACGCTTTAATAACACTCTCCCCACTTGGAGAGTCAGCGCCTTTAACCTCCTGTTTGGCCCAGTTTGCAATTTCTGCGGAAGATGAACAGGAATAGCGAGAACCAATGAGAGACTAGCTGGAGGTGTCTGGACGGGCAAATTTAACTCTTATTTCCCACCAGGAAGAGGAAATAACCAAAGGCTCAGCGTGCCGTGCCGGAACCAGATTAGGGCCTGAAGCCATGCTGTGGTATTGCGGCCAGGTCACAAGAATGCGAGTTGAAGAAAGGAGCTCAGGGGCACTGTAATTCACAAACCTGCAGAGTTATAAATGACAGCTATCGTCCAAAAATATACTGAAGTAAGGCTGCCAAGAG